>NC_139230.1:211414364-212014364 GCF_977018435.1 Lepisma saccharinum
CCTTGGCATTGCTTTCCTCCTCCTCCTGGTTCTCTGATATACCAAGGCGGCCTTTCGGCAGGAACTGGTTCACCACCTGCAATCAAAGATTCCACATTTCATTCTCAAGATACCATGAAAATTGTACTGATTTTGTATTTATAGTTTAGCTATTTTGTCCCCCCTTTTCCACGTTTTGTACTTTAGGAGCATGAAATTCGAAGCATACTGGAATTGTTGGCACACATAATATGTGTTATTTAACACCCCGTTTTTGTATCCCGTTATTCATGACAATGAGGTTGAGTGAGAATTAGGTAAAATGGTGAGATGGCCGTGACCAGACCGGAACTCGAACCTAAAACCTTCGAAGCCTTTGTAAAATCAAGCACTCCACCATCGACGCGACTCAAATCGTCCAAATATTAACTTGAGTTTGAGTTTTAAGTTCACATTATGCACAGAAAATCTAATCGGGACTGGAATTACAATTTAAATTGGGATCCGAACCACTATGTGCCTAAACCGGGTATCGAACCTGTGATCCCTTGATTACAAGGCGACGACGCTACCACTACGCCATCGGGGAGGCATACCAAATATTAGTGTACTTATTTTATTTAACACTCAATTAAATTAATCTTACTCAAATGTCTGCTAGACCCAGTTCCCTTAACGCTCACATATTTAACACAATATCATCAATTTTTTTAAAACAATTTACTAAAATCTGACTTTTTACGTATTTTGCAAAATCCTTAATTCCATCTCACTCAGTATATCTCATTATTTCAGCTTGTGTGATAAGCACTATAAAAAGAATGTTTAATTAGGCAATTTTAGGAAAAACTACGTTTGCTTTAAGCTTGAGTATAATAACTTTTCCCAAATGGTTACATAATTTATGTCGTCTCCCTTCGCTCCTCCGAATCCGACCATGCATCTGACTTTCTGGACATAATTCACTTTCTTTCAAATATCCAGTGCTAGAAGTGAGAGGGGGAGGAGGATCATGGAGGGATGGTATCCCCATCTATGATTTCTTCGAAAAGCATTTTTCTTCCTGTCTCATTATCACCATGTTAAAATCAGATAGCAGCATCCCACGAACTGTTCTCAAGGCTCGAGCAAACATCACACTCCCTTACCATTTCCACTTGAAGGGCTGTAAATACCTTTTCATTTGTCTTCGTGTTGGCATATTTAGGTTCCCCCACCCTCGGATTATCCGTGGTACGCTAGAACCAAGTAGGAAAATACTATGCGACTACGCAAGGATCCGTATGAATCTTGTAAGGAGGTGGATATGATCATAATAAGTGGGACAATATTACTTCTTAGGGACTGTAATTCCCATCAACACCTGTGAAATCAGGTTTGCGATCATATTCTCAAACCTATTTTAATTGTTTTTCTCGTCATTTTTGCTAATTATTTCGGCTGTTATAAACGTATGTTTTGAAGAAAGAAACTTGGTACTTTTATACAAATACACTCATTGACAAAAGAAAAGTTAAGCACCCAGAAGGATAGGTCCAATTTGAACGTTATTTCGTACACACCTTCGATATGTATGTACATGATAAATGATTAGAGTTGCAATGATTTGTAACGCCTAGAACGGCCACCAGAGTACATTAGTTGTGCCACCGAATGATAGTGTTATCAGACCTGGTAGCGTTCATAAGGCGTGTGTGGAGCGTCAGACGGTCAGTCAGCACCGTGAGAGAAGGTGAGCAACACAGAGAATGCCTCGTAGACGCATCAGACAGCGTTACCAGCACTTGACGGAATTCGAATGGGGCCGTATTGGGAGTCCATGAGGCCGATTGGTCGAATCGTGCAATTGCCAGGCTTCTCGGCCATTCAGATGTCACAGTGGCCAGATGTTGACAGCAATGGATACGTGGAGGCACCTACAGATGTAGTGACGGTTCCGGTCTACCAAGACTGGCCACACCAAGGGAGGATCGCAGTATTGTGCGCACAAGCATTTTGCAACCCCATGACATCTGCATCTATTATCCGGACACACGTACAGGACTCTCCACAACACCCTGTGTCATCCCGCACCATTGGTCGTAGGCTGGCAGCAGTCGGACTACGAGTTCACCTTCCCATGCGGACGCTGCCGTTAACACCCAGAACACAAACAGCTGCGTTTGGAGTGTTGCCGTAACCAGGAGGCATTGACTGCTGACGACAGTGACTAGTGGCGTTGCATCATGTTCAGCGATGAATCTTAGTTCTGCATTACCACGGAAGACCACCGTGTACGAGTATGGCGGAGCCGAGGGGAGAGGACACATCCTGCCAATGTTGTGGAGATACACACCGTCATTACCCTACCATCATGGTGTGGGGAGACATTGGGTATGACTTCAGATCACCTATGGTAGTGGTTCTGGGGATTCTGGCGGCACAGCGCTACGTCACGGACATCCTGCGTGCTCATGTGTTACCCCTCTTGAGACAGCATTCTGGTACAGTCTTTCAACACGACAACGCTCGTCCGCACACGGTACATGTATCTATGGACTGCCTACAATAATGTTGAGGTACTCCCGTGGCCAGCAAGATCACCTGATCTGTTCCCGATAGAACATGTAAGGGATCAGCTCGGACGTCAACTCCCACCCAGTGCCGATTTGCAGGATATGCCAGTTACAACGGCTGTGGCCGACTTGCCTCAGGAGAGGATGCAAAGGCTCTACGACTCCATTCCAAATCGAATTGGGGCATCTATCAAGACCCGAGGGGATATCACATCCTACTGACATGGAGTCAGCAGTACGCCCGTACTGCACACTCTGATGTCCGTTTGATCTGATTTTGTAATCATTGCAATACAGTCACATAACCTGTCAACAGGTGCAATTTCATTTTATTTCCACCACTCCTTCTAGGTGCTTCATTCTTTTGTCAATGAGTGTAGTTAATAATTTTCAATAAGTTAAAACAACATTTTGAGGATTAAGGTTAATAACTTGACATAAAGGAGAAAAATTACAATGTTCGGCATTTGTATGTAATTGTCAGGTAAGATCTAAGGATAATAAAAAAATATTACAAACTTTCTTGTAAGAATTTTATGCTGAACATTTTTTGTTCAAACATTTTTTCTGTCCAGTCAACCCTTTAGAAAATAAATAGAAAAATATCAAGCTCTGCGGGTGAAATTTGGACGCTATTTTCGGACTTAGGACACGTTTTTGGCATCGGAGTTTATTTTACATCTTTTATCAATAGGAAGAAATTGACTCTGCACACGAATAACTTACGGGGGACATTTCTCATTTCTTGCTCCATGACAAAGACGGATATTTATTTTGGCCTTTCTGAGTCCTATTCCGTCACACCTAGAAAATTTATATTCTTTTAGTCAAGAATAACCCCAATAAAGTAACCACGAAGTGTGCCTGGATATAAATGTGCCATTAGGTTGTCGATAATGTTTCCAAGAGAACAACCTACATATTGGTTCACATTTTGCAACAAACGATGCAAACCGATCAATGTATGTCCTACTTCAACTTGTACTCGGCACGAGACAGTCAAATAACGTCTAGTCTCATAGTATGCAGAACTATGGCCATTTCCTTCTTGTTACAAGAAAGGAAATATTACTTTCAAGGTAGCAAACATGAAATTCAATCTAATTATTATTTTTTTCTCACGTCAAGTGGCTTTTCTACCCCTTAATCACGACGAAGAAGAAGAATAGATGAAACTGATGAAAGGACAAAATCAAAAGAACGAACACACATTTTCAAACGGAAACTCCTTCAGTCGTGCACTCGACGCACTAGGTCATAGAAAAACTAAACTCGGTGACACTGACACAACAGCCCTTTCAGAGTCATGGCCTACCAAAACGCCTTTTTATTGGATGACGCGTGGTCGACGCATCGAGTACGGTCGCCGCTGTTTTCTGGCTGTCAAGTCATGGTCCCCTACTAATGCTTTCGGGTGAAATAGTGACAAGTCAGAATCATTATACCATTCACATGAATGGCATTTGGAACGAAATGTCTAGGTTATTGGCGCGGCATTATTAAAATTAATTTATTAATTTAAATATGTTTTATATTAATTTTTTTATAGAGTTGTGTTCATATCATGAATAGGATTAACTAGAATAAATTTGCTTAACGGTATCAACTAAAGAAATACGTTTAATAGTTATTTACTTTTCTCCTTCCTCTTATACTCTGTCTAATCTATTTCTGGAGCAAGGTAGCGCATAGCGGCAGAGAAGGGGGTGGATCGAGTGGGCAGAGCGAAGCAGTACACGCTGCTGCGAAGGTTGGTAACTGCAGTCGCTTTTCCCCTTTCCATGCAATTCTTTTTTTTCTCACGTGTTTATTGCCGGAGCTTGCGCAGAGACTTGTTTTCGTTCGCTTGCTCCAGAGATATCCGGGACAGAGTATAATTATTTTAACTACATTTTAATATACACTGAATATGTATTATTATTTAAAACTCTTTATCTGTTTCGGGTTGTTGAATTTTCATTTCTGCATCATGTTTATTTCGAGTAGGTTACACTTTTGTGTAGCAATGAAAATTTATTTTTATTTCATTAGCACATCAGTAAAGTGTATTGAACAATGGTTGTTATGAATGAAGACATTTTATATATAAAACATATTAGCATATTCTCTAGGATAAAATCAAAAATCTACTTTGTGCACAGGTAGAATAGGATCATTAGATGCAATTGAAACCAGAAATATTGATATGTGTCTCCATCCGGAATCGAATACGAGACGGATAGAGTGCTTATCACTGTGTTATCGGCGTAGTCCACTAGCATAAGTTAATTTAAAGATAGGGAGAGTATGCTATGAAGTAATTATAACTATATAAGTTTACACAGATACAAGAACAAGAACACGTACGCCAGCCCCCGTGGCGGAGTGGTTAGCACATCGCTCTACGACACCAGGGGCCCGGGTTCGAATCCTGGCCTGGGCATGGATGCTTGTGAGTGTCCATTCGTCAATTTTATCATATCATCACTCATCCTCATCTTCGTAAAATAGTCAAAAGTTGCACAAGAAGCGAAGTAAAATAAAGCAAATCAATCAAGGAACACGTAAGATAGACAAAAAAATAATTAACTATTTACTAATGTTAATTATTTCGTAACTTTAATTTAAATCGTCCATCATAAACGCATTTGAACATACAAAATACACATGCATGCAAATTGCGGTGTGACTTTTGGATAAGTTGCAACACTGAAAACAAGTGGCAAATGTATGCAACAGGAAAAAATACTTGAGATATGCTGACATTTTGAGCAAATTGCTTCGTGTTTTTGTAATTCTGTATCTGAAAATCAATATTCTTCCAACATATGCGAAAACTTACCGATCTGCCAGATGCAGCTCCTATGTCTGCAGGGTGAAGCAACACCGTCGTCATGTGAGTAAACACATTAAGTAGCACCAGAACACGGAAGTGCATCGTTGATCGTCAAATCGTCTAAAGCTGAATCATAAGCTGAAAGATTGCCGAAGACTACTTCCTCAGTTCGTGCTTGAACTAAAATATTAGAAGAAAATAAATTAAATTTGTGTAATTTTAGAGAAAAAAATATAAGTTTCCTATGATATCGTATGCTTTGAGTAAATCTACTTCAACTCTTTGAAATAGCCCACCTTAAAATATATTAATTGTTCCAAAAATTACAAGAAAATTAATGTAATTACGTTTCATTATGGGGTAGGTATATTTAGAAAATGAAGATATTATTTTTCGTCATTTGTATTTAGATTGTCAAATGTTTCGAAACTGCAGTTGATATCTTCGTCAATAAATAGGATTAACCACTTTTACGTTCTTCTTTAGAAGAGTCCACATCACAATTAATGAAATAATGTGGTTATTAGTCACACTCATATTAATTTTCTGATAATGGAAATATAAATAAAAAATACAAAAACACTTATGTAGCCGGTTTATATACACATATACACATACACGCACATACTTATATACATGCAAGAATATTTAAAACACAGGGAATTTACCTCAAAACTCCCTTATTTTATTTTGTTACTACTGAAAAACTAATGAACTTGGAACTCAAAAAATTAATCGGAAAGTAAGAGTAATTCACCATATTTACTGGAAATATTCAGTACAGTACGCTTTAACTTTTACTCCTTTTGTTTATAACTTCCTAATGGGCTAATTGTTTTGAAAAGAAGACTAAACTGTACATGCTTTTAACGACTCACAAACATTCATAAGACGAAACCGCAGGTGACATTTTGAACGTATGTGGTGTCCATCTTGAGAGGTACTACAAGGAGTGTGTTCTCTATCAACTGAGATGTAAGAAAGGGTCAATGTTTTATTTAAAGTTATGGAAAACATTCGTACACTTCGCTCAAAAATGTCACCAATATAATTTCAAATTAACACCATTCGACTCACATTATGCATATTCATGATTTCATTGTATGGTACAGTGTGTGTGTATACATATAGTACAGGACTTTTGTTGGGAAACCTGATGGTAAGAGACCTGTTGGAAGGCCAAGACGAAGATGGAGGGATAACGTTGAGATGGGCCTAAAGGAAATCGGTAAGGATGGAAAAGATTGGGTTGATCTTGCCCAGGATAGGGACAGATGGAAGGCTTGTGTTGCTGCAACCATAAACATTCTGGTTTAAGAAGGCTAGATAATTAGTTATATATATATATATATATATATATATATATAGTTTTGTATGTAATCAAGGGGTCCCGGGTTCGATACCCGGTGGAGGCTTATAGTGGTTCGGATCCCACTTTAAATTGTAGGTCCAGTCTCGATTAGCCTTCCTGTGCATAAAGTGGACTTAAAACACAAAATCAATTAATAGTTTTGTAAATGTTACCCTGTTACAAAAAACAACTTTTAAATGGTAATTCTGAAATGTTGTGCTCACACATTAAAAATATCACCTCTCGACTGATGCCCATACGTTTTCATTGGATTTCATTGCATTAATAGTTCCTGAAATTTTATATTATCCTTTTCGAAATGATCCTTTTACGAAGTTACAGATTGCCCTTAGAAATCAGGGTATTGGAACTTTCTTACACATCTTTGTGCATGTGTTGTGTTATGTGATTTACAGTGTGGTTTTATATTTTACTTTCATAATAAGTCAACATTATAAGTGAAGTTTAGAATACATGTATTAATAGCCATTTCTTTTTTTGAATTTTTTGCAGGGGAAGGGTTTAGAAGAGACCAGCAAGAATGTCTTCGTTTCATCCAAACTCGTCATTGAAACGAAGACAACTGTAAGTACGTAACTGAGTATGTATCTGCGACGTGCCATAAACATATTACGTCACAAATATTTAAAATTTACTTTGACATGCTATTTATATAAGTTTATAGAAACATCTATATTCCATATTCAGCAAAGCTCATCATTCGAATGGTCATCTTTGTAGCTTCCCTCTATACATCAAAAATATTTTCTACTTTTAGCTTCTCCTTTCTACATCCATTTATCATCGGTTATGTGTTCTGATAGAAACAATTAGAAGTGTTCAGCGTAACGTGTTATTAAACCACAGATCCCAGGTTCGAATTATGGGTGAGACATGGATGCATTTTTGTGTTTTGTCAAATCACACATTTCATGAGACACCTTGGTAGCCGATCACATTTACAGCTGAAATCACGATTTCGAATGTTGCTTTGTAAATGTACCTTCATTAACTTCTTAAAGTCGCTATTAGCCTAAAGAGGCAGAAATGCGATGTAAAGCAAGAAAAGACAATACCTAACGGTAATCAAATAGAGCACCACAGAACACAATTACGATGATAAGATATGGTTTAAGAACATTTGAAAAAAGTTTTCCATGAAATCATGTTTGTTCAGGGTAGTGATTTATCCACACACACTCTCAAAATTTCCTAAACACCACCAAAAAAATTAAAAGGGCCAAATCTATGGTAATTTTGGCTCAAAATTTACCCTTACCCCCCCCCCAAATGAAATATTCTGGTTAAACCCCTGGTTGAGAAGGCGAGGGTTCACTGTCTCTACGTGATGAGAAGACAGGAAGCAGCTGGTAGAGTCTGCTGCTCAGTCAATATCACGGAGGAGTAAGCTTTTCCAGTTATGACATCCGCTAATCGATCGGACGGTGTGATGTTATCGTGTAATGCAAAGGCTGGTTGGTAGGAACAACGGAAGAACGGGTCGATATGTTTTAGGTTCAAACATCAGAAATTACGGACAGGAATGACCACTTCCTCCTCCAAATGTCGTTGATCTTGTGTGTTCCAACTGCAGACAAACAAGACTGTGCAGTTTCCAGATTTATCGGTGCAGTTTATTACCTGGCTGCACCACAAATGCAACAATAATAAAATGTAAAGTTCCATACAATGATGTATTTGTATTCAGTAGCAACGCCAGCAAATGTTAGAAGGGGAGCCAGGGGGGACCAGGGTGAGAAATGGGTGGTTATGCAAAAATCATCTGGAGTTTGCAAGATAATCCAGAATAGTGGATGCGGTAAAAATAATGTCATTATATACTGGTAGTCAAAATATTTTCCAAATATTTTTTGAGGGGCTAAGACTCCTCCCTGGTTTCCGCCCTTTAGGGTCCTCACTGTTTGTATTTTTCTTCTTTTACGTCGCTTTTCTGCTTCATGTCGAAGAGGATTATTGGATGAAACTGGTGATGAGATATGCATAAAAAAACATCCATTCGCAGACCAGGGCTTCAACGCTAAGCCTTCGGTGGCAAGATCATGAGCCGACCACTCAACACATTCCGCCACCGGGGCGGCTAAATGTTCCACAAAATAATAAAATATTAGAGATGGTCATATAGATCTGCATATAATTTTAATACATATATTTGTAGAAGTTTTAGTGGCAAATTTTCAGTAAATTGCAATGTATGCTCAGATGAGATAAGGAGACTGAGTGGCATGTTAGTAAAGTTGATGCATGTCATAACCTTCCTGTGACACATTTTTCTTAGAAAGAAGATATGAAGTGTGAAACATAACAACGGCTGCTAAGATATTCAAACCCCCTCCTTGAAGCGCGTCACTGTCTTAGAGTTCGTATAAAGTCACATCCAAATCAATTATTAGAATGTGTCCAAACGACATTTATCGATTATAATCGATCTTCCTGGACATCTTAGAAACAAAAGGGTAGTATATTAAAATTAGTGTTTACTCTTGTGATCACATGAAATAATTTTTATTCCGGATGAAAATGTTGGACTTAATCTGTTTTATTGGGGAAATATGTACATGTTTGTGTGTGTGGAGTACGTGCATGGGGGAGAATCACATGATACTTCATTCCTCAGGATAACCCCAGAGAAGAAAATCGATCTTGACACATTTAGTTATTTCATTTGTATTGTTTGTCTGGATACAATAATTCAGAGAGTAACTGATAACCACACAATCAGGTATGCATATTTACATCAATATGTTACATGTAAATTCATAAAGAATTTCCAAACACTATACAGTACATGACATCAAACAAGATACCAACATGTGACACTGTGTGAAAGTGAACAAAACATGCATTTATTTACTAATATTTACTACTCTAAATAACCCATATATCCATGTGCATGTATGTGCTTTCTCTTACCTGGATAAATGGTTTATATTTAAAATTGTTGTTCAAAATATCAGCATACAAGAGGTGCCTTGGTAATTAGAATTAAAATATATAAAATAAACCACATGAATGAGATATATTTTTAAAGCCGTGTTAAACTAGGAAATCAATAACAACAAAAATAAAAAAAACAAATTATAACGTAACTCTTCGGATAAAATATGTGAACAGGCAATAGTAATGCAGTATTATATTGATCTCTTGATATATTATAGTAGTGGCCAGAAATTTGTTTTCTGGAGTTGCAGACAGGGTCTAGAAAAATTACGATATTAATAGATCTTAAACACTTAAACCCCTGCTTCAAGTGATATAAATTTATTTATTTAACTTCCCCAACCTCCCCCCTCCTATACTAAAAACCCTAGTATTAAGTTTTCAAATATGTCATCGAACAAAACAACATTTTAAAAATTGAAGTATATACATAAAAGATTTTTGAGACAAGTGTTAATGTCAATCGAGCAGTGAAGTAAACCGTATTTGGTAATTAAAATGTTTTAAGTCCATTTCTGCACAAATGTCCTCGTTGGAACTTGTCCTACAGTTTAGAGTGTATCTAAAGCACCGACATGTGTCCTTAGTGGTAATCCAACGCGGAAACACAGAGTATTAACCAGTATGTTATCGGGAAGAATCATTCTTTTGCTTATATGACATATTATACTAGTTTGGTATGTTTATTTTGGCGCTGCCTTTCTGCCAATATGGACTAATCGCAACGACGTGGATGAATGGTGATTATATGAAGTTGATGAAGGGACGAGGAATGTCAATGTCCAGGCCAACACGGGAACTTGGGTGGCGATATCCAGAGTCGACCTCTCAAAGTGCTAGGCGACACACGCAGGAATATACAATCAGTTATGGGTCTTTGATGACAACCGTGAACGTCTGTCACTCTTGGGATTGATATTTCCAAACAGGAATTCGCGGATGTTGTGTTAGTTCCCTTTCACTAGAGAATCCATCACTTTCACATTTAAGACCGACTTCGCGTGCAATTCCTTTTCTGGCATCTGCCGAACCGCGATGCCCCTCTGATTTCCATTTACGACCGAGACCTCTAAAATCTCTCTTGTTGCGTTCATGCACCACGCGCTGGCCATTTGGGTCGAACAGTTTCCAATGAACTTTATTGAGTTCAATGGCATTGGGTCGGAAGAGAGATAAGCCTGCCCCGTTACATTGCGTTCACTTTCGATTCAGTGGTCACAATGAACCAGGGGCAACAATTATCACCTTCCATACGTGGGAGGCAACAACCTTGGCTGCCGTTGTTTTGTACGTTACGTGGTTGACCGGTGATTAACCCATCGTTTTCATATGCTAATGACAGCATTAAGACTTTGTTATTTAAGCACAAATTATGTACTCAAAGACTAGTTGGGATTTGACCTACAGCATAATAATAGAATCCGATTCGTTGGCATG
This sequence comes from Lepisma saccharinum, assembly GCF_977018435.1. NCBI lineage: Eukaryota > Metazoa > Arthropoda > Insecta > Zygentoma > Lepismatidae > Lepisma > Lepisma saccharinum. The sequence goes on from NC_139230.1 coordinate 211,425,460, forward strand.
TGCTTGCATCGGAAATCGAAGCCGGGACATAATTACTTATTCAAGAGCCAAGACACCAGCCCTAACCCTACAGTCGCATTTGTTTACGATTAGTGAAAATGATGCAGTGTTGACAAGGGCAACACTTTGCTATGAACACTTCACAGCAAAGTGTGGCTTTAATTTTTGGTAATCGTGTACAATATCAGTCGCGTACAAATCAGAATGGGAATTTATCTCACGCACAATGAGCTGGAAATGCACGTTCTCTGAGATACAGCCGCGCAAAATAATGTCTGCAAGAAAAACTTTGATATACTGTGAGAAATAATGGCCGTTCTTTAACGCAGTGTTCCTCAACCTGCGGGTCGCGGCCATGGTATCAATTATACCAGGTTCTGCTTTAAAAATGACAAAAAACATCCAGTAATCCTAATTTCATATTTGAGTTGTGAGTTTTTTTAAGTCCACTTTATGCACAAATAGATTAATCTAGACTGGACCTACAGTTTAAATTAGTATCCGCACTAGTATGTGACCACCAGATGCTATTAAAAGGCTAAAGAATAACAAAGCACCTGGCATTGATTTAATACCAGCTGAGTTAATTAAATATGGTGGAAATTCGTTAATATGTCAAATTCATAAATTAATTTGTTATTTGGAATAAAGAAGAAATCCCTCAACAGTGGAAAGAATCCATAATTGTTCGTGTGTTTAAAAAAGATGATAAAATGAACTGCAATAATTACCGTGGAATTTCTCTACTCTCAACAACAACATATAAAATGTTATCTAACATTATTTTAACAAGACTAACCCCATATGCTAATGAAATTATAAGTGATTATCAATGTGGATTTAAACGTAACAGATCAACTACAGATCAAATTTTTCACATCAGACAGACACTTGAAAAAAAGTGGGAATATAATCAAAATGTCCATCAGCTATTCATTGATTTCAAAAAAGCATATGATTCGGTCAAAAGAGATAAATTATATAATATATTAGTAGAGTTTGGAATACCTAAGAAGCTTGTTAATATGATAAAAGTATGCACCAGTGAAACAGAAAGTAAAATTCGTGTGGGTATTAATGTGTCTGACAAATTTACAATTCATGATGGGTTAAAACAAGGGGGTGCATTATCTCCATTGCTCTTTAATTTTGCCTTAGAATATGCTGTTAGGAAGGTAAAAGAAACTAACGAAGGACTAGAATTAAACGGTGTGACTCAGTTGTTAGCATATGCAGATGATGTAGATTTATTAGGGGATGCATTAAGAATAATGCAAAATATTTTTCAAAACTGCTAAAGAGATAGGTTTGGAGGTTAACAAAGAGAAATCTAAATATATGCTTACAGGCCGAAACCAAGTGTTAGGTAATAAACAAAATCTAATTATTGATAACACCTCATTTGAACCAGTTTCCAAATTCAAATACTTAGGAATAATATTAACATGTGAAAATTATATTAAAGAGGAAATAAAATGTAGGCTTAATTCAGGAAATGAATGTTACCTCTCTCTTCATAAACTTTTGTCTTCTCGTTTAATATCTAAGAAACTAAAAGTTAAAATATACAAAACAGTAATTTTGCCTCTAATATTATATGGATGCGAAACTTGGTCCCTTACATTGAAAGAAGAACATAAATTGAGAGTATTTGAAAATAAGATCCTTAGGAAAATGTTTGGACCTAAAAGGGATGAGGAGACAGGTGAGTGGAGAAGGTTACATAATTTAGAACTACATAATTTGTATTCATGTCCAAATGTTATTAGAATGATCAAATCAAGAAGACTTAGGTGGGCAGGCCATGTGGCACGAATGGGAGAGGAAAGAGGAGTTTACAGGATTGTTGTTGGGAAACCTGATGGTAAGAGACCTGTAGGAAGGCCAAGACGAAGATGGAGGGACAACGTTGAAATGGACCTAAAGGAAATCGGTAGGGATGGAATAGAGTATATAGATCTTCGTCAGGATAAGAACAGATGGAAGGCCTGTGTTGCTGCAGCCATGAACCTTCGGGTTTAAGAAGGCTAGAGAGTTAGTTAGTTAGTTAAGTGTCGAACCCAGGATCAATTGATTACAATGCGACGTTACAGCTACTCCATTCATATTTTTATATTTGTCAACATGCCTATACGTAATCTAACTATTATCCTTTATGATTATCCCAGAATTTATTTATGAATATTTAATTTCGAGGGTACATGTTAATTCGTGTAAAACATTTTAAATACATGGAAGGTATTTACGAAGAAAATTCTAGGGATCCGGGCTTTGACTTTTTTTTAAAAAATAGATTTTACCGGGTCAAGGTCTCACGAAGGTTGAGAACCACAGCTTTAAAGGCGGTCAGGGGCGTGGTGCTGATCACATCACCCCCACTCACGACCGGATCAAGAAAGTGTGTGGCGTTACCCCCACACCCCCTATACGCCTTCATGGCGTGGTGCTAAACACAGGGGAACACTTTACCTTTTTTTTTTGTACCCTGATAAGAAAGGAGGAGGGGGCAGAGGGAAGCCTAATTTTAAATCACTTCTTTTCATCTGTAACTACATTCCACGGATGCAAGGACTCCAAACCAGGGGACGGGGGGACGGGGGGGGGGGAGCAGATGGAGCTTGAGCCTGCTAAGTAAAAGTTGAAGGTGATCAAAATTCTAGACGAATGCGAGACGACGCGCTGGTCTAGTCAGTTTTTCCACTAGATATGTTAGTCAACCTCCGTGGCGGAGTGGTTAGTACAGCACATTACGACGTCAGGGAACCCGGGTTCGAATCCCGACTCGTACATGGATGTTTATGTTTGTCTGTCCTGATGAAAATCGAGAATTGAGAGAAATTGGTATGTATGAATTGATGTATGGGGAAGGCAGCCGCGTAGGGGTCTTACCTTAAAAATGAAAAAAAAAGTAGTTTGGGCGTGTGACTGCAACGTGGAGACCTGGGTTCGATTCCTGGGGTGGGTAAGATCGGAAACCGGATCCGGATTCACCCAGCCTTAAATGAATGGGTACCTGGGGGCAACCCTGGGGGGTAAAGGCGGCCGGAGCTTAGTGTTGATCACATCGCCTGCGAAATGGTCGAGATCGAGAATGAGTGGGGCCAATACGCTCACATTCAGTATTGCTTGATGTGAAGAAACCACAGAGAGGTGGCAAGATTGTGTTTTTGCTAACCTCCCCCCTGAAACAATATCTATTTCAAGTTATTTTGAGTGATAAGAACATTTGGAAAAATATTTTTTGCATTCGATATGTTAACGTGCAGTCAAGTTTCCGTTAACAGCAAGAAGCACGTGATATCGCAGTCAGGTATCTACAAATCAAGTATACCCGAAGGAAGTCCCTGCTTCTGTTTCCAGTTTTGTTTTGAAGTCTGCCAGGTTTTGGACACAAGTGCGCTCGCATATAACAATACACCAGGGAGGGGCACAGAGGACAGCTTAACTTTAAATCTTCCGGTGCACTTTCCGAACATCAGCTTTCTTTAAGGACCTCTTGCTGTCAAAAGGTTATCGGCCATGAGATAGGACCTTTTAAGTTCTTGGAAATTCAAGTCTAGGCTAATCTCTCCTTCCCTTCCCAGACTTGGTCAGAGGACACAGTCATTGTTCAGAGTAGAATAACAGCAGAAGTTGTGTTTCGGCATTTACTATGGGAATTGTAGTGATGAGTTTGAATTTCCTTCCGCACCAAGCGATGTAATAGTTTATATATCTAGGTATATGTGTATATCATTTGCAGAAAGTTCACAGACTACATGGTTGCGTCGGAAGATCACTGCCCTGCATTTAGTCGCCTGATATAGAATCAAAAGACTCGTAAGTTTTACTTTGTCCTTAACGTTTTCTTTATTAATTTATATTTTGTGTGTGAAAGGACAGAAAATTACGAGACTATAGAGATATACAAGTATTGTCTCGATATACCACTTTCGGGTTTTAACGCTGTAAGCTTTGGACTGTATTAACCACTTCCTCTCGTGGAAAGGGAGGAACTTTTATTTCTTGGCCATTTAGATTATTAAAATTTACTGTTTGCTATAAACGTCATGTTCAGGCCTGATGGCTTAGTTTTAGACCTCAGAAAGAGGTTTAATGATTTCGCAGTCAACTTATCTAGTGGCTACATTAAATTAGTTTGAAACCTCCATATTTTCTGCATTAATCGCTGTCACAAAATTGGTGACGCCTGCATTTCATCTCTCGTCCCTTCTAAACTACATACTGTATTAAATATATATTAGCCTATATATTTTTTTTCATTAAAAGCTTATAACTTGAGTAACGAGATAAAATTATCTCAGATTTCCATTTCTTATTCCACTAGAATGTAGTGTAGAAAAAATGAGTAGTATTTGAAGCTCTTGCAAGATAGAGAAAATCGGGCTTTCGTCTACTATCTTGAAACATGTGAATTGTTGGATTCAGTTCCAATAATTGACAAATACTCTAAGGTATCAAAATTTCAGCTCTAAAACTCTAAATATGCAGCGTTCATAGCAGCAGAAAAATGAAACTGGGCCTCCAGTAACCTCCTAAATAGCGCATTATACTTTAAACATTTTATTGTACATTGTGGCTCAATATAAGCCCTACTGAGTATACTGAGTTTAGAGCGCCTAGCACAAATGAAGTCGGTTTTTCATTCGGCATCTGATGGATTGATTTGGTATATCTTACTTCCCTTTTCTTTCACTTTTGGCTAATCTCGAAAATGAGGATAAGTGAAGGTATGATGAAATTGATGAATGGACACTCACAAAGAACACCTATGCCCAGACCGGGATTCGAACCCGAGACCCCTGTCGTCGTAGCGTCGTAACCATTCTTCCACTGAGGTCTGTACCCGTCATGCAATTTCATACAAATACAACAGCTTTCTAGCCTTCCAAGGTATCTCATTGCAGAAACAATTTTATCTGAACGACTAAATTTATGTCAGTTGAGATGGTCAGACAATTTGTGACGAAAGAAGTAATACCTTTCTGGGGGTGAAGACAAGTCCTTCCCTCTTTCCACGTAATGCGCCCATGAAAAGGTATGAACATCAATCGCAATATGTGAGAACAACAATAAACAATACCTATCAAAAGAGAACTTTATCTATCGTCCTCTCAGGGTGTAAGGTTATAATTTTTTCTAGAGACACCCAAACGTCAACCTCGCCTCCATGTAGTTAGAACACGCCGGACAGAATTTTGCAGGTTAACGAGGTTCTGGCGTGTGGTCTAAGAACTAGTGTAAAACCCACCATGGAAGTTTGTGTTTTGTTGTCCACGTGTTTGTTGATTTGATTTGATTTCATTTGGTGTTTTAAGTACAATTTATGCACAGATAGGCTAATCGGGACTGGACTTACATGTTAAAGTTGGATCCGAACCACTATGGGCCTCCACAAGGTATCGAACCCGGGACCCTTTGATTACAAAGAAACGACGTTACACTACACCGTCGGGAAGGCCTGGAGCGCATTTTCAGTTGTTACTAAAGAAATAATGCCTCACTGCATGCGAAGCTCAAGTACCAGGTACGGATGGATATTTGCGGCAATTATCGAAACACGTAATATTTCAGTTTTCTTGTATTGAGCGCCGTTTTATGGAATTATAAGTAATAAAATTATCCTTAATAGAGGCCTCTGGGCATCCTCTTATTTCTTATGAGGATTCGTCACTGTGGATATTCATATATTCAATAACTCTATATTTATTATATGTATAAATATATAAATATAACAATAAAATATAATAAGCTATTTAAAAATAATTATTATATATATATACATATGTGTGTGGGGGGGGGAGATTGTAAAAACTGTTCGGCGGATTTGAGAACCTGCCTCTCCCCCACTCCAAAATAAGTTCCGACGTCCCTGAGTAGATGAAATTGAAACACAGAGGAACCCCCATCGTCTGGCCGAGAATCGAACACTCAACGTGCAGGAGTTAATCATAAAGAATTTTATCAGCCAGCAATTGCCACCTGATACACAGACGACGAAAATGTCTTGCTGAAAGATTCCATGTAAACATTGCTGGCGCTAGTCTATTGTTCGCTCGGTACGCATAATTCTTCGGTAAACAAATCTATTGTTTGGAACGTTCCAAGCGATCGAATACAAAGGGCAAATATTTATTTGTTATCAAGTAGGTAGACTGTGAGGCAGGACTACTTGATAAGAACCTCTGAGGGAGGAAGTGGCAGTTCAACTCTTGATCAAGAATCCCGTGAATGCAAGTCATTGGAAATGTTTTGAAAGCTCAAACGTATACCTTATTCATTCCAGCTCAGAAAATGTCATTATCTCCTGCAGATAACAATTTTGCACTAGACAACACTAAAATAACGATAGTTGGCTACAGAATTTCTATTTGGTTGATTTTTAACTAGTATAAGAGCCGCGGTAGCTCAGTTGGCAGCACGCTACGAAGAGAGAGGTCCCGGAGGTGGATGTTTGTGTTTGTCCAAAATGAGAAAACAGATAAATTAATAAAAATTGACACATGTGAAAATTGAGTAAAAGTTAATAACGGGGGATACTACCGATTAGGGGTATTCCATGAACACTAGACCGGCGAAGGATCTGATACCTCCTAGAACAGCGGAAAGGGGTCATTTTGGCCCCTCATTAGAAATGCATTTAAAATTCTAATTATTTTAGAATGGGAACATAATATTAATTTATATTATTTTCTGTGCTTTATGTATTATAATCAAAGTGTTCAGGTTGTTTGTGATACATTTTGATTACAAACAAAAATTATAATCATCAATATACTGAACACTCCAGAATACGCAACATTTTACCACTAGAAACTACTATTTGATGCCACATGTTCGGAGACGTCCTTCCCGGTCCAAGAACACTACCTACATGACGATATGTAAACTGTGACAAGTGGGAACATACTAAAGACAGGCTGACACAGGAACCGCAACCTAACCTTCATATTTCAGCACGCATAAATGAAACTTTACAGGGGCTAGGGGTATAACATGAAATTTCACAGAAATAAATTTATTTTGTAGATTTCAATATACCATCTTAAAAAGGACTAAGAATTATGAAAAGTCACAACATTTCGAGGAAGAAATAAGAAAAACGGGATAGTTATTAAAGAAACGGTGAAGGTAGGGGTCATTTTGACCCCTCCCGCCGTTCTAGTATTAAAAAAGTTGGTATATCATCTGGCTACATCGCGGAAGACCCGGGTTTGAATCCCGGGGCAGGAGATCTGGACCAGAATTCTTTCCAGTCATTTCCTTGTTTCTGCGCTGCTCTGAGGCCCACCCAGCCTCTTAAATAAGTACCTGAGGGAAACTCTGTGGGGTAAAGGCGGCCGTTCGTGATGCTCATCACATCTTAACAATGGCCGAGATCAAGAATATGTGGAGCACTATACCTCCACATCACCTCATGTTCATTGATTGATTTAGTTTATTTTACTTCGCGTTTTGTGCCTCTTGGCTAATTTGCGAAGATGGGGATGAGTGATGAAACGATGAAATTAATGAATGGACATTCACAAACAACCAAGCCCGAGCGGGATTCGAACCCGGGACCCTTGGCGTCGCAGCGCGATGTAGTAACAACTATAAAACAATCCTGCTGTGAACTCTACTTTAATTGCAAGTAGCTTCTGGCAGAAATATTTCCAAGTATCTTGTCATATCGGTGTGTTGGTTAAAGTCAGCTTTTCTATTTGTTCAAGGAGGAGTCTAGGGACGGATAGAGATACATTTTTTGCAACAAAATGATCACATTAAGCCTTTGTGAAATTTTTTTAGCTGGGTTTTGTAGAAAAGAGAGGTGTGTTAAGAGGAGTATGAACTTAAAATACTGCATGAATTACGTGTGTGTAAGAATTGAGTATAAAGTAATTGTTAAAGTAACTTATAATGACTTCTGAAGTAAACAGAAAAAGTACCAGAAGGCTGCTGGTCACTTATGTAATACCGCACAAGTATTTGAATTTTGGGAAAATTTGCAAAATCAGTTTCGAATGCACAAGGCGTCCAAGAATAAGTTTACGTACAAGACTTTTTGGAAATTGAAAGAAGTAATGCTAATGAAATTAATTTCCTTCTTAGGTTTATCTGCTTATTTCTTCTCATAAATTTATATCAATTTGCTTGTTAATTTCAATAATAAAATAAAAAAAGCCAGTAAAACTGATAAACAATAAAACCGTCTGGATAATTCACGCATTCCGGTATTTTGGTTATTCGGATATTTAGGATAACCCGAATATTTCTAATATTCGAATAATAGGAATATTCTGATATCAAAATATCCGATATCCTGATAATATTTTATCCGGATTTGGTCATCCCTACAGTGGAGTCGGCGTATCAGCCGGCTCGGGGACCGCCTTTATGGCAGTGACCCTCTGTTGCCGCGTTTATATACAAAAAAAATTGCCGCCTACTGCTTGGGCAAGAAGCGGCAACATTAAAATCCCTCCTCCCAGAAGCAGCCAGCAAGGAAACGGGATTTTGTCAAAATAACCGTCCTGCTCTGTGAATTGACACCGGTTCTAACGGCGACTTTACTGTAGTTCTCTGGGCTCGTTCTCGGTCTAGTCCGGAAATCGAGCGGAGACGAGACAGCATCCTGCCTGAACGGGGTGCTAACGACGGCCCCTCTGCTGCCAACTCTCCTGCGGGAAAGTGAAGCCCAGTCGCCGCTCGATGTGACAGATAAGGCCTTTCTCTTTCTCTGCATTGTCATCCCTTCGCGAACAACCTTGTTCCTGTTGTTCGGGGTTTCATGCAAATAATAAACTTTGTCCGCGCAACGGTCGGCGGGGCAGAACAGCGGCGTCCCCTGCCACTGGACCGTTCCGTTTCCTCCGCCTCTCTTCGGTTCCGGCGTTACTAAAACCGGAAGCGCTTGTCACTGTTCTGTTCGCTTTGGCGCGTAGCCGTGCAGAATTCGAAAATGAGATGCATGGGCAGTGCAAGTATCGCGCCAATTAGTGTAAAACCCGAAACTGTCGTCAATTCACTTCCCCGTTTCCGGCAAAGTCCGATCTCCCACATTTTTTTTATTTAAGACTTGGCCTTGTTTCTGTGCCAAACCTCCTCTCTCCCTCTCTCTCTTTCTTTTTCTTACACTCTCTCTCTCTCTCTCTCTTTCTTTTTCTTACTCTCTCTCTCTCTCTCGTACTCTCACTCTCTTACTCTCTCTCTCTCTTGCTCTGTCTCTCTTACTTTCTCTCTCTCTTTCTCTTACATTATCTCTATCTCTCTTTCTCTCTCTCTCTCTCTCTCTCTCTCTCTCTCTCTCTCTCTCTCTGTGTGTGTGTGTGTGTGTGTGTATGTGTCAGGGTTTGAAAAGTTACTTTTAAATGTAACTGAGTTACAGTTGAAGTTACTTGGTTCTAACAGTAACTGAGCTACAGTTAACTCATTTTATAAAGTATCTCATTTACAATACTGGTACTTGTAACGTAGCTGTCCGTTACTTTACAGTTACTTTCTGCTTGAAATATTATTGAAAACAAATTACACACAATCAGTGATAATTAATTGTAATAAAATAAATGCATGAAGACTTATATATGTTTTATTTATATCTCTGGTAAAAAATAAAGTCCTCATGTATTTCAATAAAGCATGGATGTTCTAAATTTAGCATGCAACGAAGTCTAGCTTCCTTGCTTTAGGCGATTCCATGAAAATCCTTCCAACTTGGCACCCAGAGAAGACATACAGTTGGAAACGGTGTTGCCAAATTTACCTCTTCCCCCACGTTACAAATTTTTAGTTAACAATTTAAGTGTTGTGAAGTAACTGTAAAAGTATCTGTTGATAACGTTACTTCAATTTGTTACAGTTACAGCTAGTTACTTTTATTTAAAAGTAGTTAGTTACAGTTAGAATTCATCCAAAAAGTAACTGTTACTTCGAAACACTGGTATATGTTTGTGCATGTACTGTATCCTTCACATGAAAAATATTTTATGAGGAGGGTCAGATTTCGGCCTAGGCCCAGTAAGCCCTGGGGCGCATGAGTTAAGGGCAGTAAAATTGCCCCGTCAAAGTGCGATCTGGATACGATTCAGTGAAAATCACTAAAGCAAATTATAACCTCGGGTTATGGTTGAATGGTTCTCCAGGCCCTTCCACCGCCATGCATATATAGCCTAGTATCCATTTTAACTCTTACAAAAGTGTTGGAAAATATTGTGGCTCATGTTGATATGGCAAGATTCAAGGGAAAGATGCATTTCTCTTATTAATAATGTGATATATACACAATCCCCCCAGTTTCGGCACCCTGCACCCCCCCCCCCGGTTTTTCGAACCCAATCCCCGCCACCGGTTGTCAGGTTAGATTCTATAGGTTGACACACACTGCACAATTTTTCGGATCGCACTTTAGACTGTAGGTCCTGTTTCTATTAGCGTATCTGATTATAAAGTGAACTGAAAGCAAACAAAGAATATTATAGGAGAAATGCGAAAATATATTTCCTAAATATGTTTTATATTGATTGTCTCTCCCTTCCTTGAAACATGCTAATTTATCATTCTGCTAACGTGGCCTCATTTTCACGACTGCACTTTCTAATAAAGTCTCATAGAAAATATCTCAAGTGAAAACAATTCTATGTGGATTGCTGTTAATTATTCAACTACCTTAGAGTGAAACCAGTAAATGCTCATAATTTTAGTTCTATATCGAGGGAAAACGTCTAAAACTAGGCAACATTTCAAATACTTCCTGTTTACATCATGTTTTGAAGCGTGGTGAATTCATGTTCGATTTTTACATAAAATAGAGCATAATAAGCACTTGACGGCCAAAAGAGAGGAACTCTGTCACCTGTTGATAGGAGAAGCTGACATCAATAGGTGATCGAGTGCACTCTCCACTGTGCAACGCAAGTTGCAATAAATTATTCACTGCAAACCCAAGGCCTAGCTGAAGGCTGAGTAGGCATAATTGTTACTCTTGTAATACAAGAGTCCCGATCAATATTTCTATACATCTCATTTCCACTCTCACAGTACCTTCCCGTGTTGCATTCAGAAAACGTCTTTAGTTAACTACAAGGAAGATTGATTGATTGGTTTGCTTTATTTTAATTCGCTTGTTGTGCAACTTTGGCTAATTTGCGAAGATGGGGATGAGTGATCATATGATGAAATTGATGAATGGACACTCACAAACATCCATGCCCAGTCCGGGATTCAAACCCAGGACTCCTGGCGTCGTAGCGCGATTTGCTAACCACTCCGCCACGGGGGCCGGCAACTACAAGTAAGAGTTAACCCAATAAGGAGCACACTATATGGTTCGTACAAGCGTAGGGTTCACTTTGAACGCTTCGAAAACCTTATTACTTATCTTCCATCTTCATAAATAAAGCCGATTTCCATGGCGGAGTGGTTATGACTGCGCGCTACGACGCCAGAGGTCACAGGTTCGAATTCTGGCCTGGGCATGGACATCTGTGTGTCCCTTCATCGATTTCATCATATTACCAATCATCCTCATCTTCGCGATTAGCCAAAAGTGTCAGAAAAGCAAAGTGAAATAAACCAAGTCAATCAATCATTTCATAAAGAAAAGCAGAGGGGCTAGCATAGCATGCTACGACGCCAGACGTCCCGTGTTCGAATCTCGACCTGGGCATGGATGTTATTTGTGAGTGTCCCTTCATTTATTTCATCATACCATACTCATCCTCATCTTCGCGATTGGCCAAAAGTGGCATGAAAGCGAAGTAAAATTAACCAAATCAATCAACCACACAGAAAAATCAAAAGAGTCGATTGCACTTAAGAAATGGAATAGATAGTTTAAACTGAAGGAAATTATAATAATCTAATTTCAAAAATAGGAGAACATTTTTGGCATTGTCGTTATTGTACAGGATCCTGAACAATAAGGAACCAAAATATTTATATGATCAAACTGCCCCGTACAGGAAGGAAAAACAAATTAACCTTCGCCAAAAAAACACAATTCACGATTCCCACACACAGAACAACACTCTATGGAAATTCTTTCATAGTCACTGCAATAAAAGAATGGAATGACCTGCCCCCCACCACTGACCTCAGGGGAGCTCCACCCTGCAACACACAAAATAAACCTAAAGAAGCATCTACTGTCCAAACAATAGTGTCTGGATTTGTCTTTTCTGTAATGAACGGGAATGAGGTATTGGTTTTAGTTTTTTCTCTGTAATAATTGTATTCTGATTGTGGTTAAAGATTTAACTCTGTACCTTCAGTACATTAATTGTTTACATTATAAATATACATGTTTTATTGATGTTTTATTTTTATTTTTCATCTGCAATAGTGATTTTCATGAAGTGTAAAGTGTCAATTGCATAATGTTTTTTTTTTTTAAGGGTTTGTTGTAAGAACGGCCCGCGAGGCCGAAACACGCCCTTTCAATAAAGACGATATTATTATTATTATTATTATGTGCAAGTATACTGTACAGAAACAACAAACTGTGGCACTTTTAGTTTGTCTTTTCCAAAGGCGACAAGGAGTCAATTTGCCCCAGAAACCCAACGCCAAGGAGACCCGAACAAGCAACAAGAGCAAATGAAGAGTAAGAATTTTCTCTTTCATTTCGCTCGAAGTAGTCACGGACACTGCGGGCTTGTAATTAATACATTGACTTTCAATTGAATCGTTACAAGCCGGCAGTGTCCGTGACGTACAATAGCAAGTGACATCAAGTTTATACTTACTGCAGTTACTAATTACTTATTTACAGTTATTGTAAAAAAGTGATGATTAATGTGCATGGCAGGAGCATCGAAGAAGGGGACTGGATTTCAAGGACATCTACACAAATAGATAAAAATGTAATCTCCTCCCTCTACCATATGCATATTTGTACTGTGGGGAAGTGATTCGCTAATCAGATAAGGTCTTTGATTGTGTACTGGTAAAGTCGTCGCGTTCTAAGGGGTTCACGGGTTCGATACCCGGTGGAGGTTCGGATCTAGCTTTAAACTGGAAGTCCAGTCCCGCTTAACGTTTCTGTGCATAAAGTGGACTTTAAAACAAACACAAACAACCCAATCGAACCGGTTCGATCGCCGGCGGAGACACATTGTACAGTGAGTGGTTCGGATTCCACTTTTAACTGCAGGTGCAGTCTCGATTAGCGTACCTGAGCAAATGAGTGAACTCAAATCAAAGTGCTAGGAGTGCCGGGTTCGAATCCAGACCTTGGTATGGGTGTTCTTTGTGAGTGTCCCTTCATAATTTGCATCACATCATCACTCATCCTCATCGTCGCGATTAGACAGAAGTGGCAGAAAAGCATCCTTAATTAACAAATATATAAATACAAATCAAAACATTTTTTTAGCGATCGGACCGGGTTCGATTAGAAAATTTTGGTGTTGACAATTCTAGTATAGACCGTCTCGAAAGCCAAAATCATCGGCGATGAGACTCGATGTGCTGACCGGTGTCGTTGGAGAAGCGCACGTGGGAGGAGCGCACATTGTGATCTGCGCACAGAGAGAAAAATATCGTGGGTGAAGCTCACATTCAAATGTTCAACTTTCTTTCCTTGCAGGTGAATGCGCAATGGAAGTTATTACCAGAGCCAAGGGTAAACCTTGTCTCTTACTGGACGGACATCAGTATCGTGTTGGCCGTAAGACTGAAAATGTTATCTACTGGAGATGTGTAAAGGAACGCCGGCTGAAGTGCAAGGAATCACTAAAGACAACATTGAACAACGACGTTTTGGAAAGAAAACCTCATCAGTGTGTTCCGAATGTTGCAGAGTTGAAAGTTCTTAAAACGATGTCTGTATGCAGGAAAAGAGCAAGGGAGGAACTGTCTACGCCAGTGAACGTCGTCTAGAAACAAGAATTTGGGAAACTGACGAATAGAGGTTATGAACTAGTTACTGAAATTCCAAAATATGATGACGTAAAACCTCTTTGTGTGAAATACGTAGGAAAACACTGGGAACAACCCAAAATCCGTTTGGTCGTTCCGAAATCTCCTTGGATGAAAATGTGTTGAGACTTTTCGATGAGACGAGCTTCCTTATGCTTGAATGTTAAAGCAGACTTTGAGATGGCAGTAATAGAAGCAATAAGAGAAGTGTCTCCTCAAGGATCAGTATCAGGTTTTAATTACCATTTTAATCAATGCCTTTGGCGTCATATACAAAACATAGGTCTAGCCACAACATATAAGGAAAATGAAGATATTAGGAAAATATGTCGTATGTGCGCAGCTTTAGCCTTGATACCACCTGAAAAAATTGACGAATCGTTGATATGCATCATGCAGATCACTCCCCAGAATGAAAAGCTGATGCAGTTTCTTGACTATTTCGTACATCAATGGCTGGGCAATGCTTCTTTGCCGAAAACCATGTGGAATGTTTATACAGGCTGTTTCCGGGCTGATGATACAAACTTTCAGGGATGATGGAGAAGGGCACATGTATCAATTTGAGATAAGAAACCCTGGTCCGGAAACGACTTAGTAGAAAGTTATAAGCGAAAATCGGTGAATGAAGATGTAATACCTTTATTACCTGCACAAGTTTCACAAGCTACTACATTCACAACAGTTATTCAAAATGGCGTCTCCCAGCTTTGCTGCAGGCATGCCATCGTCTGGCCTACCCGTTGGAACAACCCCGGGGTCGTTCGAACAATGTCTCAGGCAGCGAGAATTCTTGCCAGGAGATCCTCTCCAGTCTACCACAGGTGTCTTGTACACAAGACTTTTCACATGACCCCACAAGAATAAATCAAGTGGGGTCAGATCAGGTGACCGAGCTGGCTACGGAACAGCTTGTGAAACTTGTGCAGGTAATAAAAGTATTACATCTTCATACACTGATATTCGCTTATAACTTTCGACTAAGTCGTTTCCGGACTAGGGTTCCTTATCTCAAATTGATACATGTGCCCTTCTCCATCATCCCTGAAAGTTTGTATCGTCAGCCCGGAAACACCCTGTAGACAAAGACACAGGACAAACATCCCTGTGGAAGGTTGGAATAACAAGTTAAATAGGATGGTGGGAATACATAAACCAAATGTTTATTTCCTCATTCAGAAACTGATGGAAGACGCTGAGGAGATGAGCGCCAAAATTATTGCAAAAGACCTAGGCATTCCAGGTCGCAAGAGAAGGAAACAGTATATTGAAACCGACAAGCGTATAAAAACAATTTTAGACAAATATGTTGCAACTGAAGATTTATTTCGTTGCCTCAATTCTCTGTCGTACGTTGCAAAGTTTGATTGAAGATCGCTCTGAAAAGTTGACGAAGCTGTAAGAGAAGCTGCTGATAGATGAACCTCTAAACTACCTTCGTGTATTAATCTACACGTTGTCCAGTCCCAAGTCTGGAAAGAAAAGTGCGAGAGAAGATTCTTATTGATAATCATACTGTGCGCTAATCCCACTAACACCTGAGATCCTATGCGCTATTCCCACGAAATCTTGCTGTGCGCTGATCCCACGTGCACTCCTCCCTCGTAATCCGCTGACCAGTCGGCACCCAATGAAACGTTTCTTGGTAGGCTTTGCTCTCAAAGAGATGCTGCCTCCCGGAAAATTAAAAAAAGAAAAGGAAAATTATTGCATTGGAGTTGTTACATAGAACAGTCTCAGTGTAAATGTAGGACTTTATAAAATACAAAATTGTAAGTTAATAATTGGTAATAACTAGAACTCGGAAGTTGATGACCAAGAAAATGTAAAAAAATAACCTGTGGAATGACATAAAAAATATTTTTAAATTACCTAAAATTGTAAAAAAATTATCTAAAATAATTGTTGCTCTTAAAATCAAAGCTTGTTTTTTTCATAAATTGCAGGAGTAGTTGAATAAATCGATAAAGCCATTATTTGGTGGTTCTAACTCCTGAAACAAACGGGGAAAAGCAATTAAGTGCTAATGTAGTTTTCTATTTTTACTTCAAAGTTACATAAAATACACCGCAAGGTTTTTCTATATAGGTAAGTCATATACCTCCTTTCAGAGTGGACCTTGCACGATACAGTAGTCGGTCAGCATCTGAAAACACATTTGTATTTCGCGTACATCAGATTACATATTTTTTCTACATTGTGACTAATTTTACTTTAAAACCACAGATTAAAATGATAATTAGGGAACCTCAAAGTAAACTTGACAGAAAGTATTTTAACTTTGGTGGAAGAAAACTAAATTTACCAGAATCAATAATTTCCTCCATTGCCAAACATTTCAGTTAAAAATAATCTTGCGCTTTTGCATTGAACATATTTTCTATTAATGGCGAACTTGCTGAAAAGACCATGTCAGGAAATTGAAATACGTATGTAAGTTACACCAGAAAATGCATTTAAACAGAGGAAGAAAAATGAAGAAAAATGCAACAAAAACATCAAAAAATACTGAAAAATGACCTCAAAACGAAAGAGGCCAAAAAATGCAAAACAAAAAATGCAAAATAGAAACAATGTTTTATTGTTCTAACTGAAGGGAAACGAACTGTTTTAAAGCATTGTTAAAGGCTCAGAAAAGAAGATCATTTTTCATCGCCGACGAGCTCTATGATAACTGTTTCGTTCAAGGACCTTTCTGGATCTCCACACCATCGTATACTCCACTGGGTATGTTATAATGCCATCTCGTTATGATATTCCTCTTATACGACTGAAGTATGAACCGATGTTATACAATCAAATACATCCAGCGACAGAGGAAAGGTAAATATTACAACAAACTTCAGTTAAAGGGTCAATATAACTTCCTTTCCAAGGTATAAAGTATTATCAATAACGCTTTTTAAATGTAAAACGGATATGATGAACTCTGTGGGTCACCGACATCCATGTCGTGTATGACGAACAAAGAAAAAAAGCTACGGGAACATAACCAGAAGTTTTATCTGATGTAAAACGAGACATCTAGATTCATATTACCGCTTCGAGGTTAAGCTGGCAAACACGAGTGAATACATCATCCTTGAAATGGGAGCCTTGTGCCATAAACGTAAGGCCCATAGATTAAATTGGAATTTTATTTGACCTATTTCATATCTCGTCGAAACTTTTATTTACGCTGAGAAATTGATGAGCAGCACATAAATATAATTTGAAAAAGCTTGTTCCCTTTATACAGAATACTCCAAAAGTCGTTCAACCCAATTTGATCGTTATTAACAGGAAATCTGCCAAAATTGGTCGCTTGTTTCTTTCTTTTTTTTTGCGCTAGAAGGACGTTGAGATATATTTGCTTGACAACCGTACACAGAAGCGTGTAGAAATTAAATAAAGACTTAAGTCCGAGAGCAATTATATTTCCTGTATTGCGGTTTTCAACCAACAGATATCGTGTGGTGTGGGTTTGGAGGAATGTTTGAATAGTGTTCTTCTAAGTAACATGGAAGACTCTGAATATATTCTAGATTGGTATCACTCGCAGCTTAGAAAGGGCCTCCTGTGCGCAGTGGTAGCGTCATTGCCTTGTAATCAAGGGGTCCCGGGTTCGAACCCGGTTGAGGCACATAGTGATTCGGATCCCATTTCAAACTGTAGGTCCAGTCCCGATTAGCCTTACTGTGCATAAAGTGGACTTAAAATACGAAATGAATCAATCAATCGTAGTTTAAAAGTATTTTCACTGGATTATGAAGGATAATATATTCATATATATTGTGAATGTTTCTGCATCAATTTAATCGAATCAGTGTTCATCTTAATCGTCGTGATTGCCGGCTACGACACCAGCTGTTCCTGGGATGGGTGTTCTTTGCTATTTTCATCAATTTCATCATATCATCACTCATCGTCATGTTCTGGATTAGCCAAAAGTGGCAGAAAAGCAAAGTAAAATAAACAAAATCAATCAATAATCGTCACGATTAGCCACAAGGTAGCAGAAATACGACAGATAAGAAAAATAACAAATAACTGAGAATTTAGTACAATCTGAAATAAAAATATGTGCTTCAAAAGCTGTAGAATATGCAAAAGGAACATAAATTAATGTTTTGTGGGACATTGAGGGAACAGATTTTAGAATGATATTCTTATCATCATCTTTCAGAGGAAAAGAAAGGCAACAAACAAACATATGAACAAAATGTGCTTGGTCAAAAGTTTGTTTTAACTCCATTTGATGTTCAAATAAGCTAATCGGGACTGTTAAAGTGGGATCCGAAACCTTGTGCGGGTACAATGTGGCTCTACCAGTAAGTGAACACGGAATTACTTAATTACAATTTGGTAGTATGCGAGTTGTTTATAGGGAGGATAAGAGAAAGTATAGCTACTCTAAAGATATTTTTCTCCCTGTCAATCATTGCATAAACCTTTTCTTGAAGTGACTATGTAGCGAGAGTGTACTTAGTTAAAAAAGAATCTAAATAGGCGAACTACTATAAAATATTTCGGATTATGGTTCATGGGGAATATAAAAATGCCACACTGTGCAAAGAACAGTGAAAATTAACTCTCGTAAATGTAACAGAAGTGAGAGAAAGGTATAGTAAAAGTATATTTATAGAAGACAATCTACATCTCTTGGTACCTTGCACTCATTTCATCAATCTTGATACTTTGACAAGGATACAGATATAAGCAATGGCGGCGATTGGGTACCAAAATTGGGGAGGCAAGGAAAGTTTACCTTCTCTTGGTAGACAGGGCTTAGCATTAAGAGGCCATAGTGAAAAAAGTGGCAAAATTTGGGGTTGGAGGGCAATTGCCTCCTAATCGCCGCCACTGGACAAAAGTGTCAATCAAGCTTAATAGTTATTAAAAGGATAAATTCAGATTTTCTTAAATAGCTATTAACTGTGAGTGCTTCTTTTAAGTTCACTTTATGCACAGATGGGCAAATCGGGACTGAACCCACAGTTTAGAGTGGGATCAGAACCATTATGTACCTCCATTAATATCGAATCCGGGACCCCTTGATTACAAATAGCTATTAACTAAAACCAACGATATTCAATTATATATTGTGTTTTTTTACACATGAAAGGAACACATATGTAAATTATCACTTTGGATTCGACCACAAGTATTTGGAACATGTATACGTACATTGCATGCATATTCAATGTAACATAATGAGGAGTACAGTTGTTATCAATTTTCAATATATTAATGTTATTAGTGAATTTAAAATTTTGTACAAATTTAAAATTGTCACTTGGTACTCCTTGTCGCACCACCAGAGATGCACGTGAGCTAGATAAATAATAGAAGAGATGTCGCACTAAAAATACATTATTTCATATAATTTTGTGATGCATTCACTGGCGCGTTTCTGTCAAAGAATAACATATACCACCCAGTCGATTATTAGCCGGCAACGCAAACACGGCAGCCTGGATCTGGTACTTACCTCCCGGATATTGACCACTCGCTGTCAACTTCCGTCACAGAGCCATTTCGGGGGACGACTGACATGTGGAGAGAGCGGCATCCCCGCCACACATTCACATATTGCGCCCGAATGGATGACACGAGCCACGTGACCTGCGTGACACAAGTGGCGCCGGAACCTGGTCGATTGTTGGAAAACATGGAAACAACCACTCCGCTTTTTTAATTTAGTAATTTCCAGGTGCTCAGAAGTAATGGACTCTCAAGTAACAGTAGGTTTTTACCGTTACTTTCTAAAGCAAGTAACTAACTGTAAGTCTACTTTACTTTGCAGTGACTGCAGTTCTTTTGTCTACTTTGATAATTACTTATTGTTTCTGCAAGAAGATGATGATGATTACCATCATTATCATCCTTATTATTATGCTCCGTTACTTTGTTCTTATACGATCAGCCGTTTGATGCAAATCGATGTGAAAACATAGACAATACTTTTTCAGTAATTTATTATCCTTCTTCATCGTAACTAAATGAGTACCTGGGGATAACCCCGGAGTAAAGGCGACCGGGAGCCTGGTGCTGATCACATCATCCCCAAGGTAGCCAAGATCGAGGACTTTGTGACTTTGTGTTTTAAGTCCACTTTATGCACAGAAAGGCTAATCGGGACTGGACATACAGTTCAAAGTGGGATCAGAATCACTATGCGCCTCCACCTGGTATCGAACCCGGAAACCCCCGATTACAAGGCGACGACGTTAAAACTACTCCATCCGGGAGTCCTCCGAGATTTTGTGGGGCCCTACCACCACATCCCCCTACATATGCCTCGTGGCATGGTGTAAAAGTGCACGGGGACCTTTACCTTACCTTCAAGGTAACACTACTAACCAGTGCCAGCAATTAGAGGAGCGTGGGGGCAGTTGCACCCCACTTTTTTGCCACTTTTTGTTCCCGCACTGTGGCCTCATAATGCTAAGCCTTCTCCACCAAGATAAATTCAACTGTCCTTGTCCCCCAGTTTTAGCACCCAGTTGCCGATACTGCTACTAACTTAAGATGTGCCTCACGAACACATATCAGTAATTATCTCCTCTATATAACAAATTTTGTAACGCTGTCCTTTTCACTTCGTTTGTATCCACCCGTCAAACTTTTCCATGACAACATCCCTCTTGTCAAGATACTCAAACCCCAATTTGAGGAGGGTTTGCCCCCCGCCCCCGGGCATTTGCTGAGGACAGGCACCCACTGGGGAAAATTACCTTCTAAAGGGTCACAAAATTAATATATATTTATTTGGACTCTGGCAGAATATAAAAATCTATAACTAACAATATGACAAAATTTATCCTGCCGGCCCCCGTGGCTGAGTGGTTAGCACATCGCGCTACGACGCTAGGGGTCCTGGGTTCGAATCCCGGCCTGCGCATGGATGTTTGTGAGTGTTCATTCATCAATTACATCATTTCATCAATCATCACCATCTTCCCAAATTAGCCAAGAGGCACAAAACGCGAAGTAAAATAAAATAAATCAAATCCAAATCAAATAATTTATCCTAAAACTTATAACTGGAATTGTACATAGCCAGTGTTCGAATTGAAGGGGGGAACTAGGGACTTTCCCCCTCTCTTCATTTTGTTTCGTAACTGCTAATTTATTCCCAAGCAGGGAAAGAATTTTTCCCATCTACATTTATTTTTAATGAAGTATTTGAAGTGATAATTCATGTTTTAAATTCAAGTAAATTTTACACTAATCAATCAGTCTAAATAGTCAGCTTTTATACTATATTTTACATTAAGTTGATGATTTGCGAAATAATTTAGTACAATTTTGTTTCTCCCCCCCCCCCCCCCGCAGGAATATATTTAAAAAAGTTAAATCAAGTTTATACTTGAAAGTATTGGTGCCTATTCAAATAATGTTAACGCTGGTCTGCAATGAACATAATTAGTTAATATTATAATGTCATTTTTTCTGCCTCTTAAACAAATTCTGATAGAAGTAACTGTTTGCACGGGGTCCCGAGAAATGATGTCCATGATAAAGTTGATATAGCCCGCCCCCGGAACAATTGTGCCTACGCCTTTGCTTTACCAATTGCTACATGTCCGGTCAAAAATTCTCAAAATGTGATAACAGGAAGATCTGAAAATATCAATTCGAACTCTGTGTATAGATATTGTTAGCCTGAGCCTAGCCCTAACCAATTTAGTTAGGTAATATGACTCTTCGCGTTGCCACATTTTCTTTGCTTGGAGTTCTAGTATGTAGGTCGAAATGTACTTAACAAGTGAGAATAATTAGGAATCTACTTCAAGAAGGGTAAGTGTGATTCATGCCTGGACTTAATGTGACTCATATTAATGGCATGATATAATGGATCGTGTCCTCCAAGATGTCGCCCAACAAGGAGCGGGGGAGGGGGCTTTGTAGGCCTTGATGCACAAAAATCTGAAGCGCTGGGAATTATGATTGTTGTGTTCTTTGTTAATTATGTTGCATCGAGGTTATTCTACAAGATAACCGCGGATTCAGAATGGAAACTTGGATAAAGAAACACAACTCTAACCAAATCCAGTCTGTTTTAATTCCACATGATGTAGAGATAAGATAGTCGATATTAGAGACTGTGAACCTAGAAGAGAGCTCCAAACTACTTAAACATACCACAAAGGAGAATGGAACTCGAGAACCCTGGACCCCTTGATTACGAGGCAATGGGTATTAAATGTTACGCTACCGGGGAAGCTCTCGAGCGTCAGGGGTATAAGGGATGACCCCCTTTCATAAGACATCCGAATGTCAACTTTCTTCCTCGTATCTCAAGTCTGCATTTTGCAGACTAGCGAGGCTCTGGCGTCTGGACTCGCAGCCAGTATAATCCTCTGTGGGGCTGGTGTTGTGTCGTCCTATGTGTTTGTGATCGTCCCATCTTATCAACATTCATCCTCATCTTCGCGATTAGCCAAAAGTGGAGTAAAATAAACTAAATCAACTCCCGCGCGTCAGATATCGTATGCAGAACAGAATATGTACTAATACGTGAACAGGAAATGTTCTCCTTTTAAATACGTGCCTATTACCTTATTTCCAGCACCTTGCAATGTAATCGATAGGACAATAAGAGAACATGACAATTGACAGAAATAGAGCTCATTTCAAATGCCGATGTTTGGGTCAACGACCTCAAAATGAAACAGCTGTTCTCATGCTGAAGATTCCAAGCCTCTGGGGACTGGGGTGAAGAATGAAATAAATCGTGCACCCTCCCCCGTTCAGTGCCATTGACAATGGTAGGCGGAAGGGAATAATGACACCCTCCCCCCATGAGAATGCTGCAACACTTTTTACAAAAACGAAATAATAATACGTCCCCTTCACATCCGCACTAGCGGAATATAGATCGTATTATTTTGCAACAAAAGCAAGCCAACCATGACACTCTTTAATCAGCTTATAATACTGTTATTTTTGTTGTTCTTTATCATTTCAGTAAAATGTCATTTGACAAAGACATTGAGAACTATACTCTGTCCCGGTTATATCTGGAGTAAGCGAACGAAAACAAGTAGTGACGCGAGAAGGCTCCGCCAATGAACACGTCAGAGGGAATGGGATTGCGTGGAGGGGAAAAGCGACTGCAGTTACCAACCTTCGAGCAACGTGTACTGCTTCGCTCTGCCCACTCGACCCCCACCCTTATCTGGCGCTATGCGCGGCCTTGCTCCAGAGATAGTTGGGACAGAGTATAGATACCCCCTTTGTTCGTGCGTGTATTGTGTGAGAATAGTAGAAAAGATAAAGTACCTAAAAGCGCCTTTAGTTTGGTTCGAGCTTTCCCTGCTTCGATCACCGGTCTTCAGAATTTCGATGTTGACCTAGCATCGCAGGACAAAGGGGAAGCTTCTTAAGATAATAGTATAGAGCAGCGGGTCTTGAACTTTCCTAAACCACGGACCTTCATCAGAGATCACTCGCCCTCGTGGACCCCCAAGAATTAACTCAAAGTTTAAAGCCCGGAATTTGCATCATACATATTTATTTCTAGTGTATCATCACTTAAGGAAGGGAAAATTAAATTAACGCACACATTTTATTTTTATTTGCATTTTATTGTAATGTTAATTGTAGTAATTACATTCAATTAATCAAAAGTATATAAAATACGATTTTTGTATTAATAATGAATACTAACACGAGATGACACAACAGTACTTGTTAATCTTATTTCGTGTGAGAGAGATGATGCTGGATTTCATTGACAAGTTGTGATATATCGGGTTTAATGGTAGAAACCTGAATCCTAAGTACTTATTCTACATTTTCCAAACTGTTTCTGTACTTGTTTCTAAGATAGATGAGAGCAGCGAATGATTTTTCACGTAGGTAGGTTGTTACGAAAGGCATTAATACTTTCATGGCCTTCTTTGATAGTCCAGGAAAATCATCCTGTAAGTAAGCCCAAAAGTTTGCAAGTGTATTTTCTTTGAACTGCATTTTCAGAGCACAGTCCGTTGTTACCTCCATGAGTTGGTATTCTTCTGCTTCTATAAGCCATTCTACTTCATGCACGCTAACTGAAAATGGATCCCTGGTCCAATTTGTGCTTGCATCCGGCACAGGAAAATATTCTCTGAACGACTGCTGCAAGCGTTTCAAATGTTGTGCGAAGAGTGACTTGTCGTTCTCTGTCAACTCTTCTTCCGTGGAACGAAGAAAATTTGACCAAGTATGGAAAGGTCTCCTCATATTTTCCATTCAGTATACGCTGACGCCACAACTCCAACATTTTGATCATTGCTTCAATCTTATCTTTAACTAAAAAGATGGTTACTTTTTCTCCTTGAAGACTTAAGTTCAGATTATTTAAATAGATGAAGATATCTGATAAGATATCTGGTTAGTCAAGTTATACTTGACTAACCAGAAAAAATCATTCAAACGATCGCTGAGATGAAATTGCTTATCCAAGAGAAATATTCTTATTTCGTCTCTCAATTCCCAGAATCGAGACAAAACTTTACCTCGTGACAGCCAGCAAACTTTACAATGAAGCAAAAATTGATGATATTCACTATCCATTTCTTTGTAAAGCTGCTCAAAAAGTTTTGATTTCAGTGACTTGCTTTTGATGAAATTGACAATTTTCACATTCATTTAACATCTGTTGAAGCTTTTCTGGTATCTTCGTGGTCACTAGTGCATCCCTGTGTAAGCAGCAATGGAACCATGTTGCCGACGGGGCGATTTCTTTTATTCGTGCTGCAAGTTCAGTAAGCCTTCCCGACATTGCTCGTGCTCCATCTGTACTAACTACAAACGGATTTAAACCAGTCCATATTATGAGATATTATAAACGCCTTTAAGCTGGCAAATACTTCTTCAGCTGTAGTGAGCGTCAAATAGGAGATGAAGAGTAAGTATTCCTAAACACTTTTGAGATGTTCATACCAAACGCGAAGCAATCCGAGCCAAGCAATCAAGCATCCCCCTCAGAAGCACCATCCCAGGCAGTTCTCAGCCAAAACATGCGTGCTGTTGCTGTGGGCACTGGCGATGCTTAGTCATGTCTGAGCATCGCTTCACAGTAAGCGCGTTTGCACACACACCGATAACATCGGCTACGACCCCTACCTCGGTATCGTGTGCAGCAAGAAACAATGGGGGTAAATGGGACAGGCGCACACGTAGACCTGCACGATAAATTTCCTGGAAGGGCCTTCCGATGGTGGGTGTGCGTCCGGAGCTTCCCTCTACACATGGATAGTCGGACCCAGCCCCCCTTCGCCTCGGGCACTGAAAAAGAGGCCACCGACCCAAGCCATAAATTTAGCTGGAAGTTGTTTTGAAGCAGGGCAGCCATGCCAATCCTAGCATAATGATGCTAAACCAAGCACAATATGAGTTTCGTTGACACCTAGCAGCAGGGCCGGATTAACCTATGGGTAACTGGGGCAATTGCCCTGGGGCCCCCACCAAAAGTAAGCTCTTAAGGGCCTCCACCAAAAAAAAAATAACCAGCTGTCTATGCTTGTGAAAAATTACTTAAGAAGTTGTATTTTAAAAATAAAAAAAACTTCATTATTGTCGTATGTCTACACTCTTCTGGATCCAATGTAGCACAGCTCTCAGTCGATCTGTTTGTAGATATCTGAAGCTCAGTATATACCATGGATTGATTTGGCTGTGGTGTGAAAATAAGTCACACTTAGTCAAACAATAAATTCTCAACCTCAAATCCACCTCTCGCCTAGTGAACATTTCAGAGTGTAAAGTTTTCTACCAGTGATTGATCAAATCACCTCATCACTCACAGACAGGACTTTTTCCTATGAAACTGTCGCAAAGAGGTTCAGTATTCTAAATGAACTTGCAGCGGCAACTCCATCACAAATTATATCTGCAGATCGCCAGCTTGTGAGCATCTACGAGCAGGATCTGGAACCAGGGAGTCGTAACGTAACGAAATGAAGCGGTATTTTCAATTACGGTTTTCGTTACGTTACAACCAGAAACAGAGTAACTTTTTTCGTGAACAGAAACGTTATCTCAGGTATATGAAACATTACGTTACAGCTGTGCATAACGGTACCGAACCATAACTGATCTGTAAATCAGTAGGTCGTTAGGTGACGCTTTAACGTTACATCCAAACCGGCAACCAGTAACGTTACAGGGTAAGAAAGAGGTTCGTCACGTATTGACTAGTAACTTTAGTGTGTGTGGAAAGTGATAGTAACGTTACAACGTTACAATTAACCAGTAACTTAATTGAGGTCACGACTGTAAAAACGTTACACTCTTTGCTTCAAAGCAACAACGTTATTGATAGCTGGCATCATACAGACGTTCCGATGTGCAATACCGTGTCCGATGCCGTGTTCCGGTGAGAATAACACAGGTCTCTCGTATAATTGTGCTCGTTACTTTTGTAACGTTACAGTTTTTTTCATCCACAAAAGTTTGTTTCGAGAAAGTGATACACATATCCGTTACGAATAGCAAATACCGTTATCGAAGGCGTGTTCGAAGAAGCCTCATAATTGTGATCGGCAGCATAGTAACATTACAGTATTTTTACACCTTGAAAGTCATTAAGTTATAATACGTATTTTCGTTTTGGATGTCAGTGAAAACATTAAATTGTAAAACAAAACGTTTGAAAACATCCATAAATAAGATTCGGCGTGAGGGAAGTTCTGGTTATCGGAATTTACTGATAAACTATGTATTTATAACAAATATATTTATTTTTTGCATACTTAATCACTTTACGTGGATTTGTTCTAATTTGATTATCTATGCAAGATGAAATCTCTCTCTCTCTCTCTCTCTCTCTCTCTCTCTCTCTCTCTCTCTCTCTCTCTCTCTCTCTCTCTCTCTCAGTTTACATGTGTTACATCAATTAAAAAATACAGTATGTTTGGCGATGAGAATGATTCGTGCTTAGATTAAGTTGCTGAAGGACGAAACATAAAGGACCAACCAAAGAATCATCCGTGCCACGCGTTCATCCACGTAAGCGAGAGACAAGCTTTTTCCTATGGGAAGAAGAAAAATAGTTGCTTGCTGCGCGACCTTGAGAAGGCGAACTGAACCACAAGGAAAGAAACCTGCGCAGACCCGCGACTCCTGTGCACCGTACCAGGGAGTCGTAACGTATCCAATTTGCGTTACACGGTACGTTCCATTTTGTAGGAGGAAGAGTATGGTTCAACTGCTGGTACTCATGTAACGTAACGAAATGCAATATGTTATAGACTGACGTTACAAGGAACAGAACAAAATGTATTATGGTAGATATTAACGTTATAAAGGAAAGGAACGAAATGAGCACATTGGAACATAATGTAATATGCAATATGGTGAATACTACCGTTACAAGGGATGTAGTAACGAAATGCAATGTGGTATATACTAGCGTTACAAAAACGTAACGAAATGCAACATGGTAGTAAATAACGTTACATAGGAACGTAATTGAATACAATCCTCCGTAACGGAATAAAGTGAAAGGCAATATGGTTAATTAACGTTACATAGGAATGTAACAAAATGTAAACCACTGTAGCGGAACGGAACAAAATGCAGTTGGGTACATACCATCTGCATAATGAACGTAAATAAATTCAGTATGGTAGATGTTAACGTTACAAGGAAAGAACAATTCACAAATATTAACTTGTAACGTTAGAGGTGCGTGACGAATATAATCTATTTAACATAAAGGAAGAAAAAGGAATAGCCAAAATCTCTTACCTTTCATTGGAAAATTGCGAAAAATAACTCAGTATATCGTGTGGGATTAATGTGAAATAGCCGTTAAAAATATGTTTGTTTGTAGATAAATGAATTTCAACCAGGGTTGTTAAAGGGTCAGGAATTTTGTATCAATTCAATTCCGGTTCAGCAGGGAATATTAGCAAGCATAAATGGATCTGGACAGTAAAGAGCCTTTTTATGTTTAAAGTATTTCAATTCGTTCCAGGAACCTTTTCTCGTGATCAATTGAAATACGGCACAGGGACCTTCATTCCGGATCAATTTAAAGACGGTCTAAGTTCCATATTGAAATTAAAGAATACGCAACTTAGACCGAATTTAAAGTGTGCAATAAAAAAATTCCGGTCTTGTTGCGGAGGAACCCAATAGAACTTATTAGAATTTATGGGTTCGTGGATGTTTAACAACCCTGATTTGAAAACAACATTTTTGGCTCGAAATTGGATAAAGCTTCCAACTAGTGTAGAAATGAGTAGCCATACGCGTGCGCACAGGGTGTGGGGGGGGGTGCAAATGCCCCACCCCCTAATCATGGACGTCTGCCGATATTTTCGACGCAAGGACAAGTAAGGTATATATCCATGGGGCATATTAACCCGATAATAGTGTTGCCCCCTCAAGAAACACCACTCGAATTCGAAATTATCGCATTCCTGCATCCCCATTATAATAATTAATGTAACTTACTATGACTGGAATCAAATTATACGTGTGAAATATATACATTTAGCTTACATTCGTTTTGTAAAGGGGAGATGTGGCAATCCTCGCCCTTTCAGATTTCCATGCCCCTATATTATTGTACTTTAATCCAGAAATTTAGGGTAGAGGAATCTTATCGCCGGTTATTAAACTATATTATGCTCTTGAAGGAAATGAAGTATTTTCAAGCCGATGAAAGTTCACAAAGCAACAACAGCGTGTGACTGTTTTCAAATTGTAAAATGTATAATCACTTCTTGTGTAAAAGAAAAAGAAAGAAATGATATAGCATACTGTTTTGTTGCGTAGCAACCAGTTGTAAGAAACAAGTGAAAAGAAATAACAAGAACGTTTTGCATATAGTTCGAATCATAGTAATTGGTGCATAATTTAATGTATTTTTTCAGTGCAAATAATAAGTATACTCATCAGAGAACAGTGTTGTGATTTTGAACTATATACATTATTGTTATTTCATAATTTGCTGTGAAGTAGAACAGTGATTTACTGAGTATAATGTAAAATGCTCAAGCCTCTACGACACTAGCAAAAAGTGGCGACCGTGTGACAGGACTCTGAAGTTAAGTAGTTCTTCGGATAAATGATGTGAAATATAATCTCAGTAGGTCTGGGACTGAAGCGGATTCAAACTGCATTTGATTGATATTCAAATATTTAAGTGTGTGCGTAAGGTGTTTTTTTTCATTAATGAAAAATGTCTTCCAGAGATTCATCTAAATCTCGTAGCAGAAAGAAAACTTCTTAGCAATATGAGGGCACATATCTAGCAACGTTTACAAACGTTCAAGGTCAAGAAGTTAATTCTGATGATAAGACTGATACCAGTACTCGCAAGGTGGAATGTTGTGGTGATACGAAAGCTGACATCAGATTTGTTCAGTGCTATAAATGTCTTTCATGGTTTCACTTTTCTTGTCTTAAGTTGTCAGTTGTTCATTGGTCTATTTATTCTACTACGGTAGAGAATTACTTTTGTAAATCTCGTGAACCTAGTTATAATCCTTATGAATTGTCAGTTTACAAAGAGAGTATTAGTCCTAATTTTAACGATCTGCTAGAAACAATCAAGAGCATTCAGTTCGTGGTAGTTAATTCTAGTAAAGAATTAAAATCTCAGCTTTAAGATTCCAATAGAGAATCGAAATCTTCCAGCGAGGAATTAAAATCTCAGCTTGAAGCTTCCAACGAAGAGTTGAAATCCAAAATTGAAGCTTCCAATGTCGAATTACAGTCTAAAATTGAATCTATGAATTTTGATTTTAAGCAGGTTAATAACCGTATAGACATGTTGGCTTCTGATGTAGCAATAAGAATCGAATCCTTAGCAGAAACGTGTGTAAGTTCAAATGAAGAATTAAACCAGAAGTTGCAAGAAAGCATGCGAAATTATGACTGTAAAATATCAGACATTCTTAGTACACAAGATCTTCGTGAGAAACAAATAAATGAAATTGAAGGTTCTTTGCAAGGTTCAAAAGACAATATAGGTAAACTCAAAAGTAGACTTGATGATTGTTGTTCGCAAGTTGGAACATTCGATTCTAAGGTTTCACAGTGTTTCGAAATTGTAATCAGTACGATAATAATTTGAAACAGCTTGCATTGCGTGTTGATGTCATTGAGAATAATATGCAGAAATGAGTTCATGTAAATTATGGTGGTGCTGATTGTACTGTTACAGGTACTTCTTATAACAAATATTCTAATACGAACACTTAAGTTCATGGTATTGATAATGTTGCAAATCGCCAATCGAGAAGATTAAATGTAAGGTGTGATTCTGGAAATGGTGATAATCATGATTCTGGTTTGAGTGATTCAGATGGAAGTTCTATTAACTCTACGGATACTACTAAAATAAAGACGTTTTATGTAAGGGAACCACATCTTAAGCATGTAAGTTGGAAGCAAAATCGCAAACAATCTACTTTACATAATGCTAGAAAGACGCAAGTAAATCCTAATTGCTCTTGTATGAATAGATCTAGTTGTATTTTAAACGAACACAAAGTATAAACTGAGAATAACATTGATTTTTCCTCGAATAACGCATTTCCTGAAACAACATCAAATATGTTAGGTAGGCCAGAGGACTTCCGCAGTTATGGAGGATATTGTAATTTGAATTACACAAACTATCCTTGCACTTGGTGTTCCGGTTCTACTAATTATACTCAAATTCATCCAGACAGGTCTGATAACACAGCTTCAAGAATGAATAATACACAGAGAGCATTTAATTCTCATAATGATAACGATGAGTCTAGAAGGAAACTGTTTAATCGTTCTTACCCTTGCACATATTTTGCTGGTAATAAACAGTCACCAAACATTCATGATAGTGCATTTGTGAATGGAATAGAAAATTGTAATGGTGCACATAATTTTCAAGAAGATTGTAATGGAAGACCGAACTCTGATTCTTTGCCCTTGTACATGAGGAAAGATAGACATTTGAAGTTAAATGAATTGTCTTTATTACCAAAGTTCTCAGGTATAGTTGAAACGCAATCTGCAAGAGAATACTTGGAACAATTAAACTCAACGTTAGATCTGATAGGAGTGCCTGCTGATAAACGATTGCAGAGCATTCAGAATTGTTTTACAAATAGAGCAGCTTATTGGTTTAGAACACACAAAAGATATTGCTGTTCTTATACTGATTTCGAAAGTAAGTTTATTCAACAGTTTGCTTCGCCTGAAATGTTACAGTCACAGTTAGCTGTTTTAAGGAATAAAAAATACGACCAAAATGCACATGGAAGTTTAGAAACATTTGCACTAAAAACACATTCCACATATTGTAATTTAGTGAACAATCCGAATGATGTTGATGTTATACAATTGATAATGAGCCAGTTGCCTGATAATGTTGCTAACAATATAGCTTGTCATAGTGTTCAGACGTTGGATCAGCTTACAAATATGCTTCGTAAATTAGATGTTATTAGAACTAGTAGGAAAGGACTTATGTATTTACCTGAAGATTTAGATTGCGACAAGTCTAACAAAGGTCTTAAGAAGAATGAACATCAAAGATTAAATGTACGACAAGTAAATATTCGACAAACAAGAAGTACTAGTTCTGCTTCTTCTCAAACTCTGCCTTCTGATAATTTGGGTGCCTCTGTTGAAAATAGTTCAGACAATGTAAACCAATCTATGAGTTCAAGATATAATGCAAGTAATGCTACTAATTTTGGAAATTTCCGACGAAATAGAAATCAGATGTTTCCTAGGAATTTTTACAATACTGGCAGGTTTTACCGTAATAATAATAGAAATATTCCGAATGAGAATTCCAGACAAGATAATGGTCTTAATTTTAGGCAGCAGATTTTCTAGGAATGGTTACTTTAATAGTAACAGATCTTTGGTTCCCTCTGTTTACGAAAACTGTCCACCACAAAATCGAGATGTGCCAGTGGTGAGTGATATAATGAGGAATCAGCCCAGCAATATGCAAAGTAATATAATGACGAGTACATCTAATACTGGTGTAAATCCTAATTTGACTCAAAATCCAACTTCTGGTGTTCAGTCTTTACAATTTAATGATGCTAGGCAACAGCAGTTGGAAAGGCAGTCTACTTTAAATTAAAGTGGAAGTCGGAAGATCCTCTTTCCCTCTGCACTACCTACAAGAGGCACAAGGAAGAGTCAAATGATTTATTTAATGTTTGTGATGCTATGCAATTTTCGAATGAAAATGCATTAAGTAACTTGCAAATTATTTTTTTGTTAGAATGGTTTGAGGAAGAACCTGACTGGGTTATTAACGATGAAGATATTCCTGTACCTTTAACAGAAGTTCCAATTGTACATGGAATTATATGTCAATTGCCTATCATTTGTATAATAGATTGTGGTAGCCAAGCAAATGTTATGAATTATGAGGTTTGGTGTAAGATATCATCATGTATTGGTAATCTTACGTTGGACAAGGTGGATGACATTAGATTATTGAATTGAATTGAATTGAATTGAATTGACTTTATTGCTGGGCGAGGTTCAGGTGTTGCTGGTCTACCACCTAACCCCAAAAAGTACAGATTAAAATTAAAATAAAATAAAATTCAAGATTACAAAGAAAATTAACAAGAAAGTACAATAAAATACAAATGGAATAAAATTTCATACAATAGAACAGATGAAAACTAAAAATTAAAATTAAATTCAGATTACAAAGAAATTGATCAAGAAAGTACAATAAAATACAATAGGAATAAAATCATATACATTGGAACAATATTGGCAGTGAATTAGATAATAAAGTAACTGAAGTCGAGAAAGTTGATAGTAAGAAAAAAATAAATTCTGGCAACTCACAGTATTTATCATTATTCATAAGTTGATTTACCCTGCTACTGATCGTTGATCAGTTCACGGAGCATATCGCGAAAACGTCTGAAGTTTTGATTTTTGGTTAGATTTGGTAGTGCATTCCAGGCTTTGGGTGCTGCGTAACTGAAAGAGGCCTGGTAAGTTGAAGTTCTGCAACGAGGTAAGCTGAAACTGGTAGCGTTTCTGGTTGAATGCGTATGAATTTTGCTTCTGAAGTTTAATTTCGAAAAGAGGTAGTTTGGGCTCTTGCTGTTAATTATGTTGTGCAGTGTACAAAACAAGTGCAGTTTTCTCCGTCGTGCCATGGAAAGGATTCCCTGCTCATTAAGTACAGGGAGAATATGTTCACACTTTTTTGTTCTATATACATATCTAATGCATGCGTTTTGAACTTTCTGTATTTTTATTGTAAGCTTTTTTGTTATTCTTAGCCCGTAAACGACATCACAATAGTCAAACAGGGGGAAGATAAGAGACTGCACTAGGTTTAATTTTATCTTAGGAGAGAGAAAGTCTACCAGAAGATAGAGGCTTTTTAATATCGAATACGCCTTGCCACATTGTTGTATCACGTGCTCAGATCAATCGAGACGCTGGTTCATGATCAGTCCTAGGTTTTTTTACTGTTTCAGAAAATTTAATACGCTGTGTGTGAAGAATTATTTCGCATTCATTGATGTCATTATGTTTCAAGAGACTGCCTGTTCCGATAATTGTAAATATTGATTTATTTGAATTTATTACTAACCCATTTGAAGCGCACCAATCGCTTATGTTCTTCAAATCTTGGTTAAAAAGTGCGACCGCGTCCTGTAATTTTGATATGCGTGTGGATATATACAATTGAGTGTCGTCAGCATAACAGTGAACGTTGCATATTTTCACAGACTTGACTAAATCAGCGGCCGATAGCGTGAATAGCAGCGGACCAAGGATCGAGCCCTGAGGCACCCCAGCTCGTACGTGAAGTGGAAAAGATAGCTCCCCTGTCTTAACCCGCTGTTTTCTCCCGCTAAGATAAGTTTCGAACCATTTAAGTGCAGTCGGCGAGAATTTATAATAATGAAGCTTGGCCAGAAGGAGCTTATGCGGTATAGTGTCAAAGACCTTGCTAATGTCGAGCAACACCAGTAGCGTTACGTTAGATTGATCCATTGATTTAAAAATGTTGTCGGTTACTTTTAAGAGCGCTGTTTGTGTGCTATGGTGAGGGCGAAAACCGGATTGCTGCCGGGGAAGGATATGAAGTTTGTCAATATGCTTTCGAATTTGATCATTTGCAATTTTTTCGATGATTTTTGAAAGCACCGGCAGAATGCTGATGGGCCGCAAGTCATTCACAGAAACCGGGTTCTGTTTTTTAGGGATGGGAATTACTGTTGCCTCCTTCCAAGAATCAGGGAAACTGCCCGTGGAGAGTGAGTGGATTTGCTGGAAATAAAAGGTGCAAAATTGTCGGTTAATGGACGATAAATATTCAGATTGACAGCGAATACTTCCCAATGGAATTTTTCATTTTAAAATAACTTAATGCAGACATTATTTTAGGTGTTCCTTTCTTACGAAGGTACAAAGCAATTGTGGATTTTAGGAATCAGAATATAAGTTTAATAACTTCATCAGGAAAGCAAGTGTGTACAACATTAGATAATAAGGATTCTAGTACGATAAGTGTTGAATCTGACAAGCTTGTATCTGGTGTAAAGCATGATACTGACATAACTGAGAATGAATTCCAGTCATGTAGGATGGTAAAATATGTACATATGTTAGATATTGAAGCAAATTATATGCCTTCTCCGAGGGATATTCACGAGAAAATATTTGCAATTGAAGATATTGGTGATTCACAGAAACGTGATTTATTTTCACTCTTATGGAATTATCACGAACAATTTTCTGACAAACCAAGACATGCCAAGAAAGAACCATATAAGATACAGTTAGACAGTGACGTACCTATTGCCACGGCACCTTATCCTATACCAATTTCTAGGAGAAAGAATTTAGAAGAAGAACTCGACAAATGGGAAAGTTGGGGTATCATATATCAAGAATCTTCCCCATATTTAAATCCTATACACATTGTGCCAAAACAAAGGTGGTTTATGGAGACCAGTAGTGGATTTTAGAAATTTGAATAAGCATGTCATCAGTCCTCAAGTTAGAGTTGAACCAATTCATGTAATGTTACAACGACTTTTGGGATCAAAATATTTCTCTTCTATTGATTTATCGTGTGGCTATTTCCAGATCCCATTAACTCCAGAATCACATCTTTATACTGCTTTCTCATATCGTGGTAGACAGTATTTATTTCGATATCTTCCCTTCGGCATACGATCTGCTGTGTCCATTTTTCAAAACAGGATGAACAAAATTTTCACGAGAGAATTCAACAACTTTGTTGTTTGCTATTTAGACGATCTCTTGATCTTTAGTAAAACTTGGCAGGAGCATTTAACACACCTGGAAGCTGTTCTGCAAAACTTGAAAGATGTTAATATGTCCATCAAGTTTTCAAAGTGCAAATTTGCTTCTAAAGAAATTGCTTTTCTTAGACATATTGTTTCTGGAAATGAAATTAAGGTAGATAGTAGCAAGAATTCTGCTATAATAAATTTTCCAACACCAAATAACAAAAGGTCACTTCGAAAATTCTTGGGTTTAGTTAACTGGAGAAGAAAATTCGTGAATAAATTTGCAGAAGTTGCCCATCCACTTTATGAACTTCTAAAGTCGAATATTCTCTGGACGTGGAAGGAAGTGCATGTAGAAGCTTTTGAAAGGTTACGTGATTTGGTTATATCTCCAGAAGCTTTAGCACAGCCTAATTTTTCTAAACCTTTTAACATAAATGTAGATGGTTCAAAGAAAGGTATTGGAGGTGTTTTATGGCAAAATGGAGAGACACCAGAAGATAATCCCAGGATTATTCAATATGCAAGTAGAGTTCTTCGTGGTAATGAGTTATCTTACAGTACACATGAAATCGAATGTTTAGCAATTATTTTTGCTTTTGAGAAATTTTATATTTATGTAGCCGGAACTAAAATTAATTTGTTCACAGATCACAAATCTCTTTCTTGTCAAGAACTTTAAATCCACGTTTAAATAGATGGTGTTTAAAACTGCAAGGTTTTGATTATGATATCCACCATGTTTCGGGAGTAAACAATCAAGCGGCTGACACATTAAGTCGATATCCCGATACTACTACAGGAAATATTTATTTATCCGAGTTGTTTATTAATAACTTAAAATTGGATATTATTGAAGAAGATACTTTGGAATTCTGGAAGGAGTCTCAACATCGTGACGCATATTGTAGTGCTTTAATTCAGAAATTGAGAACGGAAATCTTTACAAGTCTTGTAAGACTCAGTATGCTTTCCAAGATAGCATTTTATTTTTAAAATGTTATTCTGAAGATAATTGGAGATTAGTTGTGCCAGTTTCATTAATACCGAAAATCTCACATAAACTGCATGATTTGCAAGGACATTTTGGATATAGAAAGGTTTTCAGTAAATGTAAGAAATTATATTATTGGTCAAAGATGAACTTCAGTATTAAACAGTATTTGAATACTTGTTTAACTTGCGCCAGAACTAAACAAGCTGTTTTGAAAAATGAAAAGGATGATTTACACGTTTATTCTACCAGTCCACATTATTTGATTTCAGTTGATTTGATAGGACCACTTCCGAAATCTCAAGGTTACACATTTATATTGACTGTAATAGATGTAATGTCTAAGTTTCTTATGGCATATCCTTTAAGGAAAGCAACATCTAGAGAAGTAATTAATAAATTTAAACTGCAATATTTTTATCATTATCCTGTATGTAATAGTCTACTGTCTGATAATGGTTCGCAATTCATGTCACAAGAATGGAAAACTTTTGTCGAAGAATTTAAAATAAGGCATATCACAACTTCAGTTTATTCTCC
The DNA here is from genome assembly GCF_977018435.1 of Lepisma saccharinum. Lineage (NCBI taxonomy): Eukaryota > Metazoa > Arthropoda > Insecta > Zygentoma > Lepismatidae > Lepisma > Lepisma saccharinum. The sequence continues at coordinate 211,462,120 of NC_139230.1, forward strand.
GTTTGCCAATCCTATTGAACGATACAACAAGGAGTTAATTAGATTATTAAAACTGTACATAAGTAAAAATCATGAACATTGGTCAAAATATTTAAGTTTTGTTTTAGGACTATTAAGTAACTCCGTATCTGAAGTAACGGGATACACTCCAAATGAATTATTTTTGCATTATGAAATAAGAGATCCTGTTTTAAACCAAATTGATTGGCCTGAGACATTGTAAGCAGTTCCTTGGAAATATAAATGTTTAATTGCCAAATCTCGTTTGAAGGAAAAATATAAAATCAAGCCTAAGGAAACTAGTGATAGATACCCAAGGATAGAGAAAAATTATATAGTATTAGTCAAAAACCATGGACAAAGCAGTGCTGAGTATAAACGAATACACAAATTTATGGACTTGTGGCTTGGTCCATATTTAGTTAAAGTAGCCAATGGTAACTGCTGTGAACTGTTATCGTTGGATGGAAAGGGAACTGTACAAACACATAATGTATCCAATTTAAAGAAATTCAATTGTAGTCAGGAAAGAAAGGACGAATTATGTAAACTTAAGTAATTTCAAAAGATATCAACAGCCTTATATTAAGAAATATTAATATGTTTTAAATAATTATGATATGTTTTAAATATTTTCTGTGTTCATTAATGACAATATGTATGTCATGAGAAAGTTTGTTTTCATTGTAATTTTTCATGTTATCTAAAAATTTTAAAACCAATGTTCTAAAATTTTTCTCCGAAGGAGGGAGAATGTAGTGACTGTTTTCAAATTGTAAAATATATAATCACTTCTTGTGTAAAAGAAAAAGAAAGAAATGATATAGCATACTGTTTTGTTGCGTAGCAACCAGTTGTAAGAAACAAGTGAAAAGAGATAACAAGAACGTTTTGCATATAGTTCGAATCATAGTAATTGGTGCATAATTTAATGTATTTTTTCAGTGCAAATAATAAGTATACTCATCAGAGAACAGTGTTGTGATTTTGATCTATATACATTATTGTTATTTCATAATTTGCTGTGAAGTAGAACAGTGATTTACTGAGTATAATGTAAAATGCTCAAGCCTCTACGACACTAGCAAGCGGAAGAATGTGCAGTGGCGCAACCACAGGGGGCAGATGAGATTAGCCCTCAAACTTGTACGGAAATGAATTCTAGGGGGTATTATAATTAATTCTTGAATCCGCACCGTTCATTTATAAAAACACTGTATATGAGTCATTGTGAATTCGAGTCAATTAAAACATTTTGCGTTGTTGCTAGATTATCTATTAGGATAAAATTTGGACATACTGAATCTAAGTAGAGAAACTTGTATATCAAAATTGCCATGTCCAACTGATCTCCGAAAGTAGTGTTTAGCACGTGACATTCCAAGTACATGATTGATTGATTTGGTGTTTTGAGTCCACTTTATGCACAGTAAGGCTAATCGGGACTGGACCTACAGTTTAAAGCGGAATCCGAACCACTTGTGCCTCCACCGGGTATCGAACTCGGGACCCCTTGATTACAAGGCAACGACGCTACCACTGCGCCATCGAGGAGGCGATTTCAAGTATAGTCCATGATTGTATCTAGTATATGAACGAGATGTGTCCCTCCTCTCAAACAATACGTGGCTTGTCCCCACCGAACGAAGTGTGTCACTTATAAATTAAGTTTTGGAAAGCAGGTATTATTCATGAACACAACAAAAAATACTCCTGAGAAATTACAAAAATTATAAGCCAGTTCGTGGCGGGAGTTATTGACGGTCTTCCCCCAACCTATCCGCTTTAGGTTCCGGGTTCGAGTTCTGGTCTGTAAATATCTTTCTTTAGGTGTATCTTCATCAATTTAATCTAATTATCATCCATCTTCATAGTTTCGATTATAAAAGTGACATAAAGGCAAAGCTAAATAAGAACAAATAAAAATAATTGCAAAATGACTACAATGTCAGAACTACATTTGAAAAATAAAATGCGAGCAGAAGATTCATTTTGAAACAGGTATTTGGGTAGAATTGTGTACACAGACAGCATGGTCCCGAAAGTTGCCAATCCACGTGTAGCATGACCTTGGATACTGGGGTTATGCTTTTTCAGGAAAATTTGCTCGACGCTCCTCAAGCGTCTTATCAAGAATGCATCGGTGTAAACAGCATTGCCAACTTATATTCTGTCGGAAAAATCTTTTTCCTCCTATTTAATCTGCGGTTGTCTCTACAATACAGCAAATCACGTCACCACACAAAATGGAAAGAAAGAATGGGAAATGTAACACATCACGAAATTAAGTATAAAACCTTAAGAACGAAATTAAAATGGGAGATCAGTAAAGCTTACCAAAACTATATTGAAACTTCAGAAATCAATCTTGCTCACAACACTAACCAGTTTTGGTCCTTCATTAAAAATCAAAGAAAAAATCCACCCGTGCAGCCAACTAAGTATAATGATAAAACCATTGACGACAATGAAAGTATCCAAGATCTCTTTGCAAAGTATTTTGAATCCGTATATTCCAAAGAACCATCTTTCTACAAGGATCCGCATCCTAATGTAAATATGAACTCACTTCCTAGTATCTTAAATATGTATGAAATATCACTAAATGAAATTGAGGAAGCCATTAAAAAAACTCAAACCTAAAAAATCCGCCGGTCCTGATTCAATCCCCCCTTATGTAATTAAAGGATGTTCGGAAATTCTTAAGTACCCTCTTCACACCCTTTTCAACTTGGCTATCCGAACTTCGAGATTGCCAGCAATGTGGAAAACAAGTGAAATCTGTCCGATTCCCAAAGCCGCTGATAAGGCTGACATATGTAACTACAGGCCTATTGCAAAATTGTCAGTAAAAGCAAAACTCTTCGAGCAAATAATATACAAACATATATTTTTTCATATTAAAACCATTCTTTCCCACAAACAGCACGGATTTGTCTAAAAGCGCTCAACCGTAACCAATCTTGTCGAACTGACAAGCTACATTGCACCCAGTATAGCTAATAAAGGGCAAGTTGACGTTTTACCACGATATATTTACCACGATATATTAATACAGAAATTAGCCAACAATAGCCTTTCTCCTCCACTTATAACTTTTATTTCTTCCTACCTGCAGAACCGCCGACAATATGTCGTGTATCAAAGCTGCAGATCAATCGCAACAACACATAATGTTTTAATTGACTAATGACTCATATACAGTGTGTTTATAAATGAACGGTGCGGTTTCAAAAATTAATAATAAATCTATTTATTACCTTACACGGGCAAAACTTAAACCCTAAGCAGCAGCAACTGTCCAAGTTTATATAACTTTATTTATATTTGTATAAAGATAGAAATAGAGAGGGAGCAATTGCCCCTCTGTGCCCCCTTGCAGGTGCTCTTGGCCGTCTGGAAGAAATAGTGTACGAAAGACGGGAAAACAAAATCCATCTTCAGTATCATTTTGTGTAGCTACTCTCTGATTCTGCAACCTTTTTTCTATAGTTCAATGTTTGCCCCCCTTGGCCCCTAGTACAAGTTTGAGGGGCTAATCTCCCCTGCCCCCTGTGGTTGCGCCACTGCAGCTTCTTCCGCCGTTGTTGCTCTGTGAACTTTCATCGGCTTGAAAATACTTCATTTTCTTCAAGAGCATAATATCGTTTAATAACCGGCGATAAGATTCCTCTACCCTAAATTTCTGGTATAATAACATATGGGGCATGGAAATCTGAAAGGGGGGCAAGGATGGTCACATCTCCCCTTTTGAAAACGAATGTCAGCTAAAGGTATACATTTCACACGTATAATTTGATTCCAGTCATAGTAATTTACATTAATTATTATTATGGGGATGCTGGAATGCGAAAATTTCGAATTCAAGTGGTGTTTCTTGAGGAGGCAACACTATTATCGGGAACCCCCTCCCACTTGTACCCCGTGCGCACGTCTATGGTTACTCATTTCTACACTAGTTGGAACCTTTATTCAATTTTGAGCCAGAAATTTAGTTTTCAAATCATTTTTGTTAAACGTCCACGAACCCATAAATTCTAATGGGTTCTATTGGGTTCCGTAACAAGACCGGAATCTTTTTTATCGCACAGTTTAAATTCGGTCCAAGTTGTGTATTAGTAGAGTAATCATATTCCTTCAAAATCATACTTGGTACGAGGCCTATTATTTTTATTAATTTAACCTCAATGGAAAACCTATTTTGACGATGTTTTTGTTATTTTATAGTATTGCCACTCGGGGATTCTTCATCTCATACTTCGTACGAGTGTCATAATTTCTTTCGAGTTAAAGTACGTAACACCTACACCCACGCACACCCACGCACACCCAAGCATACCCACGCACACCCACCTACACCCACGCACACCCACCTACACCCACGCACACCCACGCACACCCATTGCAACTTTGTGATTTTTACCTCATACATGGTATGAGGTCTATTGTTTTCATTAATTTAACCACAATGGTAAACCTATTTTGATGATGTTTTTGTTGATTTTATACTATTGTAGTAGTATAATTGGATTCCTTCAAAATAACACTTGGTACGAGGACTATTATTTTTATTAATTTAATAACAATGTTAAACATATTTTGATGATGTTTTTGTCGATTTTATACTATTGGAAACCTGTGATTTTTTATCTCGTACTTGGTACGAGTGTCATAATTTCTTACGAGTTAAATTACGTAACATTGCGATGGCTCGTAAGGTAAACTATTGTGCAATGTTTACGCAACAAGTTATTACGCAGACCCGTATCTAGCATGTTGTTTGTTATGGCGTAATAGGTGTCTTCTGATTGACTTAATGTTTTCTTCCACGCTTAGGTTACTTAAAGGGTTTTCGCATTACAGATCAGTCAGTATCGTGAGAGTGTTTGAAGAGTACGGATGTGTTGTTGCAGTGTTAAAAGTTAAGTATTTAATTTATTTTAAAGCTACATACTATTTATTATTTTTTAGTTTAAAAAGTGTATCGAGTGATTTTTTTTCATAGTAATTTCGTTCAGATTGAGTTTTGGTGTATTTATTAATTTTCTTTATACTTAGTACAAATATATATTTTATATATAATAAAAAATAGCTAATATAAAATAAAACGTCATGAATATTTTTGGGTTTAAGAAGCAACAACATAATCAGCCTGTAGAGAGAATTCCAGTAAACATGGATGTCTTGAGAGAAATTTATCATCAATTGAAAGGGTTACTTCTTGTTCACTTGAACAGTATTTGGTCTCATGTTGACGAGGATACTGGAAAACACTTATTTGTATTTAATAATAACTTATCATCATATAAGTTACCTGTTAGTGGGAAAATTCAAATAAACATTTCTCCACCGAATGCGGCAGTTTTGCACATAGGTCGAAATTTGTATAGAATTAAACATAGTCCTGATACGTCTTATGATGTGGAAGCTGGTGAATTTTTGTATGCTGAGATAATTGGAGAGTATGATAAATTGATTCATCTGTTTATCGAAATAAGAATAATCTATCCTCTTATTAATATATAAAATACCTAAAAACAAAAAAAAACATGGATATATTTGGTAATAGAAGGCGACAGGAGATTCCAGATAATTCCAGCGATATTGCTAGTTTAGATGCACGTCTAAAGAAACTGAAATCAGATTTACTCATATTACAGAATTCGTTAAATCTAAATATTCAAGCAGAGATTACAAATCTTCAAACTCAACTGATTGATCCTATAGTAAAAATTGATGGAGAACTCAAATCTTTGCTTGAGAAATATACTAATTTAGCTTCAATAGATAATCTTCAAAACTTAGAAGAGAATATTGCCAACTTGAAGAAAGAACTTGATAAATTTAGACAAATCCAGAGAACGAATACCGACCAGTTGAAACAGCAATTAAATGACCAGGCAAATAGTATTCGTACCGAACTGCAAACTATCATCCAGAATATCAAAACTCAAGAAGAATATGAGCAGGTAAATGCTAGTATTGCTAAATTGCAAGAACAGTTTCAATTTTTCAAAGTTCCTACATTGCAAAGTATCAAATCTGAATTACAGACAGATGAACTGCATACAGCTATAAAAGAAGTTCAATCGAAACTACAGACATTATTATATCAATAATTTACCTTCATCTTCTAAATTAAATGCTATTGCTCGGAGCGTTGCCGGCATCAAATTACAGTTGGAGACTTATGAAGCTTTTGGGAAGATACAAGGTACCATAGCTCACATAAAAGATACTATGGCAACTATGCGAAATGAGCTAACAAGTGTACAGGAAACTCTGGAATCGAAACTGCCTGGCATTACTGATATTCTAGCTATAGTTCAACAGCAAGTTACTAAGCTTGAAAGCTTGAATACTGAATCAGAATTATCGCATTTCCATCATCTTATTGACAACATTCAGAGTAAATTAGAGACACTGCAACAGTCTACACCTACGCAGGATGACATAACGTAACTGCAAGAAATTTTGAAAAATGCAGCTGATACAACGGAACTCGATGCTATAAAATTAACTCTTACCACACTTCAGAATACTGTAGCTGCTTTGCCTACTTCTCAGGAAATCAGAGCTATGAGGAGAGCAGTACATCGAATTTTAAAATCTGAGGATATCAAAAACATTCAAGCAGAAATTGAACAAATCAGAGAAACTGTTGCTAGTCTTCCCAACAATCAAATAATTAACGAACTACATGGATTATTTACAGAAATCAGAAGTCAAGTACACGATCTTCCTACCCAGAGTTCTAAATTGAAACTTGTAGAAAATTTACAGGAGATTATTTCTAATATTACGTTACAAATTACCACTCTTGAAGCAAGTCAAGAATCTGCTTTATCAGGTTTTGCTACTCAACTTCACGATCTCAAAGAAAAATATAAGCAACTGAATGTTGATGTAAAAATCAAACCTAGCTACGATGAGTTGGTTCGTACTATCAACGAACACTTGGAACCGGTATTAAGCAGACTAGATGACGTAGATACTCGTCAATTTTTTTCTATGGAAATTGTTAGGTTACTAAGTGTTCCAAATGCTCGAGGACACTGGACGTACGCCAATGCTGGCAATGTTTACAAATTATATCAGTACACTCAGGTACATGAATTTTTTTGTTGATGATAGTTTACGATTTCTGAAGTTTAGTTTTCTAAAACATGGCAAACATATTGAAGTTCCTCAGTTTACTATAGTGCGAAAAGATGGTATACACAAGGCAGTTCAAATACCTATTGCATACTGGGATGAGTCTACCAATAAATATAAAGTACATGACGGCGAACAATTATCAATTTTTGATATTGAAATTGGTGACAAGCTAGTATTTGGCATAAAGTGCTTATACCCTGAGGACAATCCATTTTATGCGATATTCTCACTTCGAACTCGATGTCAAGACAAGATATAGTTCATGAATTACACAAACCAGCTCGTCGCAATTACAAGCGATTAAGTGTAGTAACAAAAGGTATAAATGAATTCTTCCAGGCATAAAGTGCTTATACCCTGAGGACAATCCATTTTATGCGATATTCTCACTTCGAACTCGATGTCAAGACAAGATATAGTTCATGAATTACACAAACCAGCTCGTCGCAATTATAAGCGATTAAGTGTAGTAACAAAAGGTATAAATGAATTCTTCCAGGCTGATCTGATTGAGATGGCCCCTCCAAGGGGGATTTTTAAAAAATTGGATAAGATAAATCATGGTTACAAATATATGCTTACAGTTATTGATACCTTTAGCAAATAAGAATGGGCTGTTCCCCTAAAATCCAAGACTGGTACTTGTGTTACCGAGGCTTTTAAGTCGATATTTAGTGAGGGAAGGATACCAAAATAATTACAGACAGATAGAGGGAAAGAATTTTACAATTCTACATTTTCTAAGTTAATGCAACAACATGATATTAAACATTATTCTACATACAGTGATCATAAAGCTAGTATAGTGGAACGATTCAACAGAACATTAAAAAATCGCATGTGGAGACAATTTACTCTACAGGGCAATTATAAGTGGGTGCAAATTTTACCCGAGCTAGTTCATGATTACAACAATACAGTACACAGTACCATTCACATGAAACCTTGTGAGGTAACCAAATCTGATAAGCAGCGATTGATTTCTACTGTTTAGTGTCAAAAATATAAATATACTACCAAGAAGCCAAAGTTTAAAATAGGGGATCAGGTAAGGGTCAGTAAATATAAACAGTTATTCGAGAAGGGTTTTACTATAAATTGGAGTACAGAGTTATTCTCAGTGGTTCAAGTTTTACCAGGGAATAGAAATACATATATAATAAAAGATAATCATAACAAAATATTGATAGGGAGATTTTATGAAAAGGAACTTAGTAAAACAAAATATCGAGATACATATCTAATCGAGAAAATATTGAAGAAGAAAAATAATAAATTGTATGTAAAATGGTTAGGTCTGCCAGACAAAAGTTGGATAGAAGCAAACCAGGTGACTCTTTGACAACAACTTGGAATGTGGTAAAGCGTTTACCAGATGTAGTAGAAACTAATAAGAAAAATGGAGAGTTGTTACCTGATAACATAAGATGCCTCATTGCAGGCCCATCAGGTTGTGGAAATACCACTTTGCTGGTTGATAATTTCTTGCTTGCCCCCAATTGGCTAGATTGGAAAAATAGACACTTGTATGTATTCTCAAAGAGTTTAGAACAACCGAAATACCAACAACTCATGAAGCTGTACGAGGGACTGGACATAGCTACATTTGCATCAACAATAAAACCTCTCGATCAATGTTTGAAAAATGATGTTGTGGTATTCGATGATGTTATTCTGGAAAATCAGAATGAAATTAGAATTTTTTTACACAGTGTCGTCAAAAAGAAATAGACTGCTTTTATTTAGCTCAAACTTATTCCAAAATTCCCAAACAATTACTACGAGATAATACAAACTTAATCTGTTTGTCTCGTCAAGATCATACTAATTTGAAACATGTATACGATGATTATGTGGGAGGAGACATAAATTACAACCAATTTTCAAAATTCTGTTCATCTTGTTGGAACAGCGACGATTTTGGATTTGTTACTATCGACATGACTCGGAAACCTAACAATGGTAAGTTTAGAAATAAAATCAACGACTTTTCAAACGTTGAAACGATATAAAATAACCATTAATCAAAAAATAAATATGAAGAAACACAAAATTGAAGATAATTCGAAATTACGAGAGTACTTGTCCAAACGTTTCAAAGGTTGGAAATCAGAGAATCGAGGTTTTTACGAACAACACAAGCGTCAAGACCAACATATTATCGATGCAATTAGTGGTCTTGTTAAAGAGATTAAGAGTGTTACAGAACAAAATAAAAACCTCATCAATGAATTGGTACCTCTTACTGTTAAAAATTATGCAGATTTCCATCCTACGCCATTGTCTAGTATCCACACTCCTCTGGTACTTAAGGAACCACCTGCTAAAGCAGGTATAGAAGAATCAGAGAAAATCGAGTTGGGTCCCCTGGCAAGGGATTACCTGAGTACAGGAAAATTCGAAAAAGATGAAGTATTTGGATTGTATCCAACTATGGAGACTAATGAAGGTGTAGTATGGAAAATTGGCAAGTCTAAAGTTACATTCGAAGGGGACAACATAAAAATTAATTTGGGTGGGAGAAACAGCTGGTTCAGATATCTTGGTACCGTAGGGCTATGGGAGCTTATTACCAAAAAACAACCAAAAAATTTTACAGAAGATGATTATCAAAGTTACTCTGAAATTTTAACACTCTCTGATGCTTTGTACCAAAATACGATGCCAGTCAAAAGCGTGTGAAATCGAGCAGCGGGGAAAAATACAAAAATCTGATTAAACCCATTTGGAATCAACTAAAAACCGGTAGTGGTATAAAACAATACAATAGTCTACCTAAGGAATTTGTATGGGTAAAAGATGTAAGAAAACTTATAGATAGGTTGCTGGTTATAGCAGGGGAGGAAAATGCTGGGAACAATAATTTCCATAATGAGAAAATGGGTATTGTAAACATGATTAGTGACAAATTAGCTAATTGTATTGTAAACGATCCTAAAGGTATAGGATACTTAATGAAAATTATCAATACTTTACCTCCTAAATTCTAGAATTCAGAGGGTCGAGGTTTACTGAATGATATTTTTAATAAACTTCCGTTCGAGTTACACGTATCTGGTTACCAATATTGTGGTCCTGGTCCAAACCTTAAGAAAGGAATAGAAAGAGGGACAGGGGTATTAATCCTCTGGTGCAGCTTGTAAAGAACATGATATTGCATACAACACACACAAAAATGTGAATGATCGTCATGTGGCTGATCAAAAACTAGAAGAGTCAGCTTTTGGAAGATTAACAAGCAGAGTTGCATCATTGGGTGAAAAAATAACAGCGTTGGGTACAACTATTGCTATGACTACAAAACAAAAATTAGGGTGGGGTTTGTAATATAAATACCCTGAAAAATAACAATAATAAAACAACATGAAACCAAAAGGAGTTGTATACCAAATACCATATCTTGATCTTAAAAATTTAAAACTTAATTCGATTTTAACTAAAAAAACAACAAGAAAAAAAGAGGCAATGTATAGCCAAAGGAAATGAAATGAAATTATTACTCAGTACGCCACAATTAAAAATATTGCAAAATACAAGAAAGAAAACACACAGTGGAGGATTTATATTCAGCATTCCAGCTATCCTGGCTGCATTGGGGGCAGTTGGGAGCTTAGCTGGGGGTAGTGCTGTTATTGCCAAAACTGTAATTGATTCGAAAAAAATAAGGCAGAACTAGAAGAGCAAAAGCGTCATAATCTTGCCATGAAGAAAAAAATAGGCAAAGGTGTGATGTCTAGAGCACTTAGAAAATTAAAAAAAAGAAGAAGCACTCACGAACCAAGACATTGAATCTTTAGTTAAAATATTTAAAATTAAACACTTCAATGGGGTTTTCATGTCTGATTCTCCCCCTAAAGGTAGTCTTCACTCTCGAGAATGTGGCGTGGTGAATTTGGACAAGTCCGAAAACGTTGGTAGTCACTGGATATGCTATTATAAACAAAATGACAATGCTTTTATTTTCGATTCTTTCGGAGGGGTACCCCCTACAGAATTAATTCGTTACTTGAAACATGTTAAAATTTATTACAACGACGATCGTATTCAAGATTTCGATCAAATTATATGTGGCCATGTTTGCACTACGATCCTCAGAATTTTAAATAAAATACCAAACATCAAATTAAAAGATTTTCAAAAAGCAGTATTATATATTAAATATGGGAATTTTCCATCTCTCCAGCGAGACTTCGGTTTTGAAACTACATCTTCACGATGATATTATCTATCCAAAATCCATAGCTCTGAGAGCATTCTACAGTATGTATCTGATTCCGAATGTAACTACCTACAACAATACTTTATTATTAGGTAATGAAAAAATAATTATTCCTCCTGGACAGTATAACTTATCTACTTTACAATTTGAACTTCCAACCACTGTCTTGCTTTCTCTAAAATAGAAGCCAGTTTGAATTAAAAATGTGTATCTGTAGAATGGCAGAAATGAAGTATTTCCTCGTGAAAATTACAATTTAAATACAGCAGAACAACATTATTTAAAATTATATGAAGCTTATAGTGCATTTAAAAGAATAACTGAAGGTAACATAGATATGTATTATAATCCAGATGAGTTCATAACTCACAGACCAATGTTTTTAATAAATGTGTCTAAAAGAAAATAGGTAGTTATCAATGATCGAACTAATATAAAATTGATCTGTGAATTTCATGAAACTGTATCTGAAAATACAATATGCAGCGCAATTTTAATTGTGGAGAAATCATATATTTATGATGTAAAAAATGAAAGAGTGATAAAAAATTTTAATAGGAGAGAATAATATATAAAAAATTAGACTACGTGTAGATTTTTTGTTATTTCCAAAATTTTGGTTTGATGTTAAGTTTATTTTTTCACATGTGTTGAGTGTAATTATTAGTAACTTCTAAACTAAAGTGCCCCCAAGGCAAAGTATGGATTCCACACTCAAGAATAAACCTCTTGTGGATCCAGGGCTACTTTTTTTATTTTATTCGTTGTAATCTCATGGTTGGAACTTTGTATTCTATTATCCTCTCGAAGTATTCTCGACTGTGAAGAAAGGCAATCAATATAATCCTGGAATGTTAGTTTGTTTTCCACAGTATCTTTGCACGTTCCTTTTGCTTTCTTCGTGATCTGCTTTCTGTTCTGAATGTATACATCTTCGAACGCAAACCAGCGAACTCAACAATAATATCACCGTTACATTCATCTCTTAATTTGCCAAGAACCTTCTTGTGGGAAGGAATTCCAAATCTGTTGGTTGAGGATAGGAAGAAGTGTGAAAATACCCAAGCATGGAAGGATGTTTAAGATCTTCGTAGAGGTTAGGTGTTTGTATGTCATAAATAAAACTATCGGTGTCTATGTACAAAATTGACAGCTTATCATTATAGAAGGGTTTCATAATATTATAATGAAATTCGAACATGTACAGTTTTGACAAGTCGAGAACTGTTGCACCAACGTAAATAGGTTTTCTGAATTTTATTAATTTTATATCTAGATTAAAAAGTGTTAAATTCTCGTTGAAAATTTTTCGCGATTTGAATCTAGGATCAGATACTAAATTTCTACATTTATTGTTATCTGAAACCAGTTTTGCGTCTATATGCTTTCTGACGTTCTCTATCGTTTTTCCATAAACGGCATTATTCATCAGTTTATAAAAATCTTTATCTAAATCTGAAATGGCAGCTGTTCTGTGTCTCGTGTTGATCTCAATATAAGATTTTAACCATGGAGAGTGTTTGAACTTGTGAATTCTTCTCACATTTACTACCTGAACACCCTTCCCAATCAAAAACCGGAGATTCTTGTAGTGGACGACATATCTCTCTTTTCTCTCTAAAGTTAACACAAGCTTGCTTTGATTAGAATCAGGTGGACATTTTATTTCGGGAGCCGGAGGTAAATCGGAAAAAGTATCATGCAAATTATTTGGAAATTCAATGTCCACTTCAATGAACAGACCAAATTCACGATCATCGAAACGATTAATATAAATTGAAATGGGATCTATCCACTCGAATCCTCCGTATGGAAGTTTTTGTATCATTGCGAAACTGTAGAGATTGTTTACGTCAGCGTAAAATATGTAATTCGATGGTCGATTTGCAATGTATTGATTCCCAGACATGTGAATATTGTTTGCTTTTCATGTCTCTGCGAGCATTGCACCATCCCCCACGTATCCCTCTTTCTATAAAAAGTAACATGTCCACATCCGATATCAATTCCAACTTGATCCTGGTCTGGAGCAACATAGCAGACCACGCCAAACCAGGAAGACTGTAGAAGTACGCTGGATCTAATTTATAAATATTTATTGCTGTTTTTCTGAATACCTGAAAAACATCAGCAAGTATTGTTACGTCTAATTTGAGATATGCATCGTGATAATCGCCGAGAGTATTGGATCTCAATTCCTTCCATATTAATTTCGCATGTTCGTATTCTTCATTCGTATTTCCGGTTTTTTTCAGTTGACTGAAGATTTTTTTTGAGGTGGGAGAGTGTCATCGTCAAATTTAGATTCATCGGGTACATATTCGTAAGGATAAATGCCTTTCCGTTTAATCAGTTCTACGTGTATGTTGGGGAATCTAGCTATTGTAATTTTCAATTGTTCGTCAGTAAGTTTACTCGCTAAAGCATCGAGACTTGCCGATAGGAATCTAAGAGAATCTAGAAACCTCATTTCTATGATTTCATTCGTTCCTGGAATTTTAACTTTCTTACTTATAGAAATATAACGTTCTTCGTTTTGAGCAAGAATATCTATTTTTTGCGTATCGTATTCAAGATTCCGAATTAAAAAATGGAAGTCGTAATTGGATCCATTGTGAAAAAATATTGGTACGAATTTAGGCTTCTGAATTTTGAGGTTGCAGGTGTTACAGATTCCACTAATGTAGTTTCCGGTGAAATGATTATGCTGAAATACTTTCCGATTCTCATCAAATGTTGATCACACACCGGACACGTTTCAATGTTATTGTAAGATTGAAGTTCTTCACTGGATAATGGAAGCATTGGTTTCGATTGGCATAAGAGGCTGAAATTGTTCTTAACCTCCACCATCTTTTTAAAAAAGAGTTCAATAACATTTGGTCCGCGATATATATATATGGTTTATCTATCCTATCCTGCCAAACAACAACATATCCAAAACTATTTGGATCATGAAACTGGTACGGTGTTGTGGAAGAAAATTTGGGATCCGGATCGCAATCGAACAATGGTTTGAGAAAAGCCTCAAAGTCTGCAATGATAGTGGCCGGATGTTCCAATAAGGCCTTGTGCATTTTAAATTCTTCGAATTCATTTGCTTTGGGCATCAACATGCGAGCCGGTCTGTTGACTCTACAGTAGACTTTATGTTCAGCAAGTTTTTGTTTGGCAATTTCTTGATTTTGGAAATGTTGGTAATTACGTTGGTCAAGATCTTCGAATATGGTTAAACACCTTGAACAAATCTTGATGTGTGCACGAAGCTTGGCTGTTTGGCTTTTATGAAAAACATAAAACACTTATTATCAGTGTTATGAATGTTCAGCACAGCTCTCTTATGCTGAATTTCTACCGGAAGTGGAACGTAGCTCGAAGCAGAAAAAGGTGTAAATTTGTTTACATAAGCGATTAATCTGTGAGGACTTCTACATGAAGACCAACCTGATCCCTTAGCCTCGAATTCATCATGTTTCCCAATCAATTCACTAGTAAGATTAGAATAAAAAACATTCAAATTATTAATGTCTGCCAAATAAAGAACTTGGTTTTTCGTTTTGTGAAAAAAAAAATTCTTGTACCATTGGTTTTCTCATATTTACAGATTAGATCAACATATACTTTTATGGAGTTGTTTTCCAGTTTATTTTTCAAAATATTTATGATAGATGTTTTAATTTTACTCAAAAAACTAGAAATATCACAGCCTGGTTTCGAAGTAAAAGGAAAATCCAGGAGTTGGTTGTTGAATTCGGATCTAATCGGCGTTTGGTCATTAGACATCTTAATTTGTTTGGAAGTAGAAGCTTTAGTTTCAGGATTATCAATTTTTCTTTTCAATGTTCCATGTCCGGTTGATGCAATGCAAATTTTCATGTGTTTCCTTAAATTAACAATGCTAATTATTTTTCCACATTGAGTACAAGGCTTAGTAGGTAACGAACGATTTATTGTTGAACCTGTTTCGCTACATCTTGCCCTATGCTTGCTAATATTAGTTTTGGAGATTAATTTTCCACAAATAACACATTCGATGAACTTGATAGATGACATTTTTTGTTAATATGCTTTAAGTAAATAACAATAAGACGCACAATCAACTCAAAATTCAATAATAATAACCCACAGCGCGACAGCCCTTGAGAGCCTTGGCTTACCTACCGACTTCTGGTCTCCTTCCCACACTGTTCCTCCGTCACCTGTTATAGCGTGGAGATCTTAGACCAGTATTGGGGTGACGGGTGGTCAGCTCGACGAACCCCCAGCCGTTGTAGGTCTTCTCGACCGGGTTACCGCTCACTCATTCGGAGCTCCCCAATTTCCTCACGATGTTGGGTTGCCACCGGCCCTATACGTAGGCCGAATAAATTCCGACCAGAGCCGGATTCGAACCTACGCCGTCCCGCAGCGAATGATCTCAAGACGAGTGAACGCCTTAACCCGCTTTTTTAAAAAAAAAATAAGTTTTATTTCACTATTCTGTTTACATCTATGGATTTTTTTCCCTACATGTATAAATACAATTACATTATATCCAGATATTTACCAAAACATTGTGACAATCTGACATTTTGTTTTTTTGATTGTTTCCATCTAGATCTTTTAAGATACATTGTATATAGGGTGATATTTGGTTCAAACTTTTTGCTATATATATAGTATATTGTATGTGTATTAGCCACACAATGGCATTTTGTTTCTTCACAGGGAAATGTTTGAAGTCTGGTAATATACATATTTTTGCTTGAAAGCATTTTGGCGATATACGACATATTTTGGCAAGGCACATAATGAGAAAGGCCCAAATTTCTGGAATGCCTTTACATGTAGTGAGGCGATGTTCATTTGTATCCACCTCTCCACATTGTCTACACTCATTTGTTGGTAATCTTTTTATTTCATTTAGTCGAACATTTGTTGGAACTAGATCATGCACCAGGGTATACCACAAACTTCGTATGTCCGTGTCAAGGAAAGGCTTGTGGAGATTTTGCCATACATTTGACCAAATAACATTAGGAAATTTTTTCTCTATTCGACTCTGCTGCAAGGTAAGTTGTCGTTGAAAATGTTCATACAAATATTTGGACAAAGTATTCTCCTTCAAATCCATGGGAAACTCCACATAACTCCATTCTTGTACAAAAATTCGTACATACATAGGGTTCTTTGTTAGTCGAGACAAGTTGGGTGGATTTTTCGGTGGAAACGTATCGGTAAATATGCGCAACCACATTGATGTAATCGACTGTTCGATTAAGTACAATTTATAATTTCTAGCTAAAAATAGCAACTTACATTTATTTTCAATGTTCCATAGTTCTAGACCACCTGTCATTTGTGTTTGGCACATGATCGGGAAAGGTACCCGAAAAAAATGTCCGTACCACATGAACCATCCCACAGCAGACTTTATTTGTCGGAGATATTGCTGTGTGATTGGCAACACTTGAGCGACATAATTTAATTTACTAAAAATAAAAGTGTGTAGGAACCAAACACGCTGAATTAAATTGAGTTGTCTTCCTCTCATTTGATAGCACTGTAACGTGATTTCGCTTACAATTTTCGTCCAGTTTAGATCCAGCATTCTGGATTCGTTAGTATGAAAAGTAATGCCCAGTATTTTGAGTTCGTTTACATATTGTATCCCTATGTCCGGATTATCTTGCTTCCAGTTGCCAACAGGTAAAGCTTTTGATTTTGTCATGTTTATTTCCGCTCCGCTGGCAGAACAATACAAACACATTGCATTTCGTATATTTTGAAGCTGGTTCGTTGTTGTTACACAAGCTGATAAATCGTCTGCGAATGTAAACACTTGCGTTTCAAGGAAAGCACTCGCTGCGGGTGGGGCTCGGCACTGAATATATCGGAGTAGTGGGTCCAAGGTCAAGGCGAAGAGAAGCATACTCAAGGGGCACCCCTGGCGAATGGATCTCGTCACGTGTATTGCAGGAGTCACGAATCCATTGATAAGAAGACAGGAGGTTGCCTTTCTATAGAAGCTTTGCAAAACAGATATAAAAGCTTCACTGAAGCGATAGGCTCGAAGTACTTCAAACAAATATTGGTGAATTACAAGGTCAAAAGCTTTTGTAAAATCAAAGGATAGTACACAAGCTGATGTTTGTTGCATTTCATAATAAGATATGAAATCACGTATACCCGCCACCGTTGAAAATATATTTTGAGTTTTACTGACACATGTTTGCTGTGAACTGAGTAAGGAAGATAATATAGGTTTCAGTCTATTAGCCAAGACTTTGGCCATAATCTTATAGTCACAGTTTAGTAAAGTATTGGGTCTAAAGTCAGTCACTGCACTTGGACGCGTTTTTTTGGCAATCAGTACAATTATACCTTCATTTTGAAGCACGCATTTGTTTCGAAAAGCATCTTGTATTATCTTGACCAATTCATGTTTCATAATATCAAAAAAACGTATATAAAATTGGTAGCCTATACCACCGTTCCCAGGAGTGCGCTTAACGTTACAAGTACGCAGTGCTTCATACACCTCATCGACAGTGACGTCACTGTCTAACAAAGTTCTATCTTCGTCCGTCAAAAAATTATTTACCGAGGTGAGCATTGTTGTACAGCCAATTGATCTACTTCTTTACCAGTATACAAATTATTATAATACTTGTAAAACGCCTGTGATATACCTTGTTGAGTTCTATGTGTATCTCCGCCGGAATCGACAATATTGTTTATCAAAAGAGCTCTCTTTTGTTTTTGTGTTTGTACATAGTGAAATAGAGAGGTTCGTTCATCCTGCAAAGATGACGCATGAGTAGCTCTTATCTTTATACCCTCCAAATGATGCCGTTGCAACGTAAGGATTTGTGCTTTGTATTTTTGTATCTGTGGATAATGTTCGGTGACGTCAGGTCGCATACATAACTCATGTAAACATTTGTAATAGAAGTTCAACATTAAGTTCCGGTCACGTGCACTCTCTTTCCCTAGCCATTGAAAATAGGATTTTATTCGAGGTTTTACGTATTTTATCCACCACGTATTGTAATCAGTATAGTGTTTTTGTTGCCGGCACCAATACTTCCA
This sequence comes from Lepisma saccharinum, assembly GCF_977018435.1. NCBI lineage: Eukaryota > Metazoa > Arthropoda > Insecta > Zygentoma > Lepismatidae > Lepisma > Lepisma saccharinum. Next base: position 211,480,568 of record NC_139230.1, read on the forward strand.
TTTTTCTTCAAACATATCATTTACATTAGTCTGATGAAGTAGGGCAGAGTTCATTTTCCAATAAGACGGACCCCAAACTAATTTTGATTCTTGTAGATTAATACTCGTTCTGATTGCTATATGATCTGAAAAAGGTACCGGCAAAGCATCTATTGTCGTCACATATTTTATAGTATGACCAAGTGTATAGAATCTGTCGAGTCGAGAACCTGCTTTGTTATTGAAATACGTAAACACTATGTCCTTTCGTTTTTCGGTCCAGATGTCCTTCAGCTGTAAATCGCTGATCAAGGTCGTTAATGCTAAACTATTTTGAAACTTTCCTACGCAATCACTTGGTCGCAGCACTTCGTTAAAATCACCACCTAGGATTATACACGAATCATTGTTTGGAAGTGAGTATACTATCTCAGCCTGATAAAATTGTTCTCTCTTCCACCTATTTTGCTGTCCGGAGGGGGCGTAGATATTAACAAAAGTATAGTGTTGACTTTGAAAACTAATTCCCCTCCCATCGACTAATTTCTTTACATTTTTTATTTCTATACCACTTTTGATTCTAATTGCCGTCCCTCTCCCGCTTGTCCCCAAGTTTACAATAGCCTCGTACCCATACAGGAAGTTAAAATCTACAATCCAAACTTCCTGCAAGTATAAAATGTCAATCGAGTGGATTCGGACAAAGTCCGCAAGCAATTTGCATTTCACTGGCGTGAAGATCCCATTGATATTAAGGGTACAAAGACGAGTGCTGTAATTCATGCACAATATGAAGTTATAAAAAACTGAATATAAGAATACCACGTAAATGTGCATTTTTGGTGCTCAATTACACTAAAGTAAGTATTATTCCTAAGTGGTTTCAGAATGATAATAATCGTTCATGTGCATGACACAATTTACATTATTTTTTCTACCTGTTATTATATCGATATTCATCTTGTAACTCACTATCATGTAATATGTAACATTACACTGTATACATTAGGAAAGTAACAAAATTCTGTCCCGCACTACACCCGTAAATCATTCTCATCTCAAAACATAAACAAACATTTCTCCTTACACAAACTACCTAATGAAGGGGGAGGGAAAGGCGATCGGAACCAAATCTAATTAACATTTCGCTTTTGTTGGGTCTTCTTGCTGGGTATGACGGACTGCTGGCTTAGAGACATCCTTGTACATTTCTTTTTCTTACCTTCTGTTACCGCTTTCAGTCGTGAACTGGTGCGTTTTTTTCTATTTCGTTGACCTTTGTCCATAACTTGCTTATCATCTGTGGATTCCTCTTCGGTTTGTGAGTCATCTCCTGATACCATTTCTTGCGATTGTGATGAGGGAAGGGGGGGAACAATTGTAGGTTGGTCATGTTGTTCACTCACGTTTCCTTCTGCTAGTTTCAAGGTCGTTGTGGACGAGGAAGCGCCTGGCAGGAAAAGCTCATGACCTGCCTGGCTCTTTTCACCTTCCGATACACAGCTGTTCGCGGGTAGGGGAGGGACCATCTTATCACTAATCGGGGCTTCAGGCGTGACCTGGTAGTTACTCGAAAGTTCCTCGCGTTCAACTTCTGCGGCCCATGTCGAATTGTGAACTTCTGTTGCTAACAAATGGGAATTTTCCTTTGCTGCCCTCTCTGATGAAACTTTGTTTGTCGGAGGATCCAGTGGCGTCTGTGCGGCACCTTCGGGTTCCTTTACATACAGTTCCTTTGGGAATTCTTTCATTTCTATGTCCAGGGTTGTCTTGGGTAATTGAAAACTTGTAGGCTGGTATGGCAGTGGTTGTTCTGCTGCATCAATATTGATTGGTGATCGGTGGATGGCTTCCGCATATGTTGAAGCTGTCCTTCTTCCTGGTTTTCTACGCTTATCACAACAATTTGAGAGATGTTCTGTAGATTCACATATCCTGCACGTAATCTTTTGACCATAGTACGTTACCCAATATCGATCACCTTTGATAGTGATGTACGATGGAATTTGTTTTTTAAGCGTCATGCGAATTCGCTTTGTACCGGTACGCGTAGGTTATATATGTTCATCCGTGTATTTTTCATCGTCAACATATTTCACATCACCATATGTTGTCAGTGTCTGTTGTAGAACGTCCATTGGAAGTTCCATAGGAACTACGTGTACATTCACAATTACACTATTTTGATCCGCCGATTCCAGTTTTACCTCATGCTCTCCATTGCCATCAGTGTATACTAATGTGCCTCCCGATCGTAATAATTATCTGCTCGCCTAACACTCGCGATATTAACTTTATAAACACACACTTACGATATTGATCGATTTCAATACTAAGCACTTGATCTTCTGTTAGTGACAAATTCTGCTGTATCCACCGATGCAGTTGTATCGATGTCGGTTTTTGTCGCACATTCGTGAAGTCCAATTTCACAGTATTCACTCGCCGTACAGACATGGTTCAGAACACGGAAGATAGACTTATCGGAATTTCACTCGCTTGCACGTAAATGCTCAACACGGACCGCACGTAGAGACGATGCACCGCGTGCCAGTGCTGTCAGCGAACTGCCCCGCTCGGCTACGGAGGAGGACCAAAATTCAATAAGATTCTATTTACTAGAAAAAAAACCACTTTTAACTTACGATAATTGATAGAATATAACTTAAAAAAACAATAGTTATAATATTTTTTCAGCTCTGGTATTTATATATAAATTTTCTCGGGAAAAAATACAAAATTCAATACAAATACAAATTCATACAAATTCAATCGGTGTGAAAAACGACTTGAACCACCTTCAAAATAAAATAATTTTAGCTATTACGATAAAATTTTCAGCTATGTTATTTATACAGAATTTTCGGAGACAACAAGTAACATCTAATCACATCAAAACTCAATCTGATCGAAATTATTATGAAAAAAAAATCACTTGATACACTTTTTAAACTTAAAAATAACAAATAGTTTGTAGCTTTAAAATAAATTAAATACTTAACTTTTAACACTGCAACAACACATCCGTACTCTTCAAACACTCTCACGATACTGACTGATCTGTAATGCGAAAACCCTTTAAGTAACCTAAGCGCGGATGAAAACATCCGAAACAGTAAGTCAATCAGAAGACACCTATTACGCCAAAACCAACAAACACGCTAGATACGGGTATGCATAATAACTTGTTGCGTAAACATTGCACAATAGTTTACCTTACGAGCCATCGCAATGTTACGTAATTTAACTCGTAAGAAATTATGACACTCGTACCAAGTACGAGATAAAAAATCACAGAGTTGCAATAGTATAAAATCAACAAAAACATCATCAAAATTTGTTTACCACTGTGGTTAAATTAATAAAAACAATAGACCTCGACACTCGTAAGAAAACCTTAAAATTTGCACAGCACTTGTTTACGCCACTTGCAATTTTCACAATTTAAGTGCTTTATTGTTGTGAATCCGGTAAAGAATAATACATAATAATTCCATGCGACTGTACTTTTATTTTTATAGTTGTTTTATTATTAACAACCGACTCCATTTTTTCACCTGATATCATATTTTTCCACATGGCTAGTAAATATGGTCCTTTGTTTTATAGGGGCTTCCCCGATGGCGCAGTGGTATCTTGTTCCGCGATGGCGCAGTGGTATCGTCATCGCCTTGTAACCAAGGGGTCCCGGGTACGATACCCGGTGGAGGCGCATAGTCGTTCGGATCCCACATTACATTGTAGGTCCAGTCCCGATTAGCCTTAATGTGCATAAAGGGGACTTAAAACACTAACTCAAGCCAAACCTGTATTTTATATACACATACTTATAGAGAAGATTAGTTATTACAAAAAATATTTTATCTTCTGTTTCATGTCTCGCAACCACTAGGGCTTCTTATTTACAGGTATTATAATTTTGAAATCGTTGTTGCCAAAAAAACAAAGGACGAAAATACGAGGGGAAAATGTTTGCTTAATGCAAGGAAAACATACGTTAATAATAAGTTATCGGATAGGGCATAGTGTCATAAAAAAGGTAAAGTGCTCCCCTGTGCTTAGCACTACGCCATGAAGGCGCATAGGGGGTGTGAGGGTAACGCCCCACACTTTCTTGATCAGGTCGTGAGTGGGGGTGATGTGATCAGCATCACGCCCCTGACCGCCTTTACCTCCCAGGGTTTCCCCCAGGTACCCATGTCATTCGACGCTGGGTGGGCGCCGGGGCCGCTTCCAACGTTAGAAAAGATCCCGGATTTGAACCGGCCGGGGATCGAACCCGGGACCTTTAGCATGATAGTTAGACGCATTACCGACTTTCTTTTTTTAAGAAAATAGAGGAATACCCACTATGCGGAAGTATTCCCATCATTCACACGACTTTCACTCATATCAATGGGACTATTTTCTCATGACAGACAAACACAAATATCCATGCCTTACCCGGGACTCGAACCCGGAACCCCTGGCTTTGTAGCGCTCTGTGCTAACCACTCTGCCACGGAGGTCGACAACTAAGCCACCGCGGCCACTGTCATAGTGTATAATAATAAATATCATGCGCTTGCGCACTTAATACGTTTTTTCTTTATAATTTTGGGAGTTTCTCTGATTCTTACTCCTGTCGTTGAATTGCACATACTCGCAACCAGAAAAGAAACCTAACGTAGTGTAATAATCTAAATTCTTGTATTATCAACCCATGGCAGCTAGGGACGACCCAAATGAAGTCAAGTTTAGTGTTCTTTGAGCATAAACATACTATATCTAGCCAGGCACGTATCAAGGAATTCTTTTCGGGGGGCTGAACACCATATTTTTTAGGGGTATAGATAAAACCTCATAATTGTATGTTTAAAGCCAGTGATGGCGATTTGGTTCCAAAACGGAGGGGGGGTGCAAGGAAGCTGCTTTTAAGAAGCTGTTACACCACACGCATGGGTTGGATAATCCACTAGATAATGCGAGATTCAAACTGTGGGCTGCAAACTGGATAAAGACAGTTCTCCGATTTGAGCCTGAACACCACTAATGTGTCTTGATCTCCCATGTTTGCAGTTCTTATAAAAGCCGAAACCCACCAAATTGTTCATATTCAGGTCTAAGAACTCGCAAGTGTTCAAAATTGTGTCACATCAGTCTTGTCATGTATGAGCACGAAACAAAGAAAGTCTTCTCGAATACAGCTGGATCGCGAAACAATTAATGCAAAGTTCCCAACACATCTAATGTTTCGTCTCCCAATATGATCAAATTCCATTCTTATTCCTTTATCTCCAGTGACGTGCCCAAGGGAGGATTGGTGGGGTCGTAACACCATTTGACCAAGTATTCCTTAAAAAAAAAAAAAGCAAAGATTTCAAAATGAGGAGTGACCACCAAATATAACATGTATAACCCCTCTCCCTTCCAAAAATCCTGAGCACGCCACTTTTTATGTCGAACTAATCAGAAGTTTTGATCATTTCGTATTGGACAGGGACGGCAACAGGGGTGGGCACGGGTGGGCAAGCGCCCACCTAAAAATTCCTGTGCTCACCCGATTTCCCACCCAATCAAATTCAATAAGTGCATATACTTGGAGATAGCTATATGAATGATTCGATAAATTAGTGTATTCTGGTGTTAATAACATGTATATTTTACTTGTGAATATTATCTATGCTAGAAATGTTCACATATTATCAACCTATAAAAAGCCAATTTTGTCATTAGAAAGTGAAAGCAATTACTAGAGCTATTGAACTAAAACTGTAACCAAATGAATACTTCAATGATTAAAAGCAGCTAGCAGGCTTAGGAGGCTCAAAATTATGCAGGGTATGATCAAGATTAGATCAGAATTTAGGTTGAACTTGAGGACTGCAACTCCGGGCCTCCACATACGTATTTAAATCCCGGCCTGGGTATGGTTAAATAAAATCTCCAAATACACAAATAAAAACATCATCTTAGCGTTACTTCCTCCGGCAACACTATTGTTTATTTCGACTTTTTAATTATTATTAGAATAATTTAATCAAGAAGACTTAGATGGGCAGGCCATGTGACACGAATGGCAGAGGAAAGAATAGTTTATAGGATTCTTGTTGGGAAACCTGATGGTAAGAGACCAGTTGGAAGGCCAAGACGAGGATGGAGGGATAACGTTGAGATGAACCTAAAAGAAATCGGCAATGATGGGAAAGATTGGATTGATCTTGCCCCGAATAGGGACAGATTGAAGGCTTTTGTTGCTGCAGCCATAAACCTTCGGGTTTAAGTATGCTTGAGAGTATAATATAGTTTTAATTAGCTCTGCATTGAAATTCCAGAAGTGTCCCATTTTTTATTTCATTACAATTTGTATATACCTGTTATCTTCAAATATCAACTTTATATTCATTCTACTAATAAGAAGGAATCACAATAATAACTACCATACTGAAGTGAATAAATTTTAATAAACCAGTTATGTATGGAAAAAGCTACAGAATTATTCAATTACTAATGAGTGGCTTATCCTAATTAGAAATCCTCGTCCCACACATAAATTTTGCCACATTAATCAACCGAAAATATCAACAGAATCTGTAGATGCAGCTGAAGTAAAGAAAAAAGTTATGTCACGAAGTATCAAGAAGACGATTTTGTTAGTTGGTTTTTAAGCCCACTTTTATGCTCAGATAGACTAATCGGGACTAAACCTACAGTTTAACGTGTAGTCCGAACCAGTGTGCATTGTGCTTCCACCAGAGGAGGAGGAGTCAAACACAGGACCTCTTCATTATAATGCGACATCGTTATGTCATTGGGGAAAAATATACAGAAAGAACTCGCACCAAACGTGGCATTTTATCACCACAGAAGATGAGTCCATTTTAAGAGGGTGATTGCCTGAGACAAATATTTGAGACTTTCGGAAAACAACGTCATTGTGGAATTAGCTGCCTTGATCCACTAATGAAACGCTGTGCGATTGAAACTACCACCTCAACTTTCTAAGAGCTATGAACTAATTAAACTCCATTTTTGGAAGAGTAAGTTGTGGTTGATTTGTTTTATTTTAAGTCATTTTTATGCTAATTTTGATAATGACGACGATAAGGTTCAATGGTGATTAGATGAAAGTAATGAAGGGGCGAAAACAAACACATGCTGACACTCAAAATACAAACCATCATAAATTATTACTTTGCCAGTGATTCCAAACGCCAGGGACTCGTTGCCCTGAAAGAATAAAGTTTCCAGGGTATGCTGCACAGGGTAGAGGTTGACATTCTAGTGTGTTCGAAGTGATCCCACCATACAACCCAAGTCATCTATGAAAAATAGATAAATTATTACTGGCACGGTGATCAACTTTGATGAATTCCTTGTGTCCTAAATAATTTTGTTACCTCAAAAAATATGTTCATGTAACCAGACGTGTATTGCTTCCCCCGCATTAGTAACATGACAGTTCAGAAAACGAATAGCAACTTAGCTAATAATCTCTTCAATTCTGAACAGATTTTTCAATCTTACTTGTTTATTACTTATGAGTGATATTTTGTCAAAATCGCCTTTCATTAGCCTAGGAATACTTCATGGACAATGAACAAAGAATTTGTTTTCGTGTGTGTTTTAAATCATTCCTAATAAGATGTTCATTTTAATCCAAACATTCAGAGGCGGTGATTAGGAGGACCGGGAAGTGGGGGATGCAGTTCCCCCGGCACATTTTGCCACTATTTGCCCCCGCACTATGGCTTCTTTATGCTAAGCATTTTCTACCAAGAAAAAGTATATTGTCCTTGCCCCTCAAATGTTGGCACCCAAACGCCGCTACTACAAACATTCAAATAGATTTGTCAGTTCAAATAGATTTGTCATAGTTTGAAAATACTATGCTCAGGAACATGCATTTAAATTACGAGAAACTTTACGATTGTCTACCATCGCACTTTCTATTATTGTCGCCGAATACATAAAATCAAGTACGAGTATGTGCCTTGTATTTCCAACACAAGCTTATACCTAATTGACATTTATTTCACTGTATTAACATGCATGAAAGAATGTGATTAGAATGTATAGCTGGAGTATGGCTGCGCATGGGTAAACACTTCCTTGAAATAATTGTGTCCATTAGAGACAAAGCGAAAGGAAATGGCACAAGATGCGAGAATAGATTAGAAAAGATAAAGAGGAAAACAAGAAAAGGAAAGGGAAAAGATGCAAGAGGAAAATCGGGAGTGTAAGAGAGAGGGGAATACATACGTCTTACATACACATATATACTATATATGGTCTTACATTTATACTGCCCACCCTAATCTATCAATAAGGAGCTTCTGCCCACCCGGTCGAAAATTTCTGGCGCCGCCCCTAAGACTGAAGTAAGATGCATTCTTCCTGTAGGTTTGGATATTATCCTTTAGGGTGCTGTTGCCGGACCCTGTGGTGGCCGAGTGGTGCAGTCTCGTTCGGGACGCGGTAGCGAGCAGACGTGTGCGTGACTACTCCCGCTGCAAGATTCGCGCGTCAGCCTTCCTTACGCGACTAGCGTTCGTCTTGGTGAAAATTCAGTGAGTAAAGTGGTTCTGAAACGCGTGAATACGTTGAAATTGAACTTTCAAACAGTAACACGGAAAACCATTACATTGGATCTTCACCGATGGATCAGCGAGACGTTAAAAGTTATTCCAGAGCAGGTACTGACGGTGATTACGAAATAGAAGTGACTTGGGCAGATCGCGATTATGTGACGGTGAGAATACATGTTGTGCCAATCGAATTAAGTGACGACCAAATACGACCAGTGTTAGCACAATTCGGGACGATAATCGCACCACTGGTAGACGAGAAGGATTCCGATCAGCATATACAGGGTGTTTCTAAAGGTCGTTTACAACGCTTGGGAGGTGATTACTCACATGAAAACAAGCAAAAAGTGTGAGTTCCATTTTTACGACTGAGGCTTCGTTTTCGAGATAGGAGCCTCGCAAAAGGTGACAAAGTGAACGTCACACCTAACTGGGATGAATACTATCACAGATAAAGAGGCGGTTCGAAGGGAATCATCAAGGAATCGTATGTGCTCAGTCCGGAAGTCACTATGAAAAGTTCACTGTACGCATTCGCAATGGAGTCCTCAAAGGAATTGGGGATTTCCAGCAAGAACAATGAATGGAAAGGATATGTAACGCAGCAAGAAGGACCGTGACAATGAGAAATGCGTTAAATACAACTTATCCCGACCTCAAACATCAAAACATGAGCACCGAACACAAAATCAGAAAAGTTGAGCACGGTTGCATACCCCAGTTACACGCGAGGAATGAACGAGTCATGTCATGTGGCATACGAGAGACACATTACTCCACCAGGAGGAGGGAAATAAAAACACAATATCAGATGATTGCGACAACGTGTATTTTTACACGCGACTATGTAATATCCCCCCCCCCCCACACACACACAACAAACAACAAATGCTACAATGTCTTATGCACAGACAGTGCGTGTCACGTACACCAACTGAAGATGTCACTTTCACCACACAAAGGGGGTGGGGAGCAATACCAAGAGTGTTCGCACGTGATCACTGTGACGTAAAAGAGACCAGTTTTGGAAGCGCTGCTCAGGCAAGTCTGGCTCTCGTAGTCTACGTTTGACCTTCATGACTGCTGTACCCGCGAGAGGAGCTCGAAGGGTTATTTCTCTCCGGCAGTCGTCCCAGCCGTGTTGCAGGTTCTGGGATATGATCAGCAGTTCGCTCTAGGTTGTCATACGCATTGAAGAGTACTAGTATGTTGTATTGAAAGAAGTTGACGTGGTGGAGTGGGCAAGTTAAGTATCGCAACAATTGGTCTGTGGTGTTCGTATGGTGATACGGCCAATTTGTGCAGTGTGCCAGTGTTAAACGAAAACGATACTTTGCAGTTCCAGCTCCGTATTACACAGATGGCTGCGTATACGACCCAGCAGCTATCAGACATGCATCTCATGTATGGGGAGGCACGTGGTAATAGCCGTGAGGCAAGGCGTCTTCTGGAGAACGCTTTCCACATAGACGTTTACCGTCTCACGCCTTCTTTCAGGTAGTGGACAGTCGACTGCGTGAAAAAAGGTCAGTGTTAACACCGCGGCAAGAAGTTGGATGACCCCGAAGTGTACGCACACAGCAGTTTGCAGAAGATTTGTTAACAGCGGTCGCAGAACATCCTGGCACCAGTACGCGCGTACTCGCTCGGGCACGAAACACGTCTCATGTGAATGTTTGGCGAGTGTTTGTCAGAGGAAGGAATGCACCCTTTTAAACTGCAGAAAGTACAAGAACTGTTACCTCGTGACTTTCGCCCTCGTATGGAGTTTTGCCAATGGTTGTTGCATCAGCTGGACACAAACCCTCACTTCGGGGCAAAGGTATTGTGGACAGATGAAGCCATTTTCACCAGGATGGATGTCTTCAATAGTAGAAAAAGTCATGTCTGGGACTTTGACAACCCACATGCACTTTTTGTGGCCCATCACCAGCACAGGTTTTCAGTGAATGTGTGGTGCGGGATAGTACATGATCATTTAATTGGACCATACATTCTCCCTGTTCGCCTGAATGGTCACACGTATCATGCATTTCTTAGTGAGGTTCTGCCTGAACTGTTGGAGACCGTACCTTTGGCACTGCGGCAAGAAATGTGGTACCAACACGATGGGGCACCAGCCAATTTCGATCGTAATGTACGACATTTCGTGCATGACGTGTTTCGAAATAGGTTCATTGGTAGGGATGAGCCTGTGCCTTGGCCACCGAGGTCGCCAGATCTCAACCGTCTCGAGTTTTTCTTCTGGGGAGAAATAAAAGCCCCCGTATACGACACACCTGTCACATCAGCCGAGGACCTCGTTGCTCGCATCAACGTCGCCGCCGCGACGGTAGCAAATACACCTGGCTTGTTTGCTCGTACTCGATAATCCTTGATTCGTCGCTGTCATCTCTGCGTAGAAGTGAACGGCAGACATTTTGAAACCCGTCTATGATTATCGCCCTCGGCAAATCCCAGTGAGAACAGTCTTGGTATTGGTCCCCACCCGCTTTCTGTGGTGAAAGTGACATCTTCAGTTGGTGTACGTGACACGCACTGTCTGTGCGTAAGACATTGTAGCATTTGTTGTTTGTTGTGTGTGTGGGGGGGGGATATTACGTAGTTGTCGCGTGTAAAAATACACGTTGTCGCAATCATCTGATAGTATTGTGTTTTTCTTTCCCTCCTCCTGGTGGAGTAATGTGTCTCTCGTATGCCACATGACATGACTCGTTCATTCCTCGCGTGTAACTGGGGTATGCAACCGTGCTCAACTTTTCTGATTTTGTGTTCGGTGCTCATGTTTTGATGTTTGAGGTCGGGATGTGTTGTCTTTAACGCATTTCTCATTGTCACGGTCCTTCTTGCTGCGTTACATATCCTTTCCATTCATTGTTCTTGCTGGAAATCCCAAATTTGCTTGTTTTCGTGTGAGCAATCACCTCCCAAGCGTTGTAAACGACCTTTAGAAACACCCTGTATATCAAGTCCGGACAGGTAGAAAACTTGCGAAGATGACATTGACAAAGGCCATCCCGTCATACATTACGATAAGTGGATCGCGTTATTGGGTTACTTATAATGGACAGGAAAAAACGTGCGCCATTTGCGATTCCCCATCACATTACGCCAATACCTGTAATGAGCGTCGCCCTAGGGGCACCAGAGCAACCGCGACGGTATCCAGCCTTGCGACAGCCCAAAGGGCGAATCTAGTTAGGACTACCGTCAGCCAGATACCAGTGATCGAGAACCGAAGTATCAACCTTCTGTCACCTTACTGCCCAGCGCCGAGAATAGTGACACTAACGAAATCCCCGACAAAGTTGCTCCAGACCGCCAATGAGTCAAATTAAAAAGATTACCTTGTGCAACCAGATCTGCAGTGTTCTACAGAGACAAAGGAAGGAACAGAATCTACATCTCCAACCCCTACACAGAGAACTCGAAGTGCATCAAAGCGAATTTGATGCATTTTTAGTGCATCAGAGGACACATCTAAACGTGTAATCTTGGATTATTGGAAATTGTCTCCGGATTTGATGCACTTTTACTGCATCAAATGGAATATCGACTGTGGAGTGTGTCTTTTGATGTACCTTAGTGTGTCAATTGCCCGTCCGATGGGATTTTATGCATCTAAATGCATATTTTTCAAGTTATACATTTGTATGCATAATTCATACGAAGCAATTCTTCGGTGATTTTACTTACCTTATACAGAAAATAAATTTTGATCTTACAAAAATATGAAATGCATTTTGAATTAATCAGCTCCCAAATTCATCGAAGTAAAAGATATAAAGTATCAAGAACAAAAGTAAATATATTTGAAGTAACTAAATTATATTTCCTAACTTAAATGTCAAAATTGGTGCCACTCGTGCATGTACAAGTCACTAATAATGCATTTTTGATGCATTGTTTCGGCACTGTAAATAAATTGAACTCATCACAGCATTGTAAGGGTGTGAGCAGTATTTTTTCCTCGGGGGAAAGGGGAGGGGTCACATCTTGCTCTCCAGTCATAGAAAATTAAAATTTCAGTTTTATTATTGATCTGGAAGGATCGGTACTCTTCAAATTGATTTGTTCTTGAATTCTTTATAAAAACTACTCAAAATAGGATATTTAAACATGTTCATAAATAAAAAGGTGACAGAATAAAGGTGATGGTTATTATTATTTTACAAATCATAAGATTGAAATTGAAAATACTTTGGATTTGTTAACAAGTTCAGACTTGTGTACGTTATTTAGGTAGAAACTAGATTCGCTTTGCTTCTTTCCATAAGCATCTATCTATCACTTTGTTCATGAACAGTTTTTTGGCTCTTTGTACTTTTTCATGACATACAGATATGGAAAACACCTTAATCTGCTCCGAGGCAGAGAGATTATTACAACGCGTTAAGACGTCAGGGATCTCGAATTCGAACCTCGGACTGGGGATTCTTTTTTGTGCGTGTCTCTTCATCAATTTTATCATATCATCACTCATCTCCATTGTCGGGATTAGCGAAAAGTGTAAGAAAAGCGACGCTAATAACAAAAATCAAATAGAGACAGAAGATTTTTGGTGCATACACTTGCACCATGACCTCCCTAACATGATGTCAGTAACACCCTCAACTTATTTATTATTACTCCAAACCCCTCCCCCTTCCACCCGCCCGATTCGGAAAATTCTTTGTAAACAACCCCTAGGTGACTGACTCATCACTCTAACGGAAATTCTTGAGGGGCGCTGGCTGACGCTATGCACTGAGGACAACTTTCACCACGTGACCACCAGAAGCAAGCATTCTGTTTCCGTAGTTGACGTGGCGTCTTGTGAGATTGTGATACATATGCTTTGTTTTCGAGTGTTTTGTGTAGTTGTACGCAGATTTTACAAGGAGAGAAGAACTACAGATTTTCGGAGTAACAAAAGTAAGTATCTATGCATATTGTACAATTTTAATTTATGGTTTCCTTTTTCCATTGAAGTTCAGATTTCACTGCCATATTCGAAACGCTTGAGTAAAAAAAAAAGCACGTGTTCAGCTCAAACGATTGAACTAAAATGGGAGATCAGCTTCAGGACCCAATAGTTTCACACTAAACTTCGTTGTCACTGTCATCTAAAGTTGCAAAAACTATAAGTCTTAGGCGTGAATTCAATGTTTCTTTGCTTTTGTTATCTGCCTATTTCATAATTTATTTTTGCAATTGAGGACAACCCCAGTGTCGTGAAGCATATACGGGATTTCACTTGACACCCGCTATTGTAATAAGGTAAAATTGCCTTGTCATTCCTCTCCCACTTTTCTTTTGTGTATTTCTTTTCTTGTATCTATATTCTAATTTCTAGTTTCGGACCTTCTTCTACATTTATCCTCATATTTTCGTCTGTTTCTTTATTCTTTCTCTCCATTAATATTATTTCACTATTTCTCTTCCTTCTGTCTCTTTTTCTGCCTGCGTTACTTCTATATATCTCTTCCTCCCTCGCTCCTCTATTTCATTCTCTGTTTTTCTATTTCTCTTTGCTCTTTTTCACTTCTTTCTCTCTATCTCGCTTTTCTATCTCTCTTTCATTCTCCCCCTTTCTTGCTTCTCTATTTCGTTCGTTTCTCTATTCCTTTCTCTTTCTCTTGTTCCTCTATTTCTCTTCGCTTCCCTATTTATCTTATTTACCTCTCTCGCTTCTCTATTTGCACAGTGGTTAGGATCCCACCGAAAACTGTAGGCACAGTTCCGATCACGCTATATGTACAGTCACGGACACTGCTGGGTTGTAATGATTCCATTGAAAGCCAGTGCATTCATTACAACCCAGAACTGTCCGTGACTGTACATAAAGTGGATTTTAAAAAAACAAAAAAACAATTCCCTTCCCCTCCTCCACCCCGTGTGTGTGTGTGTGTGTGGGGGTGTGTGTGTGTGTGTGTGTGTGTGTGTGTGTGTGTGTGTGTGTGTGTGTGCGGGCGCTCCTCGCTCCTCTCTTTTTTATCTGTCTGTCACTTGTGATTCTCTTCTCTTTCCTTCACTCTGTCTGGAATTTCGATTATCTCCCTTTCTCACATTTTCTGCCGCTTCTTTCATCTCCCTTAAGGCACTTATTTCTTATGAGTGTGATGCCATGTAGACATATTGACATCATGCTCGCATGTCGTCATAAGAAGAGAATCACAAGTGAAAGATAAAGCGAAATAAATAAGCGATACTCAGACTCAGACATACACCAAAGAAGTGGGGGGATACAAAACCGGGGCAGAGAGGAGAGGGTGAGGAGAAATAAAATATAAAATACATGGGAGAGAGAGAAATAGGGAAGCGAGAGAGCGGGGGGCATAAATAGGGAAACGAGCGAGAGACGGAGAGAAATATATAGAAAAGCAATCTACGGGTTCCCATGGTCGCCTGCACCAATCACCAACAACATCGCATTTACACAAACTGAATTTTGTTCTATCTTCTATAAAAATGGAGGAGGCGTACATACAGTAAAAATCTAGAATATCTTAACCTTATTTACGAAAGTTCAGAAATATTATTTTATCATCCCTGAATGTTAGTGATAATGATTCTACCAATGGTTGGTTGGTTGACTTATTGTTTTAAGTCCACTTTATGCACAATAAGGCTAATCGGGACTGGACCTACAGTTTAAAGTAGAATCCGAACCACTATGTGCCTCCACCGGGTATCGAACCCGGGACCCCTTGATTACAAGGCGACGACGCTATCACTGTGCCATCGGGGAGGCCCTGGTTCTACCAGTGGTGTGCCCAGGTTTTTCAAAAGGGTGAAGGGGCTTACGTATACTTTCTTTAGTAGTTAGCCCTCACTTTGCCATCTTTTTGTGCCTCTGACGTTATTTTTTAAGAGTACTGGAGCAAAAGGGGGGGTATGATTCCCACAAAGCAACTTTGTCCTTGGGCACGCCACTGGGTTCTACATTAGCATTCAATTTTAACTGGATATTATCCATTGTCTAATGCTTTAATAAGTGTAGTTTTATGAACTAGACAATGGATAATGTCGAATTAATATTCCATACTAATATTATTTCATACAACAGAAGAATTTTAAAATGTGATATTTCACTCATCTTAGTAATTAGGATTGAAATTTTATTTTTGAATGCTACTTGTTTGTTGTTCATTAATTTTAACTGTGCCATTAAAATTATACTCAACTAGTATTTTGTTTTTCTGCTTATCCCAAGTAAATGTCTCATGCAAAGTTTTTCTTTTATAATTTAAGGCACTTGTTCCTGTCATGAAGACAAGAGAGAAATATTCAGAAGCTATTGTGCAGAGGAACGTCAAGCATATTAACGGACTGAAGAGGGACTATTCTGTGGTTGTTGTTGATACCCACCAACAAAGCAAGCAAAAGGTAGGTGTGTGTGACATATTGTTATCCGACACAAGAAAAATTACATTTCCAACCCAATAAGTGCTAAGAAAATCTCACTTTCCACAGAAAATTTACCATGGTGCAAGTGTTGCTCATGTTTTAAATTAGGACTTGCAAGTTAACAAATATAAATAGTATATTTCAATGTTGAATATAAAGTATTTGAAAATGTCTTCAGAATATTTTTCCTTCGCTTCAACATTAGATAGATTATAGACTTATTAATTAAACTGCTTGACATAACATCCAGTGGCATGCCCAAGAGGGGTTGGTGGGGATCATAACCACCTCTTTGGCCTGGCATTCCTAACAAAAGAACATCAGAGGCAGAAAAGATGGCAAATTGAGGGCTTATTAATAAAAATACATATATCTACCCCCCCCCCCTTTTGACAATCCTGATAATTGATAACATATATGTAGTCTCGCTCTCTGTATGTGTGCATGTAAATTATACTATGTGTGTTCCTTATTTGTATACAAAATCCAAAGAGTTAATGTTAAATTTGTTTCAGTGGTGGAGTTCTGTACTTATAGGCGTTATAAATAAGGATATCATGTCAATTTCCTGTTTAATTTTGCTTTTTGACTGCTTAATGTGCAATAACTATATCTTGCCTCTTCTATTGTATATATTTTATTACTCCCTTTTATGCTTCATTTCAAATGTGTCTCCAGCACGATGTCTATTATCTTAATGACATGTGGAATATACATTTAGAAGTCATAAGGTCATTTTGGCTATAAATATACCCTACCACCCCTAAATACAAACTTACACCCTCATATGGAAAATTCAGGATACACCCCTGAAAATATTTTCTTTATTTTAAATGCAAATGATAAATAATTTTAAGTAACTATATATACATAATGCCCAACACAAGATTCAGTCATGTATTTTCTCTTTCATTTTATTAATTGCTTGAGATACGCGATGAATGGCTTTTAATATTTCTTTTTTCTATTAACATACAAGTTTTTAGCATATCAAGCTACCCAATGATATTTAGTCATGAAAAGTGGTACAGGAGGAGAGGTATCTGTTCTCCCTTCATTTCTTTTTCCTTCATTCTTTCTTATTTTTTTCATTTCCTATTTTTCCACCTGTTATCTCAATCCCCCCTCTCACTCTTTGTCAGAGAGAGAGAGAGAGGAAGACTCCTTCCCTCTTCTCCTATATATCTCTCTCACCTTCTGTCTCTCACTGCATTTCTGTCATTCTTCTTCTCTTCAAGATACATATACCTAGGTATAAGAGAGTCTCTCTTTCAGAAAGATAAAGAAATAAATATATGTGTGTGTGTCATCTCTATCTCTCATCTTCCCTTTCTCTCTCTCTACGAGCCTCTCACTGCATTTCTTTCCTTTTTCATTCTCTCCAAGAAGGAGAGAGAGAGAGAGATTGCGAGAGAGGAAGGAGAAATGTTTCTATTTGAGAAAGGAAGTTATCTCTCATTATTTCACTATCTTTAAAGGTTTAAGTGGGTCTCCCTCTCTCTCTCTCTCTCTCTCTCTCTCTCTCTCTCTCTCGCTTTACTTTCTTATCCTTCTTATGTGGAGGGAAGAGAGAGAAGAGTTATAAAGGGTTCCTGATTGTAATTCGTAAACAAATTACACCATTCAAAACTATGTAATCTTTCCAGTTCTGCTTGATTTAATCTGTTTTCGTCCCACATAAGTCACTAATTATTTTATTTTCAAAGCTCCACGTCATGTTCCTCTGTGATAAAGTGCCCACAGTTCCACATTCATATTATATGATACAACAGAAAAAATACTGCCTTGTATTTTTTTAAATCAATTTTTATATATTAAAGAAGGTAAACGTTTATGAACAAAATTGAATGTTCTATTTGTTTTCTGTTTGTGTTTTTGAATTGCTAATATTGATCGTAACTGGCTGGATTTGGAAATTGATTTGAACATGTTATCCATAAGAAAGTTTTTGTTTAACCTATGTGTGTTGTGTAAAGTATTATGTCACTTCGTTTTGGCCTATAAGCATAATCATATAACAGAATATATCTCCTTTACAGTACAAAATTATTATTGCTATTACATATATTTACCCCACCTACATGTGGTAATGTTTTCCCAGTGTGAATTGAAATGTGATGTTTTGTAATAAAATTCAAGAAAAATATCAGATTTATGAGTACTTCCTTAATTTATTTTCAGGAAGTATCTCCATTTGCTAACAGAATATTTTGAAAATGAAGCACCTTATCTGGCTGGCACTATTAGTGGGAGGAAAGTTGTCCTGGTAGCTGGATGGTAGAAAGTGCAATGTGCCACTTTACAAACATTTATCTGTGCACTTGTTTGCAGTTGACGAGTACATACTACGTATTAGGCCACAAATACAGACTGTTGCCTCAAGTCATCTATCTTATGTGAGAAGTTCAAGGAGTTAAAAAAGAATGTGCATTAAACACCAGTGTATCTGTGTCAAACAATAAATGTTCTGTCTCAGGATCTTCTATATAATTTGATAGTATGAATTGCACCTAAGTTTCTCGACAATGCTTTTTACTCCTGCATCACTTAATTTTTGTTCATAATTGAAATTTTTCGATTTTTCTGTGATTGTTAATCTGCATGTACATTGTAAGACATAAACATGTAGATTAAATGGGAAGGAAAATCAATTTACTTCTTTTTCTCACCTTAAAAGTGATTATGATTTCTAGTTTTGTCACAAATTATTTTCAGAATGTCCTGAAAGTGTTATTTTTATGTATCAATTTAATATTTGCACATATAACTATAAACTCACAAGATACCACTTTGAAAGAGAAAAGTGAACAAGAGAAGCCCTTTATTTATTTAAGTGCAGCTTCAAGTCAGTAGTCTTAAGTAGGAGGATACTAACACCCACATTCTCCTCCAGTAGAGAAATTTACACTAGGCCTAAGCATCCCTCCACCTAAAAATGTCCATTAATCATGAATTCTCTCATTGTGTACTAAGAAGTATTCTCATCATGTTCTAAATGTATGAATGAAATGTACCATAAATGATAAAAAGTAATTTCCAGAATGCACTTTACACACTTGTAGAATATTTAATATTGACAATACTCTTTTCCATCACTTTTTCAGCAATTCCAACACTTCTAAAGCACATTAAATGTGAAGTGCTTCAAGAAAGTGTACGAAAAGTGAAATACTTTTACAGTGGAGACATGTATTGGAACTTTTCCCTTGCATATGCAACTCGCATGAGCAAGAAAACGAAAAAAATTGACGCATTTAAACGTGTCACCCTAACGCACTTAAACGTGTCACTCTACACACTAAAAGTGCATCAAATTTTTTGACTCCAACGACACGTTTTGGTGCATCAAACAAAATATCCACTTAAATGTGTCATTTGACACATTTATTTTGATGCATTTAGGTGCATCATCCAGTTTTATGCATTTTAGTGAATCATTTGACACATTTATTTTGATGCATTTAGGTGGATCGTTGGGTTTGATGCATTTTTAATGTGTCGTTGGAGTCAAAAAAATGATGCACTTTTGTGTGTCAATTGACACACTTTGAGTTCTGTGTGTAGTGAACAACCTTTAGAGGTTTCCCCCAATTTGACAGGCACGATGTTCGTTGAGAGTGAATTTCCATCAGTCCATCCCGGTCCAGATCGACAACGAGAGGAGGCAACCCCCCCCCCCCATACGACCATATGACACTGAGACCAAAAAAGAAGGAAAAGGGTGAACTGGTAAGTAGATCAACAGTTGTAAGCAGTGATTCCTCAAGTGCCAATAAAATTGGAAATACTCCTACCTCTGGCTTAGATGCCCAAAACCAAGCAATATTAGGGGCAGGAATGGAAGAACAAAGACATGGAGGTGACCCCCGACCCATTGCGTGACTGAGAAAGTGATGTTCTCCCCTAAGGCAGTAAGTGGAAAAGTGCGGACTATGAAAAG
Source organism: Lepisma saccharinum (assembly GCF_977018435.1). NCBI lineage: Eukaryota > Metazoa > Arthropoda > Insecta > Zygentoma > Lepismatidae > Lepisma > Lepisma saccharinum. The sequence goes on from NC_139230.1 coordinate 211,500,443, forward strand.
ATTTACAGTGTGAACATACAACATGTTAATGAGAGTAATCCATCTGTTTTCCCCACTTCTGATAAATATAGTTATGAACACAACTGTTAGAGTAGCGACTGTGAACATAAATAATTTAAGCTCCACGACGAAACAACGCGCTTTAGGGGATTTTCTAGTACGCTTCTCAGTGGATGTTACCCTTGCGCAGGAAGTGTGGGTGACTCAGCTTGACCAGTATATGTCATATTTAACCAAAGGGAGAAATATGACGGCGGCTCTGATTGGCCGCTTGAAGTAAATGAGTGATATATGTCTAACATATCATAGTTATGACGTGTGGTGTTCTCTTCACAATGTTATTATGGGTATGTTTGTCGTATGTCTTAGTGAATTTGAAAAAGATAACTAGTTTAACATCAGCAACTGCACATAACATTCCCACGGGGTACAATACAACAGACTCCCACATGACGACACCCATATATCATTTTGCAACAATAAACATTAACAAGATGAAATCTAGTGTCAAGCATTATGCATTCTTAGATTATATCAAGCGAAATTACCTGGATGTAATTTTCCTGCAAGAAGTCGCGACCGAAGATTTTTGTCTGGGCAGTGAATATACCGTACCGTGTACAACAATTTAACTCACAATTCTCTAGGAACCGCCATAGTTGTGAAAGAAGGCCTACATGTATATCGGAAGTTTACCATCACCCGTCTGGTCGTATCACATGTATCCAAATAGGCAACATATGGTTTTGTAATGTTTATGCACCATCAGGTACCAACGCTAGAAATACTCGGAACATATTTTACGCTACAGAAGTGGCGAAGGCATTAGGTGGCTCCCGTCAAAACATTGTGCTGGTGGGTGAATTTAATTGTACTCTAAGAAGACAGAACCAATATCCAGGATTCCATACATCACCTAGCTTGCAAGCCCTGGTTGAAGGGTTTAAACTGCACGATGTTTGGGTGGCTAAAGGTCTGAATATAGACGGTTACACATACATACGTACCGGCACAGCGAGTCGGCTTGACCGTTTTTACGTGAGTGCACACATGCTTAGCAAAATATCTGTGATTAGAATTCTCCCAACATGCTTTAGTGATCATTTAAGTGTCCAACTCGACATGAGTTTGGATGTACCTTCAGTTGGACAAGGGCGGGGATTTTGGAAGTTCAATGTACGGTTATTGGAAGATGAACAATTTCGTACCGAATTTAAACAAAATGGAAGAAGTGGGAAGCAATGAGCGTGCGTCAAACTGACATTATTATGTGGTTGGACACTTTTCTAAAACCTTCCATTAAATATTTCTGTTATGGGCCTCCACGATGGCGCAGTAGTAGCGTCGTTGCCTTGTAATCAAGGTGTCCCGGGTTCGATACCCGGTGGAGACACAAGTGGTTCGGATCCCACTTTAAACTGTAGGTCCAGTCCCGATTAGCCTTACTGTGCACAAAGTGGACTTAAAACACTAAATCAATCAATCAATCAATCAAATATTTCTGTTTAGCATATAGTCGTGAAAAATATTCAGAGTTCAATAAGAAATATAACTTTTACTACAGAGTTCTTCACGAACTAACAACACAGCTAATACAAGGGAAGCCAGTGCTTCAAGAAGTGAAACGAGTGCAAGCAGTGCTGCTGAGCATGCACAGAGAGCGTATGCAAGGTTACAATGTTAGGAGTCGTCTTCCTATGTTTGATGCACAAGAAGAAGCCTGGCTGGTGCAGGTGTTAGCAGAGAGGCGCAGTGCAGAGCGAAAGAGGATAATGTGTCTCGATACAGCCACGGAGAGAATAACCGAACCCAAGTTAATACGAAATTTCTTACGGGACGTTTATGCAGATCAGTTTAAAGAAAAGGATGATCCATACTCCCATCGCCATCCACTGCAAGGGATGGACCTCCCCATGTCAACGGAAGATGACCGTCGCTATTTAGAACAGACATTCTCAAAGAAAGAAGTGTACGAGTCTGTTCACAGTGGAAAAAGAGGGAAAGCTCCGGGAATCGATGGTGTCCCGATAGAATTGTTCCAAACTTTTTGGACAACGGTGGCTCCACTGTTCACACGCTGGCTCAATGCTGTGTTTACGAAGAAACGCCTTGGAAGAACGAGTCTTACGGGTGTTATGGTTTTGATTCCCAAAATCTCTCAACCCAGAAAGCCAGAAGACTTCAGACCAATCACATTATTATGTGCAGATTATAAAATCCTTGCATGTTTGATCACGAGAAGGTTACAACATTTTGCGGATACTATATTAGGGCCGTATCAATATGTATATGGTAAAAGTGGTAAAATATTTCACATTCTAACTAGTGTACGTGACATCATCACTTCTATGCAAGATATTGAAGGTTCTTCAGCTGCTTTAGTGGTGTTAGATTTTAAAAGTGCCTTTGACTCCATCAGACATTACTATTTTTTCCAATACTTTGGAAAAGTGGGATGTGGAGATTTCTTTGTACAATCTATTCAGAGCTTATACAGAGAAGCTCGAGTTAAGTTATCTATCAATGGTTTTCTGTTGCAAGCCTTTTCTATTCAGCGTTCTGTCCGTCAAGGATGTCCATTTTCCTTATTTGCATTCTGCTCAGCTCTGGCTCCATTTTTACGAATGATGCATGAAAAACTTCAGGGACTCAGGCTTCTTGGGAGAGACCACAAAATATGTGCGTACGCAGATGATGTGACCGTAATCGTGAAAAATCGGCAAGATTTGACTCGTATGGAGGAAGTACTTGAAACGTTACGAAAGCAGACGGGACTTAGTTTGAACCAGAATAAATCTAAAATCTTACCCCTAGGGCGTCACCCCACTCGGTGGACTGAACCTGTAGCTATACCCATTGTAGATAAAGTGACAATTTTGGGAATAAACTTCACTACGACCATCACAGAGACTGTCTCCAGAACTTTTTCAACTATTCTCCCAAAATTCAAGGCAGTGTTGAACATTAACCGTTATAGACAACTATCCTTAAGCTCTAGAATACAGTATGTGAATATATTTGCATCATCGAAGTTGTGGTATGTGGTGCAAGTTTTGCCGCTCCCTGCGAAAGTCGTGGCGCAAGTACGAAAGATGATAACGCGCTTCATATGGCATGCACATTTGTTTCATGTCGCACATGAAACGTTATGCCTCCCAGCAAGTAAAGGAGTACTGAACTTGCGCCAAGTGGAGAGACAAGCCTCAGCCTTGTTTCTACAACGGAACATTGAGTTGCTTCTGCACTACCCTGATAGTTTAACAGCAAGATTACTACATACTCTGATAGATGGAGTTGAACTGCGAACACCTATTTATCTGGGGAAGATCCCTTCCCACTATAACTATTTGAGGACAACTATTGTCGAGTTTTGCTATCTCCTAATCGGTTCACCTCACATGGATGTCGATGGCATGACAGTGAAATTTTTCTATAACCAATTGACTTGCAGGTTACATCACCAGCCACGAATTGTGCTTCTCCGAACTAATGTAGTGTGGTCAAACGTATGGAGAAATATATCTGCATCTCATCTTTCTAACCGTGTTCGATCCCTGTGGTACCTAGTAGTTCACGATGCCATTGCGACCGGTGCTCGAAAGTAGCGATACCAAATGACTGACAGTGCGGTACGTTCAAATTATCATCAAGTTGAAGACACTTTACGACATCGCTTTGTAACATGTCCAGCAACGGTAGATCAATGGAAGTATTTCTGTAAATGCCTTGGTACTATATGTAGATCATCGCCTGATACATTTACTGCAGATCATTTATTGTTACCAGATTTTGTGTTCTTCCCTCCTACTAAAGTAAGAACGGTCCAGTTTTTAGTAGCTCAATATATATATTATATTTTAGGACATAATTCAGTGTCAATGCAAATTTCGCTGCAATATCATTACAATGAGAATTATTACCAGATAGACCAAGCTAACCGCAAAACACTCTATGCAAATTTCTTGCAGGCCTTTTTCTTGTAAGTACACCTAATTATGTAATCTAGATCTCATATATGTGTAATGATATCATAGGATCATGTAAGTAGTCAATATTGTATAAAATAAAGAATTTTAAAAAAATAGTTGTTAGCACATCGCGCTGCGACGCCAAGGGTCCCGGGTTCGAATCCCGCTCGGGCTTGGTTGTTTATGAACGTCCATTCATCAATTTCATCATTTCATCACCCATTCCCATCTTCGCAAATTAGCCAAGAGGCACAAAACGCGAAGTAAAATAAACTAAATCAATCAATTAATTTAGGGTGCTGTCGCCTGCATCGCACCTAACCTTAACAAAGCCCTAATTTTCCATCCTTGTGACGTGGATCTTCAAGACTCAGATACATTTCACACCGTAGCGACACAAAAGGCTGCACAAACCAACGTTCGACTTGTGAAATCCTCAGGCGACACGGTGTGAAATCTCCCTTAGTAGGCCACTGTCATCGTCATCAAGAAGAGGCAGCTCGTGGTGACTACAGAAGTCAAATGTCTCCTCAACCGGTGGGAATGTCCTTCAGTTTTCTTCTTTCTCATTTATTTCTTGTGCTTGTTCGTTACGATTTGACATATACGTGATATGTATACATTTTAGCGAAAAATCAGTCGAAGTCAAGGGTGACTCGGTGGCTCAGTTGTTAGAGCGATGGCACGGTATGCCAGTCCCCTGATTTGGATCCTGGTAGAGCCTGCAATTTCCACTAAAATGTCTATGTACGCAACATCTTGCTTTCTCTTCTCGATATTCATAAAATTTTCGGCTGTCTCTTTATGGTAGTTAAGTGTTTGATTGTGTGTCGAACCAAATAGGCTGATATGACAATATTTGTCATGGCTGTAACATTTGTAAAGTGATTTAAGGCCGATTGTGCCGAAACTGCCGATAGATGGCATTTGAGTGTTAATTTGGCTGTAACATTTGTAAAGTGATTTAAGGCCGATTGTGCCGAAACTGCCGATAGATGGCATTTGAGTGTTAAATTTACCTTGAACCGAACATTAGTACAAAGATTTGACAATAGATGGCCTCAAGGTACTTTATGTGAAAATTAACACGAATGTTTGTATGAGTGATATAAATAAGATTGTATTGTGCATACATCAAAAAATAATATTTAAATTAGATTATGAACATTTAAAATATATCGCAATTAGTAACTTGCGCTTTGGTATTGCAACAAAAGAAAAAACTTTCGTCAACGCCGGAAGACTGCACAATAAAAGTGAACTGGTTCGAGGAACGGGTCATCGCACCCGTTACCTGTGCATAAGCGGTGGATTGGAAAGAGCAGGAATCGGAATCGAGGGAACTGTTCAGGACTCGGTCCAGGAGAGGAAATAATCTTGTTGGATGTAAAAAGGGATTGGAGGAAGCATCAATGGATATCGAACATAATGGGAAGTGTTAAGTGAATCCATATGTCTTAAATTGTTGAGGAAGGACTGTTCGTCAAAAATCTCGATGAGTATGGATTTTCCATTGTGTATAAAGATGGATATTTTAAGTTAAACATAACGGAAATTTCCCCGATGGCATCTGATCCGTAAGTACTGTTTTGATGTCATTCCTTGCATCACAGTTACAAGAATGGGAAGAATTTGTGATCTACACCCAAATTCTTTCACAAATATAATAATGCTAGCATCCGTGTGTCACAAATGGCCATAATTCGTGTGCTTTCTTTGTTTTAAGATTTGGCGGAAAACTTGGCGTCCGTGGCAGCCATATTGGAAAAAAGTAAATAAGAACGTTGAGGAATTTTACTTACAGTCGTTAAAGAAGGTTAAAGGTCTCTGACGTATGTCTTTACGACAAACTTTGATGAATGTTTCAGTTTTGTTTTGTTTGGATAATACAATGCCGGTATTTGAAACCGTTAAAATATTTCGGTAGGAAAAATAATAATTTGTACTTGGCACCTGACCTGTAAGAAAATATTCATTGTCTAATACAAATTTGTTTGCATGCTATTGTAAATAAATAGTTGTAGTCAAAGCAGTATTTCTGACTCCAAATCAATATTACGTATCCAGGCATGTTTGATGTAATTTAAATGGTATCGTGTTAATAAGAATGTTTCTTTCAGGATGGAAAGGTTCATCTCGCTCTGGTCTCATAAGTCGATAAACTGAACTTCCATTTCAGCAAGGGTTTTATGTTAAATTCTACTGTTCTGGGTTGGGGTGTACGGAAAGCTAGCATACTCCCCCCCCCCCCCTTTTCGGTTAAGCGAAATAGTTGAACTTCTTTGAGTTTACGAATTTCATCCATCAGTGTAGATTAATTGTTTTGTTTTTCTTTCTAAAAGCCTGCGGGAATTTAAGTTAAAGGTAAGGGCTTGGGGTGAGCTTAATTCATTCGCAGAGCTGTTCATTCTAACCGGTTGGTCACCATATGTGTTATTTTTGGACGTTGATTTTTTTTTAACTTGGAGCTTTAAGGGTATGATCTCACGACAACAATCACAATACTGCGTATCCGTGCGTTGCTTGACTTGTGAGTCCAAAGTGCGGTGGCTCTAAAATTTTAAGGAGAATATAGGTTTGGGAAATTTTGTAGTGCACTGCATGAGGATAAATAGGAACGGGAAAGTCTCGTCTACCTAGTCTCGTCATAGTAAGATTATGAGACTTAGGTATTGTTGAATTGTTCGTGCAGATTGTCTTAAAAAAAAAAGAAAAGTCTTTGGTGGAAGTTTTTTTATGTAGCAGATTGCGTAAATACTTCATTATGGGTACGGAACATGAGCCAGGGACGCTCGATACCTTGTTTGCGTTCATTAAGGAGAGTAATGAAGCTCTCAAAGGTGAACTCAAGGAGAGAATTCAAGCTCTCAAGATAGAAATAAGTGATAAATTCACTAGTTCCAAAAGGGAACTCAGTGAGAGAAATCAAGCTCTCAAGTTGGAAATTAGTGATAATCTCACCAGTACCAAAAGGGAACTTAGTGAGAGAAATCAAGCTCTCAAGAGGGAAATTAGTGATAATCTCACTAGTACCACAAGGGAACTCAAAGGAGAACTTAAAGAAATATTCACCAGTTCCGCCAGTGAACGGAAAAGGGACTTTGGTGACAGCTTTAAAGGTGTTAATCAGAAATTAAGTGAATTGTGTGAGGATTGGGATGTGATCAGGAAAGATTACAATAATGACTTTCAGGAAGTAGTACAGAGTCAAAAAGAATTTATAGAAGAACTTAAGGCGGGTCTACTTGAATTTCAAGGGGGATCTCATGTAAGTTCTTATCCGTTAAAGCAGGGGAAAACGGAAATTTCAGTTTGTCTCTCACCTTCTGAAAATGAGTCCCACGGTGGCAGGGAGGAGGAGAAAAAGACAAATGAAAATGTATATGATGACAAAATCATAAAAATACAGGGTGACCATAAAGTTGATGTGTCACTGGATACGGAATGTGTCAAAAACATGCAGGTTTTTGGTGGGAATTCAGGCACTTGCGGGGGTGCTCAGAACTTTGTATATTTAGGTTCCACCCTCAAAAATGAAATTCTTACGTATGAATTAGGACAATTTGAGCGAAGGGAACTTGCTGTTGTAAACTGTGCATACGCACATCTCTCTCCTAAATATAAGTTTGTCCCTTGTGAAGCTAAGATAGAGAATAATCATGTAGTTGTGGATTCATTTGAAAGAGCTGTTGGTGTGGAAACTCGTCACATTAACGGGTACATTAAAAGTAATGTGTCCACTCAAGAACAAAGTTGCATAACTAATCATAGCTTAATAGTCTTAGTTGGGGGGTTTTCCTCATGGGATGATCGTAAGCATACCCCAAGGTTGTCTCTGGAGTTATCTTGTCATCTTGGCAAGTTAAATGTTCCGGAGGGATCAGGCTATGTGCATGCACAAAAGTACTTCGAAACGGACTTTATTTGTCAATCACAGTGCAATGTTGACAGATGGCACAAACATATGAACAAAGGGGTATTTCTCAGAAACCTTTCGAAAATTAAATTTAGGAATAGAATCAGTAAAGGCCCCAGGTTCAAATTGAAACGAACTACCAAGCCTGGTTGGAATAAACGCTCGGGTGTAAAGAGAATGTTATTGACTCATCCTAAGCATGTGCGTAAAAGAAAATTCAGACAACGGGGTTCGAAACTCAAGAAGAGGGAATTTAGTCTGGAAGCATTTCATGCTATATGCTCTTTTTCGTGTACGTTGATAGTTAAAACAAGCTTGATCATGCATCGTACTCATGTACGCCGAAAATGTCATGGGGATGACCTGAAGTTAATTTTAACTTCATCTTTGTAATGTCGCTGACTTACCTTATGAATATCTGTAAGTTAACTTTCGGTGAAACTTTTCGGAGGTACAGGGACTAAATATGTAATCGAACATGTCTTGTAAAAATTTATTGGGAATGTGACATACTTTCATGATGATTAAGCGCTGCCATCCACTTTCAGTTTTGGTCATGGCAATTGAGTTCAGTCTTCTAGTGCGATGAACTATATGTGAGCTAAAATTCTTATGCAGTTGCATAAATTTAAATAAATATATAAGAAAAGAGATAGGTATATTTGAAGTCATTTATGTTATTTGTATGTAAAACTGGGACATGCAGATTGCATAGTAGTTTTTGCGTGCATGTATTGTCTCTTGCAAATCGTGGTGTAATATCATTTAAGGCCATAGGGTAACAATGTGGCTTATTTTTGGACGGTATCGATGGTACAAAGTCAGTAGTTTTATTGCTAGACATGTTGATCCATTAATTTAGTTTCCGGCTCCGATGCTGAAATTTAATAAACGTGTATGCAAACCCTATATTAAAAGTATTTACATATAATATTAATAAATAAATTTTAAAGAGAAATCTTTGTTTAAAAAAAGAATTATGCTATTGTTTTGTTCTGTGGGAACATAAAGTCCAGTATTGTGACCTAAGGACAGGTTCACATGCTCTTCCTTTAGGGTGGTAGTTCCGATACATGATAGTAACATGGTGACTCGAGAAAGTGTCAAAGGGGGATAGCAAGCAAACCGAGGACAGGTTTCATCCCGACACAGAAAAGTCTCGGACTAACTAACCTTGAAGAGGTTTAATAGGAATAATTGAAAATTATATTCTTTATCTCAGATTGTATGGTGATGGTAGGGGGAGTAGTTCTTACACTCACACTCGATGGTAACCTGCATTCTAGGTGAAGTAGTGAAATTTTTAGAAAGGGGTTTTCGCATATTGTTAATTTGTTTCTGTTCGTTGTCAGCAGCCTGGTAATCCTGATGGAACATGATAATAGCGACAAAGGTGCGGTAACTTGGGCACGCGTGCTATTAGAAACACATGTCAGCAGATAACTTTTAATGACGGTATTTCCATCTGACTTTGAAAGATTTTTCTAAAATAATCGAATTTGATTCGACATGCATAATGAAACATTATTGTGAAATGCATAGAGACTTTACATTCATGACACCTTTGTGGTAGAGGTATATCACGAAGAGCTTAATCGATTGATGAGGGTTTTGTGCTCCATGAATCACTCAAGGTGGCCAGATTATATACAGGATGCTCTGCACCTGTTGAATAATTCCATATCTTCTCAAACCGGTTTTACTCCTAGTGAGTTACGCCTAAATTTGGAAAGAAACTTTATTGATTTTGGTCCCGTAGGGTTGGCTATGAACAATATTTCTTGGAATTCTAAATTAGTTATGGCGGATTTAAGGAGTAAGGAATCACGAAAAGGCCGATTAGAGAAAATAAATTTAAAGACAGCTAAAAGATGCAGTATCAAGCTGGGATACTTGGTATTTGTAAAAAATAATGCTCGTGGAAATTTGGGTGACAAAATCATTAAAAAATATTGTAATTTGTACTATGGACCTTATCTCTGTGTAGAGAACTTTAAGGATTCCACGTTGAAATTAGTAGACTGTATCACGGGGGATTTATTAGAAAATCAATCCATCGAAAATGTGAAACTATGGTTGTGCTCTCAGGAGAAAATGAAGCAATGGTTGACAAAGGTAAAGGGGGTCAATATGCTTTACTCAGGTGTGATTGATGAAAGGTTGCAGGAACTTGACTCACACGTTCGATTCGTGAGTGAGCCTGCTTATACAAATCAAGAGTGAGGTGTACTGTTCAGAAATGACGCATATAGGTCAAGTAGATGATCACCTGCGGCGGGCTCATATGGCCAAGTAGGAGGGATTCAGCGGCGGACCGGAGTATGCTAGTTGGGAACTACAATCACTAACGATAGTTAGAGTTGTGAAGATAGGAGAGTTAGACAAATTGCAGAGTAAGCTATTCATTTGCGGGTTTGGGCATGTGTTATTAAAAAAAAATTAAAAATAAATAAATTAAGGGATTACTTAGAATGTTGATGCCCAGTTTTGTCCGGATTCGTAATATCAGGTAATAATTGCCTTGTTAGTCAAAGTGGAATCTTGCCTGCGGCGGGCTGTGGAGCCAAGTGAGCAAAGTTTTGCGGCGGGACAGCACGCGACTGATGAGTCATAGACTCACTCAATACCTGATGAAATTTGTAATCATGTGGTGACCAGGGCGACATGAGCATTCCCTTCCTGTGATATTCATACAGTGTTCTTGTTGTAAATAGTATGATGTTGTAAATGGTGTAATTGATTTTTTGTGATTATGTTCTATGTTCAGTTGAATATTAATCTATTGTAAGAATTGTTAGATGGGTTCGGCCTTTAGTTGGGCGCCAACTATGACAATATTTGTCATGACTGTAACATTTGTAAAGTGATTTAAGGCCGATTGTGCCGAAACTGCCGATAGATGGCATTTGAGTGTTAATTTGGCTGTAACATTTGTAAAGTGATTTAAGGCCGATTGTGCCGAAACTGCCGATAGATGGCATTTGAGTGTTAAATTTACCTTGAACCGAACATTAGTACAAAGATTTGACAATAGATGGCCTCAAGGTACTTTATGTGAAAATTAACACGAATGTTTGTATGAGTGATATAAATAAGATTGTATTGTGCATACATCAAAAAATAATATTTAAATTAGATTATGAACATTTAAAATATATCGCAATTAGTAACTTGCGCTTTGGTATTGCAACAAAAGAAAAAACTTTCGTCAACGCCGGAAGACTGCACAATAAAAGTGAACTGGTTCGAGGAACGGGTCATCGCACCCGTTACCTGTGCATAAGCGGTGGATTGGAAAGAGCAGGAATCGGAATCGAGGGAACTGTTCAGGACTCGGTCCAGGAGAGGAAATAATCTTGTTGGATGTAAAAAGGGATTGGAGGAAGCATCAATGGATATCGAACATAATGGGAAGTGTTAAGTGAATCCATATGTCTTAAATTGTTGAGGAAGGACTGTTCGTCAAAAATCTCGATGAGTATGGATTTTCCATTGTGTATAAAGATGGATATTTTAAGTTAAACATAACGGAAATTTCCCCGATGGCATCTGATCCGTAAGTACTGTTTTGATGTCATTCCTTGCATCACAGTTACAAGAATGGGAAGAATTTGTGATCTACACCCAAATTCTTTCACAAATATAATAATGCTAGCATCCGTGTGTCACAAATGGCCATAATTCGTGTGCTTTCTTTGTTTTAAGATTTGGCGGAAAACTTGGCGTCCGTGGCAGCCATATTGGAAAAAAGTAAATAAGAACGTTGAGGAATTTTACTTACAGTCGTTAAAGAAGGTTAAAGGTCTCTGACGTATGTCTTTACGACAAACTTTGATGAATGTTTCAGTTTTGTTTTGTTTGGATAATACAATGCCGGTATTTGAAACCGTTAAAATATTTCGGTAGGAAAAATAATAATTTGTACTTGGCACCTGACCTGTAAGAAAATATTCATTGTCTAATACAAATTTGTTTGCATGCTATTGTAAATAAATAGTTGTAGTCAAAGCAGTATTTCTGACTCCAAATCAATATTATGTATCCAGGCATGTTTGATGTAATTTAAATGGTATCGTGTTAATAAGAATGTTTCTTTCAGGATGGAAAGGTTCATCTCGCTCTGGTCTCATAAGTCGATAAACTGAACTTCCATTTCAGCAAGGGTTTTATGTTAAATTCTACTGTTCTGGGTTGGGGTGTACGGAAAGCTAGCATACTCCCCCCCCCCCCTTTTCGGTTAAGCGAAATAGTTGAACTTCTTTGAGTTTACGAATTTCATCCATCAGTGTAGATTAATTGTTTTGTTTTTCTTTCTAAAAGCCTGCGGGAATTTAAGTTAAAGGTAAGGGCTTGGGGTGAGCTTAATTCATTCGCAGAGCTGTTCATTCTAACCGGTTGGTCACCATATGTGTTATTTTTGGACGTTGATTTTTTTTTAACTTGGAGCTTTAAGGGTATGATCTCACGACAACAATCACAATACTGCGTATCCGTGCGTTGCTTGACTTGTGAGTCCAAAGTGCGGTGGCTCTAAAATTTTAAGGAGAATATAGGTTTGGGAAATTTTGTAGTGCACTGCATGAGGATAAATAGGAACGGGAAAGTCTCGTCTACCTAGTCTCGTCATACTGAAACACAAGTATTTTTTTAATCCATGAAATTATCTGACTGCATACCGAAATTTGGTCCGGGTACAACTAAATCATCACTCAAAACTTTGATTTTCAGTTTATCTGCGCAGCTTATTTATTTTTTAATAAACCGTTCCAATACCCGGTACCGCTTAAATATTCACTTTAGGGAGAGAGACCTTCGCTCTCTTCGGCCCTCGACAACACAACCAATCTACTGGACACACCTGATCGTCCAGAGACAAAACAACAAAAGGACTAACAACACAGAGACAACACACCCATGTATATGAAATACGACATAACAACAAAATTAACCACATCGGTACCAGAATACTACTATCCGACGTAACATGGCAGAGAAAGCCGCAACTTCACCACTTATGCAACGCCAAGGGAGCTTTGACGTCACTTTGGGTTATTATAGCTCAGGGTGGTTCATGGATACCCAAAAATACATTGTTAATGTTTATTATCTCTCTAATTCACACAAGGTTCCGTAAGTTCGGATATATAAGTCCAGTAATGCACATATAACATAATGACCAACTATGTTCTAAGTTGTTAAGTCCTAAGAGCTAAGTTCTAAGTTCTAAGTCTACAAGTAACTGAATGGAGATAATCTAAGGCGCCATACTATAGAAGGATATAGTAAAGTCCTTTTTACCTAAGATTGGCAGAAGCGACACCATCAGCGACAGGCAGCAATTCCCCTAGTACAGGATGCTGTTTCCTGAAAGGGAGGGTTTTTATACCATTTCAGTCAGCGTGTCTCGATACTTGCCCTAACCTTCAAGCAACCTTCTCTATTCCAGTGGCCATTTTCACATAAGTCCATTTCCTACAGTCTTGCCCTTCAAAGGACACGCTATCAGGACGATCATTATACCATACACGGGGAGGGGTTGGGTGAACCACATGTGCATGTGGAGACCTTGTGTGAGGACACTAGCGATTGCTATCTTACCTCGTCTCCTCTAATGGCAGATTATCTCACTCTTGCGTTTGCTAGGCCACATCCTGTTATTCAACTGTGTTGTTTACCAGAATAAGGTAAAGATGGTATCTTTCCTTTGAGTTTTCCTAGAGGAAGTATAGGACTCCCTATCTCTGTGGCTTGTTTGGCAGAAAGCCTGCACAATAAGGATTTTACTTAACGCAACTAAATGTTTGAGACTGGTGCCACTATTGCCAATACAATAAAGAATTTTGCCCGTTACATAACTCCCCACCTTATCTTAGATGGTGTCCATCTAATGTCAGTTACGTCCTAAAATTCAACTGCCCTCGTATATGGCAAAATATTAAATAATAATAATAATAATAATAATAGTTTATTTTTTTTTTTTAAGTGTTGAGCATAGTATGAAACCTAATACAGCACTAAGTCAAATACAAAAGTACAAAGTTACACGAATAAAATACGTAAGCTGTAGAATAACATAACATAACAAGTTTGCATATTTACACTTCAAGTTACAGTTTTCGACGAGATCTGTTACATCTCTGATACTAATAATTGTTTATTCTTATATAATATTGTGCAATTAACTGTGTATTGTTCTAATAATAATAATCATCATATTTATTGAAGTGATGATAACAATTAAACAACCAGGTATATCACTATGTCAAAATTGGTTATACAAAATTAAAAAATTGAATACATAATTATAAAATAAAACAGTGGATCCTACAATCTTATACATCAACATAAATTCAAATTGTAGGTTTCAACAAGATCAGCTACTAAACCTCTTGCCTTGTTTAGTCATGTGAGAATTGAGATATACCTATGGGAATATCTGGGAATTTTATAAGCTATATTATTCAAAAAGTATTCACTGTCAACTTGGAAATTTAATATCTTCTCTACAAAATTTATCCTTTTCATTTTTCTTCTTTCTTCTAAGGAAAACATATTCAACTGTGATAACCATTCAGAGTAATGTTGGTCATAGTAATTTGTTTTAAACTTTGTGCATAATAACCTGATAAAATGTTTTTGAACTGATTCAAGTTTTTGAAGGTGACTGGTTGCAGTCAGAAACCATAATGCATTTGCATATTCAAGAATAGGACGAACTCTTGTTTTATACAGGAATATTAAGGTATCTTCCTTTTTAAAAACTTTCCATGAGAAAAATATATAACCAAGCATTCTCTTTGCTCTTTTGCAAATTTCTGAAATGTGCTCATCAAATATGATAGAGGAGTCTATTAATATTCCTAAGTCTTTATGACTGTCGCACACTTGGATTTTATTTTCATAAAGAAAATAGTTGGAGACTATATAATGAACTTTCTTAGTACATCTTAAAACTTTACACTTTTTCAAATTAATTTCCATTTCAATAATCTTGCACCAATATGTCATTCTATCGAGATCAGCCTGAAGTTGAGCGACATCATTATTTGTTAAAATACTCTTAAAAATTTTTATATTCTGCATATAGTAAACATGTGCTAGATTTATAACATAATGTAACATCATTGATAAAAGCAGCGAACAGAATTGGGCCAAGTGGCGACCCTTGAGGTACTCCACCAAGTATTTCTTTTTTTAGAAGAAGTTGTTTCACCAATCATAACAGAGAAACTTCTATTTACTAAAAAGTTGGAAAACCATTTCAGAAATCGTGGTGATAATCCCATTTGGTCGAGTTTGTAAATTAATAGCTGATGGCTGACACTATCAAAGGCTTTAGCCAAGTCAATAAATAAAATATCGGTCTGGGATTGCTTCCTAATGTTAGATTTAAGAAAGTCTATTAAAACCAATAAATTTGTAATAGTAGACCTTTTTCTAAAAAATCCATGCTGATTTCCATCTATTGTTTAAAAGAAAAAGACAAATAGTCAGCAATTATGTGTTCAAAAACCTTTGCCATGGAATTTAATATAGTAATTTGTCTATAATTATTAAGATCATTGGCTTTTCCATCTTTGTTTTTAGTTACAGGTACAATAAACACATTTTTCCAGATATCTGGAAATATTCCATAAGTAAGTGACATGTTGTAAATTTTAGTTAACAATGGTACAAAAACATCTTTGTTTGCTTTCAAAATAAAATTAGGTATGCCATCAGGACCTATTGAAGACCTGCCTTTTAGTTTGTTAATTGTATCACTTACATCCTTTTCCAAGATAACAGGTACATCAATTAAGTTGGTGTATGAATGAAGATTAATATTTTTAAAATTTACATGACTTCTTTTTGAGAAAGATTTGTGAAAAAGCTTACTAAAAGCATTAGCAATATCATATTCACTCACGACCGGATCAAGAAAGTGTGGGGCGTTACCCCCACACCCCCTATACGCCTTCATGGCGTGGTGCTATGCACAGGGGAACACTTTACCTTTTTTATATTCATTGAACAGTACATCATTATCATAAATAATTTCAGTGATAGTATTTTCTCTCTTCTTTCTATTAAAGTGAAACCAAAAAGCATTCTTGTCACCATTAACATTGTTTTCTAAGGAGGAGTAGTAATGCTCCTTTACATTAGAATATTCCTTTTTAACATCTTTCCTTAATTGGGAATAAGTACTGTAATATTCACACTTATTTGTAAGTTTAAATTTATCATGATACCTTCTCTTTTTATTGATCATTCTCTTTAGTTTCCTTGTCATCCAAGGCAGTTGATTGTTTGTTCTTTTAACTTGTGAAGAAATATTGTTCTTTTAATATTGCATACACATTTCTAGTCAGTTCCATAACAGATTGTTGTACAGTATTAGATATCTCAACCATATATGATAAATGCAACAATTCATTATAAACATTCACATAATCACCTCTGGCGAAATTAAGACATCTATAAATATTATTTTCCCTTATATCTATATTGTCTTTTTTAGACCTATCCAATTCAAAATAAAATGAGGACGGTGGATGAAACTTATCAATTTTAGATAAAGGATGTTCATTAAAACTAATGTTACAAGTGGAAATGTTAGTGAGTAGAAGATCTAAAACATTAAAAGGCAGTGAAGGGTCATACGATACATTGTGCTGAATTAGATTTGAAAGTGTTGCGATTTCAACAATTTTTTCAGCCTTTCTTTTAACATAATAATTAGAGCTATACAAATTTCCAGTAGCCCAGTCAATTCCACCAGCATTAAAATCTCCAACTAAAATTATTTTATTGTGTTTCATTAACATCTCTTGAACTACCCAATCAAAGTAGTTTGCAAACAAGTCACAGTTTAAATCAGGTGGCAGGTAATGCAATTCTATTATGGTTGGATCAGAATTATTAGATAGTAATTTAACCAAATTACATCAATAATAATAATAATAATAATAATAATAATAATAATAATAAAAATAAATTAAAAATGGAAAATAAAATTGAAATAATAATGAAACTGAATAACAAAACAAACTGATAGTGTAATAATAAAATACCGGAAATAATAACAAAATGAATATTGATACTACTGAATCATATAGAGGGCATATCATTTAAATTTATGCACTACATAATCCTAACTATTTTCTTCAAGTTCTAACTGTGTAACTATAATTAAAAATGTAGATTCTCATTGATCCTAACTAAATATTAAAATACTCATTAATTACATAATGAGAATGAATGTTCATTTAATCTATCAGGATCTTAAGATCCTAGTTACTTAACCTAGATAGTTATGATTTATACATTCAGCGTCTGTGTAGTGTTACAGTACACTTCTTACATATTAAACATTGTACATAAGTGTTCCTTCTTTTGTTGCAATTATTGATTTTGTCTACATGATAGTCGTAAGTTTCACATCTAAGTGTGTGTACTACTTCTTCATTGCACATAGGAGTTAATAAATGTTCATACAAATCATTTCGTTGTGTCGCTGCATGGAAACTTCCAACTGGACACTGTATTCAGCGGAATTAAAATATGTTTGTGTCAAACAACAGGTTGTCACTGGGGATTGAAGTATGCCTGGGTCAATCTGAGGTTGTCCGGATACAACTGGGGATATTTTGGGGAAAAGCTCACTTGACCTGGGGTAGTACTGACGTCGATGTTACTGGGTAGAGTAAGTTCTTTCTGGCCGGGTCATTGGTTGTCCGACTCTGGAATATGGCAGCATCACCCACTCAAACAATGGAATGGAAATGGAATCTGTAACTGGGAAGAATCTATAAGCAAGTTGATTTTCCTTAGCCTTCCAAAATACATTCGTAGATAGGTGGGCTTTTTTGTTATTTCACGGTGTCGACTGGTGAAAGTGAGGTCATGTGCCGAGAAAATGTTGTACTCGTAGTCACTGTCATGCCAATTGCATCAGACGGAAGGAAATTATATATCATGTATTCACAGGGTGATAAAAAGTAGACGCGCTTTTGGAGTTTGGAATCCTCATCTGATTGGCGAAGTTAGAAGTGAAGTGGAAGTAGTGTAATCAACCCGGTTGACCAACCTTAAGTGAGGATCAGTGTTACCAACCCACCCCAAAGAAAATCGCACCAAAACGTCAAAACCTCACTTTCTCTCCACGTTCCGCGCCTCATTTATTGCGCTGACGATGTTTCACAGCGCAGAAAAAAGCCGGTACGAGTAAATGCACTGAAGTGAGCCACAGTGTTCCCAACCTACGAAAATTTCATCAAAACCTCAAAAACTTACTTTCTCTCCACGTTCCGCGCCTGACGATGTTTTACAGCGCAGAAAAAGCCGGTACGAGTAAATGCACTTTCTCATTCTTGAAGGATGAATGCGCCTTATCGTAATTTTCCAAGTCCGGGACACCATGTTTATATATCGTGACCTTTTGTAAACCTCTCGGGAACGATGTGCCACACACACACACACACACACACACACACGCGCGCGCGCGCGCGCGTGCGTGCCTGTATTGTGACGCAAGCAAACAAAACAAATAATAATTGTTTTTTTTTTTAGGATTCCTGGCCCCTATAACCCCGCCAGGAGTGCGTGGTGCCCAACCAAAAACAGGTTCTAACGGCTGCGGTTATAGATAACCACACCTCTGTAGAGTTTCACGTGTTTTTTTTTTTCTCAAACTTCCATGAAACTCTACAGAGGACCTCCGTAAATGCATGCAACGTGTACTAACGACTCTAGTGTTATTTGATGTTGTATTTTTTTTATATAGAGTTTT
This sequence comes from Lepisma saccharinum, assembly GCF_977018435.1. Classification (NCBI taxonomy): domain Eukaryota; kingdom Metazoa; phylum Arthropoda; class Insecta; order Zygentoma; family Lepismatidae; genus Lepisma; species Lepisma saccharinum. The sequence continues at coordinate 211,519,101 of NC_139230.1, forward strand.
ATTTGTGAGATAGATAAAAATTATGTTTATTATAATATTTTCTTGATGAAGATGGAGAATGTGTGTGTGTTACAAATAAAGTTGCATGCTTTTTTTTTCTAGTGTGTGTGTGTGTGCTCGTTGTTCTGCAGCACCTGAAATGAAAAAAAAATATTCATTGTCTAGTGCTATAGTGCAAACTGATAAAAAAAAGACATTGTAACTGATAACTGGTGAAATTGACATTGTGACTGATCTGAACTAGTGGAATTCGTATTATTATTGTAACTGATTGTGATAGTACAAAATTTTCTTATTGTAACTGATTGTGCAAGAAAAAATGTTAAACCTGTTAAAACTGCTCCGTGACCCTCTCGTTCTTAGAGTATCGGCAGGTAAGGCATCGTGGAACTCGCAGACGATCTTGATGTTGGTTCGATCGTTGACCACCACCTGCTTTCTCTTAGATGTGTTGATGACGAACATCGTCCTGCGTGTTTTGAATTCGCTGGGCGTGTAGTACATGTCGACGTTTCCCTCGGTCACGCGCTTGTAAGCTGTGTAAGCTTCGTAAAGTTTTAGGTAATCATCTTTGGTCATGTCGAGGTTGTAATTTACGCGCGGGAACACTTCGTTCCTACCGTTCTTGAGATAAACGTTCTTGATCTTGCAGTCGTCGAATTTGCTGGAATCTTTTTCCTGATTCTTGTCCCTCCCGGTCTGAAAGAGCACAACGACGAAATCTGGCATGTCGAACTGTATGTTGTTGAACTGCGTCGTCACGTCGAATTCCATGTGACTTCCGGACGCTAATTTTTGCACGCACTGGTAACCGTGAAAGTGAATCGGCACCTGTGGACTCTTCAAGATCTCCGCTTTGTACTTGAGGGCGTAGTTCGTTTCGTATTCCACCACCGGCATTCTCAACTCCATGCTCCGGATGACGCACTTGGCTGCTTCGGGTAAAGTGTTGGGCAGCGGTGTGATACCGTCCGCGTTCAAGTTGCTGTATCTCATCAGTGCGTCGTTGTCGTTGGCCGCTCTTCGAAACGTGATCCTCAGTCCTCCCTTCCACATGATCTCCTTGTAGTCCGAGAAGAATCCCGGGAGCAGACGCATGGGAAAGAGTACCGTGTGACTTCTCGTCGATATTTTCGTCCCCGCTTCGGAACCTCCCGCTTGATAGTACGCTGCGTCCGTTTTGGATAATTTCAATGTTCCCACTGCCGTCGACGTGATGCCTTGATAATCGATTCTGTCGATGACGGTGTTGTGTTTCCTCAACTCCACCTGCGAGAACAGGTGAGGCACAAAGTTGTCCACGAGTATCAAATTTGCTGCTGCGGGGAACGCGTCTCCGCTTTCTTTCTTCACCACGTCGAATTGAAGGTAGAGGTCCGCTCTGTGAGGATGAACGAACCCGTCGCCTACGTCCACGTCGTATTCGATCTCCCGGTTCGCTTCGTTCAAATTGGCGAACGTGCGATGGTTCGGAGGAAAAGATTGCAATTCGTAACTTTCGATTTGCTCCATTTTCACTATGTGTGTTATTTATTATACGTTGATCTCCACGACGGCCGTCGTCGTTGCTCCTGCGAAATCCACCACGTCTCCTTTCTCGTTCGTCACCACCATCTCTATGTTGTCTATGCGGTTGCGTCATACTGGAAAATAGATCGGCGAAGAGGGTGTGTAGATGATCGGTTCCATGAATTCGGAACTGGGTTTGAACGTGGCGATGATTCCCGTCTGCTTGTGACTTCCCAGCAACCCGTCCGAGGATTTCGTGATCATTCCTTCCGCTACGTTACAGTGTACGTTCAAAGTTTCGATGGCTAGAAATTTAGGAATGTTTGTTCCCGTGTGCTTGATGCCAGCTTCGAGTTTTGGGTGATTGTTCTCGAAACCTAAAAGTTCTCCCATGGTGCCCAGGTCCACGGTCTCCGTCGCCGATACGATTTCCACTCTGTGCGTGACCGAATTTTGAGAAAGGTACGTGCCTTTGGGTAATTGAGCTTGCAAAGTAGAAAGATTGTATTGACCTGGCGTGACGACGATGTGTTCGCTTCCGACGCTAATTTTGTTGTTGTGATGCGTGACGTTAGGTATGAGGTACATGCTGTAGAATGCACGCAGAGCTATGGATTTAGGATAGACGATGTCGTCGTGCAGCGTGAGTTTCAAGATCGAAGATTCGCTCGTGAGATGGAACACGCCCATCGTGATGCTGTTTCAGGTTCCACAATGCTTTCTGGAAATCTTCCACCTGCGGCTTAATTATTTTAGAGAGAAACGCGAGCATGGAGAGGCAGAGATGACCGCAGTTCACGTCTCCGAAATTTTGAATGCGTTCGTCGTTGTAGTATATAGGATTGTTCGTTTTCAAATAATGAACTAAATTTGTAGGTGGAACACCTCCGAAAGAATCGAAAACGAATGCTTTATCATTTTTGTGGTAACATATCCAATGCGTGCCTGGATTTTCTTGACTGTCCAAGTTGACTACGCCACATTCTCTTTTTTTAACGGTTGAAGGTAACGAGTCGGACATGAAAACGCCTCTGAAGTGTTTGATTTGTAATGGTTTGATCAGAGATTCAATGTCTCGGTTGGTGAGTGCTGTTTCTTTTTTTTTAAACTTCCTCATGACCCCCTTCCCTTTCTTCTCCATGGCCAGGTTGTGACGTTTCTGTTCTTCCAATTCCGCCTTGTTCTTCTTCGAGTCGATGACGGTTTTCGCGATGGCGGCGCTACCCCCAGCCAAACTTCCAACGGCCCCCAATGCTGCCAGGATGGCCGGGATGCTGAATATGAAACCTCCGATCTTTTGCTGTTTCCGCGAACGCTGCAATCTTTTCAATTGTGGAGTGCTGAGAAGTAATTTCATTCCGTGTCCTTTCGTCAAGCAAGAACGTTTCTTCTCGCGTTGTTTCTTGGTGAGTAAGCCATCCAGGGCACCTAGATTTTGTAGATTGGAGTATGGTATCTGGTACACGACACCCTTGGGCTTCATTTTTTTTATGCTATATGTTATCTGGGAAAGAGAACAACTTTTTTTCCGTTAGGTTTACGATGTGTGTTATTTATATCGTCTCACTCAGAATAGGTGGCGATGTGTTATTTATATATATGTATTCTGGGAAAGAAAAAAGTTTTTGCTTCGCCTAATGCTATCATGTGGTTTACAAGATCGACAGTTTCAATGTTCGACGCGTACCAGTCTTCGGTAAATCTTCTTCTCCCCTGCCTCCACTCGTGCAGCTCGTCTAACCTATCGTCAATTTTTTTGTTTGCGGCTCGAAAGAGAGTCTCTGGGGATCGGAACATTTTTTCATTCCGCTTATTTCTCGGAGGTGATCCATTAAAATCATTTTGCACGGTGAACGAAATTCTGGCGTTACTTTACACAAGTCTATGAGTTTAGTTACATCCCCGTCGAACGTGAACGTAAATATTTTGTGCAACACTTCGGGAGGAAGTTGAGTTATACAAGTTGTCATTTTTTTCATGGTATGTTATTTATATATATATTCCGGGGGTGGGTGTCTGTGATTAAACAAATTCTATTACGTGCTTCGTTTTCTTGCCAAGAAGTTCCTTTGTCCCCTTGTACACGATTTGAGTTTTGTTCTCGATTAAAATAGCTAGCTTCTCGTCGGATAACATGATAGCGTATCGATCTGGTAAAAATAGACTGTATTGTCCGTTGAGCAACAGACGCACCTTGGGACCATACTGGGTAGAAACAATTGAACCGGAAGTTATCGTGTAAGGTTTGTCCACTTCCAATTCCTGAACTTTTACATATTCGACTGATGAATTTAGCATTTGTTTTAATGCTTGGGCGTCTAGTGATTGTTTACTCATTTTATTCTTATTATAAGATGACAAACACAACTGGAGTTTTTTTTTTTCACGTAGTGTTATTTATATACCGAAGAAATTTTTTTTCACGGTTCGAGAATTTTTTCATTTCTACACACCCCATCCAAATTTTTGTTTCGTGTTCATGGCGATGGTGGTGCCCAATGCTGCAACTCTTTCTCCCAAAGAAGCATCTCTGCTGACGAATCTTTCGAAAACGGCATGCTCCAATTTCTTGTCTGCTTCGTGACGTGCATCCAGATCGGTGCGAGTGTTGTTGTAAGCGATGTCGTGATCTTTGCATGCCGCGTCCAACGGATTCACACCCTTGTCTCCTCTCTCCAATCTTTTCTCGAGTTTGGTACCCGGTCTGCAGTACTGGTAGCCAGGTAAATGCATCTCGAAAGGTAACTTGTTGATGATGTCGTTCACGAGTCCCTTTCCTTCGGCCATGTTCCAGAATCTCGGAGGCAGCGTGTTGATGATTTTGATCAGGTAACCTATGCCTTTGTCGTCGTTCACGATGAAGTTGGAAAGTTTCGTGCTGATCATGTCCACGATGCCAACCTTCTCGTTGTAGAAATTACGATTGCCTGCATTCTCTTCGCCGGCTATCACCAACAATCGGTCCACGAGCTTCCTCACGTCGTCCACCCAAACGAATTCTTTGGGTAACGTGTTGTAGCGTTTGACGCCGCTTCCACTCTTCACCTCGTTCCAAATCGGTTTGATGAGATTCCTGTACTTCTCACCGCTACTCGATTTCACCCTATTCTGCGAGGCATCGTTGTTCTGGTACATGGCATCCGTCATGATTAGAATTTCCCTGTAACTTTGGTAATCTTCGTCGGTGTAATCTTTCGGCTGCTTTTTGGCAACGAGTTCCCACAGTCCCACCGTACCCGGATACCTGGTCCAACTATTCTTATCGCCTAAATTAACTTTAATGTCGTTGCCTTCGAAGGTGACTTTCGATTTCCGAATCTTCCACACGACACCCTCGTTGGTTTCCATGCTCGGATACAATCCGAACACTTCATCCTTGTCGAATTTCCCCGTGCTCAGGTAGTCTCGTGCCAAAGGTCCCAACTCGATCTTATCCGAAGACGACGACGTGCTACCTATGGCTTGACCTCGTTCCGGTACTTCCTTTAGTTCGAACGGCGTCGAAGGAATGCTTGAAATGGGCGTGGGTACAGTGTAACTTTTAGCTGCAAGTGGTACGAGTTCGTTGATCAAATTTTTATTTTGTTCCGTGACACTTTTCATTTCTTTACCTAGACCGCTGATGGCGTCGATCACAGGTTGATCTTGACGCTTCTTCTTTTCGTAGGATCCGCGATTCTCGGATTTCCAACCTTTGAATCGCTTCACTAGATATTCCCGCAACTTGAGATTTTCGTCTTCTTGAAATTGACGTTTTGACATTTTTCTATATACGTTGAAACGTTTCTGAAACGTCGAATTCTCAGCCTATACGTTCGGTTCTCGTAGTTTTCTTGCTGTCACCCGCTTGAGACTATCCACTTTTTCTAACACTCACTTTTTGTTGTAATGGTTATTTTATATATATGCTTGTCAGACGTTTGAAAAAAAAAGAACGTTTTTTCAAATTTTATTTTTTAGATTCTCGACCTTTGATTTTTTTTTTTTTTTTTTCTTGTTGCAAATCTGAAATTGTCCTCTTGTTAGCCTTTGAGACGTCTAGATAAACGTTTATTTTATTCCTATATTTTCCATGGTTTGCTTTTCGAGTCATGTCAATGGTCACGAATCCGAAATCACCTTGGTTCCAACAGTGGGAGCAGAATTTAGAAAATAGATTGTAATTCATGTCAGCCCCTACGTAATCATCGTGTGCGTGCTTTAAATTGGTGTGGTCTTGTCGAAACAAGCAAATAAAATTAGCATTATCGTGTAGCAGTTGTTTCGGAACCTTGGAAAAAGTTTGTGCCAGGTAGAAACAATCTAATCCTTTGTTACGACCTCGAGTGAAAAAATTACGAATCTCGTTTTGATTTTCCAGGATCATGTCGTCGAACACCACAGCGGAATTCTCGAGACAATCGTCCAGTGGAATGATTTCAGATGCGAAAGTTGCAATGCCCAGTCCCTCGTACAGTTTCATAAGTTGCTGGTATTTCGGTTGTTTGAGACTTTTCGAAAATACGTAGAGGTGTCTGTTTTCCCAGTCTAACCAATTGGGTGTTAGGATAAAATTATCAATGAGCAGTGTCGTCTTTCCGCACACCGAAGGTCCTACGATCAGACACCGTATGCTGTCGGGGAGCAATTCGCCGTTCCTTTTTTTCGTTTGACTTTCCGAATCAGGTAAACGTTTCACAACATTCCACGTACTCATAGAATCACCTCGTTCGAATCGATCCAACTTGTTTCCGGAAGTCCCAGCCATTTCACCAAAAGTTTGTCACCTTTTACGCAAAACTTTTTCGATAAGGTACGTGTCGGGGTATTTAGTTTTAGAGAGTTCCTCCTCGTAGAAGCGCCCCAATAAAATGTCACCGCCACTGTCCTTTATTATATACGTGTGACGGTTCCCGGGTAAAACTCGAACGACGGTAAAAAGTTCCGTGCTCCAGTTTCGTGTGAAACCCCTGTCGAACGTTCGCTTCAATTTACTGATCCTCCCCTGGTCTCCAATTTTGTATTTAGGTCTTTTTGTCGTGGTTGTGTACTTTGGACAGTAAACGGTAGAAATTAAACGCTGCTCGTCGGACTTCGTAACGTCAGCTGGCTTCATGCCTATCGTTCTGTGCACCGTGTGATTATAGTCGTTAACGAGTTCCGGAAGAATGGTGACCCACTTGTAGCTTCCCTGAAGCGTAAAGCGTGACCACATGCGCGATTTCAGAGTCCGATTGAATCTTTCCACGATGCTGGTTTTGATGTGACTGAAGGTCGAATAATGTCGAACGTCGTGTTTTTGAATAAACTTTTGGAATGCGGCGTTGTAGAATTCCTTCCCCTTGTCCGTGTGCAGAAACCGAGGTCGTCTGCCGCTTTCGCGAAAAATTAATTTGAATGCTTCCGTGACGCATGTTCCCGTTTTCGTCTTCAAAGGTAGAGCCCATGCGAATTTCGAAAATGTGTCTATGACGGTGAGGAGGTACTTGTTGCCCTTGTTCAATTTATGTACGTTTTTTAAATTTCCGCTACTCATCTCCACGAGGTCACTTTCCCAGAGGTCATCGATTCCCTTGGTTACCACCGCTAAACGTTCGTAGTTGCGGCGTGCAGGTTTATGTAATTCTTCGACGATGGCTTGCCTAGACATTTTTTTTAGAGATTACGTTTGAAGAGAAGCACGAGCGTGATGGGATTCAAAGAGGGTGGCACCTCGCTCGTGTTTTGAATGATCAGCTTATCGCCGGCACTCACGTCGAAAACGGTAAGATCTTCGTCTTCGTGTATTTCATATATGTTGCGCGTTTCGTTCCAACGTGCCAGAGGAATGTTTCCTGCTTTCTGGACACCACGATTCGATATCAACGTCATGGTGGGGACGCTAGCTTTTCTGCCGTGAGACCAGTACGAAAATTCGTTTACCTGAATCGTGCCATCGAGGAGAAACTTGTAGTACGGATGATAAGGATGTAACATGTACAGTTTGTTACCTTCGACGAACGTGGAGATTCTCTGTTGATTGGGTACGCTGTTGATTTCGATGGCTTGCAAGGTGAACAATTTGGCGATTTTAGTGTCGACGCTGAGCAAATTACTGTGAACGTGTCCAAGTTTATTTTCAATGGGCAACAAATGCTCGACTATGGTATCCGTTACGGCAGAAAATGACGGTTTGATTTTCACTTCCACGTTCAACTGCTTGTAGTTTTCGTTCAGTTCTTGCAACTTGGCACCGAAAGAGGCCAGCGTCGATTCCTGCGTGGATTCCAACACTCCAACTTGATCTCTGATGTTGACGACAATGTTCTGAAGGTTCTCAACTTGATTCAATTTCGAATTTTTCTCGGTAAGATCGTTCACGATGCTTCGCATCTCTGTAAACTGCGTGTGAAGATCCGCGACGCTCTGCGAAGTGGGCAACGTCGACACCAGCGAACTAATTTCGTCTCGAATCTGTTCCACGTTTGCCGTTTCCGTTTCTAGTCGTTTCAGCATTCGAGATATAACAGTAATTAAAAATTTAAATAATAATAATAATGGGGGTTTAGGGTTCGAACCTAGGTTACGTTACTTAAGGCATGGATGTTCTAATGTAAGGAGAAATTAAAATGTACGAACACAATTTGAATTAGATATGATTAGAATTGTACATTGCGTGAACGGTCACTGGTCCGGCCAATGGAGAAGGACGATGATGTTCCTTCGACATTGGTCTTCGTTTACTAGCCAAGTTTACCATGAATTTAAGAATCAGGAATCGGAAATCAGAAATCAGAACACTGGACACTGAAATAAGTTACGACATAATATTTAATACACCACTGTATACATACTTACAATTCCGCTCGCCTACTGGGGCACCATAAAAAAAACACACTGTCACGGACCCACAATGCACCGGGTCTAAACAAGTGAGCAACGCAGACCGCTGATGGTCGGTTTTATACGTAAACACTACATTCGAGCAAACAAAGCTAGGAATTTAATCATGGTCTAGAGAGAGAAAACAGTTTCTCTCTGACCTACAAAGGTGCTGAAAAACAAAGTTTCTATCTGAAACTTTTAACTGTGAATGAATGTTTTAAAACTGTCTCTCTAAAATGTAAATGTCGAACTCTCAAATCGAAAATGTCTATCTCCACTCTAACTTTCCACTGCCCCTGCTAAGTCCTTACTTCGTCTTTTCTTTCCGTTCTCCGAAGAATTGTCCTTCACTCTATTGGTCGTTGAACTTTTTGCTCCGCCCACACGTGGTCACTTCTGCATGTAGGGGTGAGAATCGTAACACACGGGGGTGATAAGGGTGAGAATAGCTTAACATAAAAACACAATAGCACCTTGTTTGAGAGCTGATCTCGAGGATGAAAAGCACCTTGTTCCAGTTAAATTTAATTGCTCACAGCTCAATTTATATCGCTCCCAACTCGACACTTCGTTAAAGTTATGTCTTCCTTGTTTGCCAAAATCCCATCGAAGCGAAGAGATACTAAGAGAAATGTTCTGGCAGGGTTGGAGTTCAAGATTCTCTGCTATTTACTCTTGTCAATTCGACGTCAGTGAGCCAGACGGGCTGGCGGCGATCGTGGAAGTTATGCGTCTCGTGGAGAACACCATGTGTGAAGCAATTGTCTCGATTCCGAGCCTGGCCACCTGCAAAATCTCACGAGGACAGAGGATCTTTGTTCAAAACAAGGGAAGAAAGTTTTTAAATTTTAAATGCCTGAAGTTCCAGGTGATTAGCTCCTTCTCGGCCGAAATTATCTTGATAGGCTCCATCTGGGCTGAAATTATCTTGACGTGAGCCAGAGTTAGATGAATTTGTACGGGACAGATATGGGAGTTTATTGCCGGACACACTGTTTCCTTCACCTTGAAGTAGGGGCGGTGATATATGGGAGGCTTCATGGGAATGAACGCTCGGCGAGGCAGCTGGGTTTCTTCTCAGAGAGCAGAAAATAAGATCTTGGGGGAAAGCGTAGAAAGACCGATGGGGATATGTAATTGGCACATCGGTTATAGAGATATGTTCCTTTTCAAAACGTGTAATTCTTTGGAGGTGGGGAGATTGGCCACCGTACTTTCGAGATCGCTCAATGAACTTTTGATGTCGCTCGAATCGGATAATGCCGTCACCGCCGTTTTCAATTTTTCCAAATCTTCCTTCGAAGGTACGCTCGTCCGTAACGATTCCAAGTCACCCTGTATGTTGTCCAGTACGTGATGAAAATGAGCAAGATTCGTTTCGACGTTCAAATTTTCCAGGTAGTCGATTTTATGCTGAACCGTGCTTAACGTGTCTTGAATGCTCGTCAACGCGCTTGCTTGAACGTGAATATTTTTAATTTCTTCGTTGATCAACTCCAGAGACGCCTGAAGCGTAGCGATGGTGGTTTGAATGTGTTCGAAATCTTGCTAAGCCTCCAATTGAATTTTTATGTTCGCGACGCTTTTACCGATGACCTGCAGTTCGTCTGACGATGGTAGGTTCGTCATGGTATCTTCCAAAGTCTGTAACTTGGATTTAATTTCTTCCAACGTGCCGGTGAATTCTTCTTGTAATTTAGAAACAACGACATGCAAGCGTTCTACATCGATATTATTCACGACGGTTTGAAGTTCAGAAAAATTCTTTTCGATTGCGGAAGTTCGTTCTTCGATTTCGAGTTTCAATTTTTCCAAATCTTCATTCGATTGAAATTGCTGTAATTTGGCCAAATCATTTTGAAGCTAATCCACGCTCAACTGTATATTTTGAACGTTGTCGTAAGAAGGTACGTCGACATAATTTTTTATGAGCGTTTTCAGTTCGGAATCGATTTTCAGAATAGGATCGAGACATTGCGTTTGGAGCGTAGCGATCTCCGACTCTAAACTTCTGTTTAAGGTCTCCTGCAAAGCGATCAAATCGCTCCTCAACTTTTTAACTCGAACGTCCAACATGAGAATCTCTTCTGCGTGGTCTACACGCTTGGTGTGGCCGATTATGTCGTTAGGCATTTTGTTAACGGTTATTTATTAAAGGATAGACGATTCGTAATTCTACGAAGAGAGGAATGAGTTTGTCGTTATCTCCGAGGAGTTCCACGTATAAACAATCTCCTGCAGAAACATCGTATGCCATGTTAGAAAATACCTTGTCGTGCTTCATTCGAAAAATGTTCTTGCCGCTAGAAATTTTGATTTTTCGCCCTTCGTTCTCCGGATTCACGGTGATCCGAAGTTTCCCGTCGATCGAAATTTCGTAAAAATGTAAATTGTTATTGAAGACATAAAAGATCTTGCCGACTTCATCATCCAATTTCGTCCAAATGCTGTTAAGGTGAACGATCAGTAGACCGTTGAGTTTAGATAACACGGAAGGTAAGAGGTTATTGGAATTTGGTGGTGCAGTTTCCATGATGGTCTGCTTTCTGTATCCGAACAAGTTCATAGGCAAGGTTATTTTTTTTTGTACGTGCAAGATTTTTTGTCATTTTCAAATTTTTGGTTTGATGTTAGGTATCCTTTTTTATTCAAATTTTTAGTTTGATGTTAGGTTTACTTTTTTTTGTCATTTTCATTTTTTTTTTAGTTTGATGTTAGGTTCACTTTTTTATGGACATTTGTAACATTTTTTTCCATCTCTCAAACGGTTGTGTCCCCATGGGAGTGTGTGAATTCCACATTGGAGAACGCACCTCTTGTCGTCGTTGGGATCCAGGGCAATCTTCCTCACCTCGTTGGTGGTCAACACATGGTCGACGCTCTGGATGCGCTGTTCTGCTCTTAGAACCGACGACCTGGTCTTGAGGCAATCGACGAAGTCCTCGAATGTGAGATGCTCCCGAACCACCTGTCTGCCGACACCCTTGGCCTTCTTGGTAACGCTGCCCTCGGCTTTGATGGCATAGGCCTTGGCGCGAAGACCTGCAAACTCAAGAATCACGTCTCCGTCCTTCTCATCTTTGAGTTTGCCAGGCACCTTCTTGTTGCGGGCCAGGATTCCGTACATGTTTTGCTGGGGATAGCCCGAGGTGTCGAAGAGGTTAACCAAAGATGGAACTGTGGCTATATCCCTGTACGTATCGGCTGAGCGGACGTGGTACACCAAGCTGTCCGTGTCCGTGTAGAGAAGCGAGATGTTGTGGCCGTAGTGTGGACGTAATATGTCGTAGTACGTCTCGAACATGTGTAGCTTGCTCAGATCCAGAACCGTGGCTCCAACGTAGATGGGCTTGGTGAGCCTCACCTCACCTTGCTTCATGTGAATCAGAGCCAGCTGCTCGTTGTAGATTGTTCGAGACTTGAACAATGGACTCGCGACAAGCTGACGACATCGCTCTTTCCTCGTCACCAATTTTATGTCCACACGATTCCGCACATTCTCCATGGTCTTGCCAAACACCGCATTATTCATGAGCTTGAAGAAATCCTTATCAAGCTCGGACGTGGCTGCGGTGCCGTGTTTAGTGTTGACTTCAATATATGGACGCAACCATGGAGAATGGTTGAACTTGAGGATGCGGTGAACTGTGTGGACCGTGAACCCTCGCTGCATCAACCACCGGAGATTCTGGTAGTGCAGGACGTAATTCTTCTTGGGTTCGAAATCCATGACGAGCTTCGTCTGGTTCGAATCGGGTGGACACTTGAACTCGGGTGCAGGGGGAAGATCGCAAAATACATGATGTAGCTTCTCGGAGAATTGCAGATCAACCTCGGCGAAGAACCCATGTTCCGAATCGTCGAAGCTTTCGATGTCGAAGTTGGAAGGATCAGTAAACTCGAAGCTTCCGTAGGGAAGTCGCTACATCATGGAGTGCCCGTACAAGTTATTCACGTCCGTGTGCATGATGTAGCTCGACGGTTGGGAGGAGTCGTAGCCAGTAGCCATGTGATGGTTGTTGGCGCGCGTGCCGTTGCGACACCTGGACCATGCCATCCCGGATAGCGCGTTCCACAAACAGCACCATGTCATAATCAGAAAGAAGCTCCAGCTCGATTTTCGTCACCAGAAACATGGCTGACCACGCCAGTCCGGGGAGACTATAGAAGTATGCGGGGTCCAGCTGGTAGATCTTCATTGCGGTCGCACGGAACGTCTGGAACACGTCGGCGAGGAGCGTCACATCAAGTTTGAGGTAGGCGTCGTGGTAGTCCCCGAGAGTTCGACAACCCAGCTCGCGCCACATGGACTGCGCATGGTGATATTCTTCGTCGGTGATGTTCGAGCCTCGTAGCTGACTGTAGAACTTCGCCTGGGGAGGTAGCGACTCTTCTTCGAACTTGGCAGGGTAGGTGATGTATTCGTAGGGGTAGACCCCCTTACGCCTGAAGAGACCGGCGTCCAAGTTCGGAAAGTTTGCAGAGGTGATGAGTATTTGCTCGTCGCTAAGCTTCCCCGCGAGAGCATCGAGGCTTGCTGGGAGGAACCTCAGGGAGTCGAGGAAGTGAAGCTCGACGGTAGAGCGTGATCCCGGGATTGACACTCGTTTGCTCACACTGATATAACTCTCCTCGTTCTGGGCGAGAACGTTGATTCCCTCGTTGTCGTACCCAAGATGCTTGATCAGGTGGTGAAAGTCGTACCCCGAGCCGTTGTGGAAGAAGATCGGAATAAATCGTGGGTCCCGGGCCATGAAGTTGCATCCGTTGCACCAAGGACCTACGTAATCTCCAGAGAAGTGGTCATGATTGCGAACTTTACCGTTGTTGGCGGTGTACTCCTTGACGCAGACAGGGCAAGCGATGGCCTCGTCGTGTCTACGTTGATCGTCGGGGGACAGTGGGAGCATAGACTTGGGGGCCAACAGTACCTTCCCTATCTCGATGGCCTCGACAACCATCCTCTCGAGGAAGTATTTGGCTGCGTTGGGACCACGGTACACGTAGGGCTCGGGGGCAACACGTCGGTCTCGCCGCACCACAACGTAGGCGTAACTCGAGGCCTCGTGGAGTTGGTAAGGGGTGGTGAAAGAAACTTCGGGATCGGGATCGCATGTGGAGATAGGTTTGAGGAAGGCCTCGAAGTCCGCTACAATGAAGGCAGGGTGCTCTACCATGGCACCGTGCATGTGGAACCGCCCCACGGTGCCAGGTTTGGGCAAGACTGCCACAGCCGGCTCATTGGCATTGCAGTAGAGCTTGTGGCGAGCGAGCTTCTCGGCAGCGATGTTGGAGCCTCGAACATGTTGGTAACTGCGTTGATCCTGTCCGTCGAACATTGACAAGCACCTGCGACACACCTCGACGTGGTGACTATCACTGCTCCGTTGGCTCGAAACAAGCCGAGAGAGCGAGCGAATGAGGGTGTAGTGGTGATGGGTCTCGTCCTTGATGAGCAGGAGGTGAATTTCCTGCGCACCATCGTCGTCTACATCGCTCACCCGGATAGGGTACACCACATTTTTCTCAGTGAGGCCATAAACGTTGATGGCCAACCGCGCACGAGCCTCAAACTTTCGAATGTCCGGGACCTCCACCGGGTAGTCGATCCCAGCCATCGCATCTTCCAGCTCTGGCTCGTAGGGTAGGTAGTGGTTAACTCGGTGTGGTTGTTTTTTCCAGTCGACAGGGTGCAACGCTGCAAGCACCGACCAGAGAAAGCACTTGGCGTCACTGTTCTGAATGTTTAGGACGGCCTTCTTTGCCGCAATGGTAGGTGGTAAGGGGACGTAGCTGGACGCGGAGAGAGGCACAAACTTGCAAAGTTTGATGCACAGTTCGTGAGGCTCACCACACAGCGAACCTCCCGAGCCCTTAGCTTGATGTTCTTCTTGCTTGGTCACCAGTTCATCCGCAAACTCGTTGTAGATGACCTCGAGGTTGTCGACATCAGCCAGATGCAGCATCTTCGCCTTGGTGTTGTGGCAGAAGCTGTAAATTTCATCAGACGGCTTCTTGTACTGGCAACGTAGCGATGCGTAGAATTTGGTGGAGTGCGTTGCGAGCGCATCGCTGAGGATGGAAATAATTTTGGCTTGCTCGTTCTCCAAAAAGCTACGCATGTCACATGAGCCCTCCGAAGTGAGGACAAAGTCCTCTAACAAACGCTCAAAAGCCACAGGCTTGACACGTTTGGCGGATGGTGGCGAGTCGGCTTCCGCTTTCCTCTTGGTCGAGCTGGTCGACGGTTGTAGAACAGGTGCTCCGACGACTTTGCATGATGTTATATGCTTTTTCAAATTATTAATAGTTATATGTTTACCGCACCTGGGACATGGTTTTGTAGCGGTCACATGCTTACCAGGTGCGCAGGTACGACAGTGCCTTTGGAAATTTTTCCTTGAAACACCAGTTTCACACGTAGGGCAAATTTTCACAGATTGCATCTTGGTGAAAATATTTGTGGGTATGTTTAGTGGAGTGTCACAAAATAAATACTTTTGCAATTAAAAAAATCTTGGAAGGCTAATTCGCTATAATGAAATATTTGTGGGGTATGTTATTTTATATTTATAGTAGAGTGCCACAAAATAAATGCTGTGCAATAATAATAAAAAAAAACCTTGGAAGGCTAATTCACGATAATGAAATATTTGTGGGGTATGTTATTTTATATATATAGTAGAGTGCCACAAAATAAATGCTGTGCAATAATAATAAAAAAACCTTGGAAGGCTAATTCACAATGGTGCTGATATTGTTGCTCCGTAATCAATCCTGTAAATAAATGGGAAAAAAATATATTTGTGGATAGAAAACACAAAAAATATTATGTGTACATAATTCTATTTAAGTTGTTCCACCAAACAATCTCTTTCTAACCCTCAATCCTCTTGGCGTATGAAGTATAAATCATAATTTCAGAAAACAGAGTTATTTCCGGTCGCCATTTTTTAAATCAAACCATAAGCATTATTTATGTTTATAGTATTCGTCGAGCAATAGCAGATAGAGCAAGAATCGTTTTCCTACAACTCATAGTTTATAAATTACAAAACATCTTAGAAATTACATCTTGAAATTTTAATCTAAAATAACTCGGAAACAGCTAGCACTAGTCATCACCCCTCCAATAGGTTGTAGAGTCTTTCCAATTTTTTATCGAATGCTATTAAAATTTTTGAATTAGGGTCAAAACTAAGCCAGCAAATCAAGTCCCGTCCCGATTAGCCTTACTGTGCATAAAGTAGACTTAAAAACAAACCCAACCCAGAGTATCAACAAATTCAAAAATATAAAATTTCCCCCTGTGCACATGTATAATTCAAAACACCAAGTTCGATACCCGGCGGAGGTGGTTCGGATTTCACTGTAGGTCCAGTTTCGATTAACATTACTGTGAATAAAGTAGACTTAAAACAAAACAAATCCAACCCAGAGTATCAAAAAAATACAAAGAAGATAAAGTTTCCCCTGTGCACTTGTATAATTTAAAACACCAAGTTCGATACCCGGCGGAGGTGGTTCGGATCCCACTGTAGGTCCAGTCCCGATTAACATTACTGTGCATAAAGTAGACTTAAAACAAAACAAATCCAACCCAGAGTACACGCGTCAATACCATCCACCATGAGTAAACTAATATGATCATAATCATCGTCCCTCCCCTCCCTCCGATTGTTACCTCGCTTTTATGTTATTCGCAATGAAGAATAGTTTTTTTCAAGCGCACGTTATGTATGCTCATATTTTTTGTTTAGCGTAAATTTCGATGTTTAATCAAAACACCACTTCGTGTTCACTAACGCAACTCGCAATTATTATTATTAACACACACACACATGCAAGAGAAATAACAAGAGAAAACCTTACCTACAAAAGCTGCTAGCTATTTAGCACACACACAAAACGGTTGTATAATCGCGTACAGTTGCAAAAACGTTACTCTTCTGTACAGAAACTTTCACATTACTGTGTTTGATCTGACCTACATCGACACCACAGAACGAAAGTCATCTCTACCCCACCCGTCGTCACATCCGATTGCGATGACAATATAAGCAAAACTAGGTCGTATCAGTATTGCCAACTCACTAGGCCGTATCAGTGTTGCCTCTGAGTTTCGGGGCAACTCGAACTGGACGGCATCGAAGTGGTGCGTTACCTTTTCGGGAACCTCTCCTCGTACACGCTGAAGTACGTGTCGTTGTATTTCAACCTGGGTGAGAAAATAATGCCCGAGGGCGAAACCGTGCAGACGCTTATACAACGCAATACAACGTCCAAGATTCCATGCTGGTGCGGGACGTGTGTTTTTTGAAAAACGGACTCGTGCAAACGATCGTCTCCACGTGCTGCCAGAGCGTGTTGCGTGCGGACCAGGTTCGAGGGCACCAACTCAACTTGCATCTCTCGCATTATTATTTCAACGAAGCGTTGCAGAACATGCGATGTTTGTGTTTCCCACGGCAGCATCTCGAATACCACCACAAGTTGGTCGGGGGATACGTGCACCGCAACCCCCACATGAACGTGGCGCTCAAGAACAGGACCGAGAACGAAATTATTTTGGTGCTGGACTTCACGTCACTCTACCCGAGCGTCATGGTCGCAGCGGGACTCTCTCCCCCTTCAACGTGAACTTTAGGAGTGGTGCGAATGCCACACCGGAACGTCCGTTCCGCCAGGCACGGAAGTGGACGTTTATCGCGGCAGTACGAATCCCACCGGCTGCACGGAAGCGGATCTCCACGTGTATTTTTCGCCCGATACGCTCAACGCCATGTGAATCCGCAAGATCATGACCTTGCGTAAAAAAAATCAAGGAAGCCAAGAATTGCAAGAAGACTTTGCCGCCGGGCAAATTGCTCGAAATGGACGCGAAAGAGAATACGGCGAAGTTGATGATGAACAGCATGTACGGTCAGATGTACGAGTTGAAAGACATTCCCAAAAAAATTCGCGCTCACGTGAACCAACCTTACGTTCGAAGGCCGTACGGGAAAACGTTGGGGGCTCATTCGTTTCGAAAAACCCCGCTTGTGCGTCCCTCGTTACTTTTCTGTCTCGAAGTTTGAGAAAAAAAAAACACGTGAAACTCTACAGAGGTGTGGTTATCTATAACCGCAGCCGTTAGAACCTTTTTTTGGTTGGGCACCACGCACTCCTGGCGGGGTTATAGGGGCCAGGAATCCTAAAAAAAAAACAATTATTATTTGTTTGTTTGCTTGCGTCACAATACAGGCACGCACGCACGCGCGCGCGCGCGCGCGTGTGTGTGTATGTGTGTGTGTGTGTGTGTGGCACATCGTTCCCGAGAGGTTTACAAAAGGTCACGATATATAAACATGGTGTCCCGGACTTGGAAAATTACGATAAGGCGCATTCATCCTTCAAGAATGAGAAAGTGCATTTACTCGTACCGGCTTTTTCTGCGCTGTAAAACATCGTCAGGCTCGGAACGTGGAGAGAAAGTAAGTTTTTGAGGTTTTGATGAAATTTTCGTAGGTTGGCAACACTGTGGCTCACTTCAGTGCATTTACTCGTACCGGCTTTTTTCTGCGCTGTGAAACATCGTCAGCGCAATAAATGAGGCGCGGAACGTGGAGAGAAAGTGAGGTTTTGACGTTTTGGTGCGATTTTCTTTGGGGTGGGTTGGTAACACTGATCCTCACTTAAGGTTGGTCAACCGGGTTGATTACACTACTAGTGGACGGACGTGTTTAAATCTGCTCCGTGGAACCGCGTGCCTAGCGAAGAGATGGGGGTGTCGACCGAGACCTGGCGCTGCCGTATAGGAATGTATGTGGGAAAAGTGCCTTCGAAATGTCAAGCGACCGTGGGGTGCAGTGTTGGATTCAAACAGTGTTTTTTTGCTTACGGACTAGTGGTGCTTGTGTTATTAATGATTGGAGGCGTGGAACTAAACCCTGGCCCAAGTGACGAAATGAAAGAACTCGAAGAAATGTTCCGTGATCTCAAAGCGTCTCACGAATCACTTGTTACTGAAGTTCGACAATTCAACGACGCACTTAGAACTCTGGTCGGTAGAGTGGATGTCCTCCAAAGTGACGTAAGTTCGCTTACAAAACGCGTAGAAGAACTGTCGGAGAACAATAGATGGCTTCAACAAAGGCTGGATGATCAGGAAGATAGAAGTCGTCGGGATAACCTAGTGTTTTACGGTGCCGATGAGGATTCCCCGGGAGAAGACAGCAGAATCCGAGTCCAAAGTGCGTCGATTTATACAAGACAAGCTGAGCATAAATCTGCAAGAGGATGACATTCAGCAAGCTCATAGGATAAACACGAACAGCACGCGAGGCCCATGCCTAATCGCTTGCCGCTTTTTACGGTACAAAAAAAGGAAGAAATTCTAAGGTGCCGCAACAAACTAAAAGGTACATAAATATATGTTGAACATGACTTCTGCTATTCCACTCAGAAGGAGCGCCAGGGACTCTTGGAACATATGCACAGTGCCCGGAAAGCTGGTCATAGAGCCTACATTAGTTACCGCCACCTCGTTGTTGACAATGTCAAGTATTCGTTGAGTGATCTCCAACCTCACCCAGCCACCTTATCTGAGCCCCAAACTGTTGGCGCCAACCCGTCTCCAAGTAAAAGTGCAGTTCAACATCCCCCAGCCCCTATCCACCCTGGAAGTTCAGGAATCCAGTACGATGGGCGAAGCAAGTGGGGAGCAAATTTATAATATAGAGATATTCTTTAATTGTGTTAATATTTCGCATACTCACTAATGTAGGCCTCACAACCACGAATCTGAAATTAAAATTTGGGGGTCACGTCTAGAAATCGAAAAATATGGGGGTCCATAATCTCAACCAACAATGTAGAATTGCTCATTATTTTTCTCAAGATCTATCGTTTCACAACGAAATATACATATTCCTGATATACTACAACCACAAATGTTAACTATATTTGCCTAGCCCAATTGCAACTGGTTTTTGGGGCTATCCATCCCGGAATCGGTGGGAAATTTAAACTAAAATATTATTTCCGTTTGAAATTTTTGAGTCCAAATTTCCCACCGATTCCGGGCTCCGCCCCTGGGGTAATTAACCTACCGCCCCCAACCGCTAACGCGGCTCCGCATCCGCTCCGCTCCGGCTCCCCGGCTTTCTCTATAGACTCCCTGTTAAAGGCATGTTAGAAATTGGCCGGAGTCACCTGCCCCCAAATGAGCCCCAAACTTTTAAATTTGAAGAAATCAGTTTCCAGGATACGGGAAACTTATCTGATTTTCACACAAAACACCTTCCTGATGTTAGACAATACTACAGGAACTTATTACGGTAAGTAGTTTCTTCTGTAGAAATGAAGAAATCTGTCCGAAGGATAGTAAACTAGTACGCGGAACACCAAATTCCATCAATTTGTTAACCAAACCCCACGACCATCCCCTTCTACACTCCACTTATATAACTGTAGCACATTAACAACACTTAGATAACTATAGCACATTAACAATCTTTTAATTTCTCTCCGTCATTCTTCCACGACCTTCCACGACCAATCCTATGAACCAAAGAGAATCGCTCTGAACAGCGTCGGAACGCTCTAGACAGCGGAACGGACGTTGATCGTCATTTCTTCACATCATCAAACATGGTTGTTATGTTTGTTTATGGGGAATCATCGCGATAATTAACAACGTTATTTTACAAGTTCTACAACTCAATGTGCAATTTAAACACGCTACCCCCAAATATTACGTGCATATACGTAAGTACGACTGCATATTTAGTGAGTATAACAACTAGTAAGGTAATTACAGAATATCTCTATATTGTAAATTCTTACCGCAAGGGGTCCCGCGGAAATGGCCTCCGGCCTCTCTGAAGATGTCGACGTAGCCACGCCCATCGCAACCTGACCGGTAAGAAGGTTGATTGATTGATTGATTGATTGATTGATTTAGTTTATTTTACTTCGCGTTTTGTGCCTCTTGGCTAATTTGCGAAGATGGGGATGAGTGATGAAATGATGAAATTAATGAATGGACATTCACAAACAACCGAGCCCGACCGGGATTCGAACCCGGGACCCTTGGCGTCGCAGCGCGATGTGCTAACCACTCGGCCACAGGGTCGGGCGACAAGTAAGAAGGACATCCCCTCAGGACCCACTGGTGTATTAATGAAAACAGCTGACAATGAAACCTATCGGAACGAGTACAAATTTAACTAGTGCACACTCAGTTTGTGATAACTCGCCAGAGAATGTTCATTCAGTCAAAACCGTTCATGAGAATCAAACAAATCGAGTCCCCATGAGCATTAATTATCAAAACCTAAGGTATACGCACGAAAACGAATCAGTTTCTTCTCAGCATTTTGGCGAATAACTATGATGTGGTCTTGTGCGCTGAAACTTGGCTCAAGACCTCCATATCCAACTCCGGAATATTTTCAGAACAATACAGTGTTTTTAGATCGGACCGCAACCCACGAGAAAATGAGAAAAACCTAGGCGGTGGTGTTCTTATTGGTGTAAAGAAAGAACATTGCCCTGAACTGTTGGATTTACCGTTAACCGAACAAACCATAGACTGTGTAATTATAAAATTAAAACCGGAACATGCACATACCATCTATTTTTCTGTAATATACATCCAGCCTTCATCACCCCTACCGGTATATGAAACTTTGTTCTCCCACATAGCCGCACATTGTCCTCTAGGGGCCCCATTGCTCATCGCTGGTGACTTTAACATCCCTGACATAACTCATTCTACTAACGACCTCCTCACGTTAGGTTCCCATTCCCACTGTCGTGAATTGAAGTATTTTATTGATTTTAATGATCTAAAAAACTTAAATACTATCAACATGCCAACGGTAAAACCCTAGATTTAGTCCTAACAAATTTAGAGAATGTAACGATACTCATGCAGGATGCACTGGTGCAGGAAGATACTCACCACCCACCCCTAGGAATAAATATACCACGCCCCAAACCTAAGCGTATAACTTCAAAGTCGAGTATTAAGCGATACAATTTTAAGAAAGCTGATTTTGTCAGTATGTTTCGCAAATTTAAATCAGCTAACTGGCAACAATTACATAAATACAACGATATCGATCTTGCAGTGGACAAATTTTATGAAATAATTAAGTGTATATTTGATGAATGAGTCCCATTCTCCCGCTCAACTTATTCTAATCAGTACCCATGTTGGTTCAGTCTAGATATTATAAAAGGTATAAAGATCAAGTCACACCATCATAAAAAATGGAAACAAAAAAGAGGGAATGTAGGGAATCATGAAGCTAACTTTAAAGCCCTAAGAACGAAATTAAAAGCGGAAATAAACCAAGCTTACCAAAACTACCTTAACAGCTGCGAAGCTAATCTGACTCGCGACCCAAATCTATTTTGGTCTTTAGTGAAGAATAAAAGGAAGAATCCACCAGTCCAACCAACCAAACTGAATGGTGAACCAATTAGTGACAATAATATCCAGAATCTTTGTGCTACATATTTCGAATCTGTCCTTTCCGCGGAACCATCCTCTTACGAAACCACACGTACCAACGCGCTCCCGAAATCCCAACTTAGTCTCTTGAGCATCCCAGAAATCTCCCTAAAAGAAATCGAAAAAGCCATCAAGAAACTCAAACCAAAAAGAGCAGCTGGACCGGACCTAATCCCCCCCTACGTTATTAAAGGTTGCTCAGAGGCACTCAAGTTCCCTCTCCACACCCTCTTTAATTTAATCTTGAAAACAGAAAAATTCCCCGCAAGTTGGAAAATGACGGAGATTTGTCCAATCCTCAAAGCAGCAGATAAGACAGACATAAGTAACTACAGACCAATTGCGAAACTGTCAGCTCCAGCTAAACTCTTTCAGCAAATAATTTATAATCATATTTCCTAGCATGTCAAACCTATCCTTTCTCCACACCAGCATGGATTTGTACAAAA
This sequence comes from Lepisma saccharinum, assembly GCF_977018435.1. Taxonomy (NCBI): domain Eukaryota; kingdom Metazoa; phylum Arthropoda; class Insecta; order Zygentoma; family Lepismatidae; genus Lepisma; species Lepisma saccharinum. The sequence goes on from NC_139230.1 coordinate 211,541,403, forward strand.
CCGTTCAACTGCGATTAATCTCGTCGAATTAACAAATTACGTTCCGTCAACTATTGACGATAAAGGACAAGTCGATGTAATATACACGGACTTCTCAAAGGCCTTCGACACGGGACACCACGATACTTTAATTCAGAAACTAGCTTACATCTGCCTCTCCCCGCAACTTATAAAACTACTTGCTTCATATTTACAGAATAGACGACAATATGTCATGCACCAAGGACTAAGATCCTCCTATTACGTAGCCAGCCCCGGTGTCCCCCAAGGTTCGAACCTAGGCCCCCTGCTGTACTTGATTTTCATTAACGATTAACCAGATGCACTAAAAAACTCCGAAAAATTCATCTTTGCTGACGATGTCAAAATTTTCAAACAAATTAAAAGCGATCAGGACTGCACGAAATTACAAGACGAACTTAACGAAGTACTTGATTGGTGCAAGAACAACAAGGTTAATCTCAATCTCAAGAAATGCAAAGTAATATCATTCACGCGTAACAAAAATCCTATCCAATACTCATATATCATTTCCGACGTAGAAATCCTAATAGAGAATACCGTAACTGATCTTGGAGTCACATTTGACAAAGTTTTAAATTTCCAGACACACACTGCGCGCATCCTCAGTGAAGCGCACAGGAACCTAGGATTTGTGATGAGAATGGGTAGCCAGTATAAGAAAAAATAAACCTTTTTGGTACTTTACTATACATTTGTCACATCAAAACTTGAATATGCCTCAGTCGTTTGGGACCCGTTATTTATAAAGGAAATCGAAAAAATAGAGAAACTACAAAATAAATTCTTAAGGTATTTAGTATATAAATTAAATGGCAATTATCCAAAATTCACTTCGGGTGACATCTTACGCATCATGCTGAGTGTCCCGTCCCTTGAAGAAAGAAGACAGATGCACCAGTTAACCTTCCTTTCCAAACTTATCAATGGAAAAATAGACTCCTCCGAACATAAACTTTTATGTTCCATACTCAAAATTAAGACTAAGAAATGACCTCTTTAAAATTCCACGCTGTAGAACCAGGCTGGCTGAAACGGATCCCATGAGGAGGATGTGCGCGTTCTACAATATAGTCTCCAACAATACCCCTGACATTGATCTATTTAGACCTAAGAGCAAACATATTATGTGAACCCTGTATATAATAGCATTGTAACCAAATATGTTGTATACTTTATGATATACCACCCTTGTATTATATATAGTTGTTATGTAATGATTATTCTGTTCCATCTTATACGTAGTTCTTTTCTCATTGTCTTTGTTGCTTTCTCTTTCCAATTCTTAATTACTTGTTTTGTCAATATGTATGTCAAGTTAACTCAGTTAACCTCAAAGCACTGTAACTGGGCATTTGCCTGTAGTGTTTAATAAATAAATAAATAAATAAATATGAGGGTGGCCTCATAGCGGTTGCTCTCATGGCAACTGGAGCATTAATATTTCTATGTTTTCTAACATTTATGCGATATATAATCCATAAAATAAGACTGAACAAGACACAAGTTATTAAGGAGAGCCAAATAAATATAGGCAATGTGGAATCTGATTTGTTACTTTCTGGAAGTTCTATGGCAGTCGAGATTCTACAGATAGGGGTATGTTGTATATCTATAGTACATTCATAGCTCGTTTGATTAGTCTGGGAGTAATTACCCAATTAATAGGTAATATCGTCGAAATTTGGGCTTTCGTCGGATTTGGAAGTATACATGGAAATTGAGCTTGATAACATGAATTAAAGATGCAAAGATTGCACTGACATCCTAATTAGATCACCAGTGTTCCAAAAGGAGATTCTCGTTGAAAACTGAAAAGAATACTTTCACATTTTACATTAATTTCAACATTAGAAGGGATTAATAAAAGATAAGTGGAAACATTAAACAGAATTGGGGAAATAATCCACGGATTTTCAATGTATCTCAATGCACAGTATTTTACTTGATTAGGCACGTCGTTTTGAATATTTGAAAGTATGCATCGATTTTCGGGAGTGTACATATCTCTAAAGGGAGTTATAAAGCAGAGGGTGTCTTGAGAAAAATCACAAAGAGGTTCGTATAATGTTTTACCTTTGGTGTCATATATAACGTTAGAAATGGACGGAGGTGTAACGCAAGTCTTTTCGTAGTATTGAAAAGTAACGGTCTAAAGTTATATGCAACATAATTTGCAGACTTGTGTACAAGTGGTACTTTAACAGCTACTAAAGCAGTTGTGGAACTAATAGTACACTCTACTATGGGGATATTATAATATTGTCCTAATTTACTCATCGGAATAGCTAGAGTATATAGTTATATAGTATATAGTATAGTTATAGTTACTTGTTCTTCGGACTACAGTCTTTAAGTGATCTTGCAAGAATTGAAATGAAATTAATGCGGGATGTAGAATTTTACTTTGGCAAGAGGAGGTAAGAACATTAATAAATCGGGTACGTCGTTCAGGGGTAAATCCTTAATAGTAACCCAATTTTGGGCTAGAAAGTATTGTATACGGTCGTAAATTTCATTGATGTCTGTGTCTTTTAAGAATAAAGTCCTTATATGTGATTTAGTGGCTCTAAAATAACTCCATCCTTGTACTGATGGGTCGGTTAAAATGGAAGTATTTTCTAGTGAAACGGGTAAATTTTCCCAATCTAAATAGATTGAAGTGATAGGAGTATACTGCAATCGATGTATAAAGGGAATTGAAGTTTCGTATATTGATTTTTATATAGGCTAGAATATATAAAAGTTATCATGGCTAGTCCGTTAATAGTCGTGGCGAGAGACATCATAAGGAGTAAATGTACGGTCAGTCATGCTGTCATGGTTAAATGTGCTCGAACACGTCCAGGATTGTGTGTACTTGGAGCAGGTTTAAGTATTGGTCTATTCCTAGTTGGAATATAAAGTCTAGGAGCTTCGTCTTTCATGAAAAAGATAGGATTAGGATGAGAATGATTGATTCGTTTAAACATTGGAGTTGCATTGCAGCAACATTTCTTGTACTGTTTCCCTATCCAATACAGGATTATCCCAAACAAAATAAGAATTAGAGAGACTAATATATAGATAAGAATATCATCTAATGTATCTAGCCCAAAACTTCAGACTTCAACATTGTTAATTTGATTAAGAGCAACTATTTGAGCGGTTAACAGTAGAAATTTATATATAGTCCATGCAATCAGAATATATTCCATATTATTATGAGTGAAGTTCTAACATGATTGCTTCCAGGATAAGGAAGATTTGGCAAGTCTTCTAAGTTGTCTAAATTACTTATGTCATTAGTCATGGGTTCAGTTTGAGTTGTAATCTTTAAGAAAGGAATCATTTCTGGCCACGCTGTATCTAAACAATCGTTAAAGTGATTAAATTCAGCAGCTTTAGTCTCGGCAAATAATACATCGATCTTCATGGTTGGAATATTTCCCCATGAGGCAGGTAATATGTGATAGAATTTAATATCATCGCTTGTTTTACTTGAACAAGGAAAAGGTCGGGTTATGAACGTTTCTTTAGTTATAGTGAGAGAGCAGTGGCAAGGCATTGTTATTTCTAGTGCTCCTGGTTTGTTAGCATATGTATGGAGATTAAACGTCTCGTTATGACACTCGCCTGTTATCACTAAAGGCGGATTCGTTATGACATAATGGTCTGGAGCTATTTCAGTAATATTAACATTATTTCCGTCATAGCACTGAAACATGCACTGTCCTGTTAGTTCTTTTATAGTGGCACCTTGTCGTATCTTTTGTGCACAAGAGTTTCCTAATGTTGCATCGTGACCATAACGTGGAATATAACACATTGGTGAATTGTGTGGATCACATGTGGATAAAAAGGTTCCTGATAGAAGACGAATAGATTGAGAACTTGTTGCTGAAAATAGAGGAGGGTGTATTATATTGCAAGTATTATTTTCCCATCGAAAAGAGACTGCTAGAAATTCTTTTAATATTACAATTTCACCAATTCTCGTAATGGGGATTTTCAGATTAATTGCCACTTGCGTTGTTGTGAATAAACAGTGGGCCAGGGGCATGGTGTAATACTTCATTAATTGAGAAATTGGAACTGCTAATTGCGGTGTCTAGTGAGAGAGGGAGCTATGCCACAAATCTTGAATTTTTTTTTTTTTTGCCATTTTCAGTCTTCTCCTACCATCTGTCATCTATCATGTGAACTACAACCATGTGGCATAGCTCCCGCTTCTTCTGCAGCAGATTTTCTGAGTTCTTGAATACGTCCTCATCAGCATTTTGAGTGAGAGAAGGAGCTATGCCACTTACTGATGGTGTCTGCAATAGGAGTGGCAGAGGTTGTGTTGCAGTAACCGGTGCTAGATTTAATATCAGCCCTGAAGTTAAAAGATCTCATGGCAATAATGCCTTATATTCCTCCAGTTTTTCATGGTGTTTGCCAAAAACTAAAATCCACAGAAACAATGGACAGTGAAGATCCTCCAGAAGACATATGAAGCTCTCTTTATGTAGATCATATGTAACCCTGTGAACATGATTTACACTCAGGCAAAAGCATTTAAGCCTTGTTCAAAGTATTTGATGTGCTAGATTGATTTTTCCACATGGGTATACTACAACAATATACCATACATCTTCATAATAAATGGTATTTATATTGAAATTCATATTTTTCCTTTTGAATAATTTAGTTAACAGTATGTTCAGAAAAAAATTACCCTTTGTTATACAAATTATGATTCGACGCAATGCTGTAGAAAACTCAATTTATTTCCATTTCTTGTCAAAGTGGCATAGCTCCCTCTCTCACTAGACCCCTCAATTGGTAACCCATTTTCCCTAAGGTAAATTGTAAACGTTTTAAATCTCTTCTCAAAACTTGAGGTGTGATTAAAATTAAGGGAATTTTATTAGCAAAACATGAGGTTCTTATTTCTCTTAATTCTGAATTTCTGGAGTTACTTAAAATTATTTGGTGTAAAATAACTGACTGTAAGATAAGACGATAGAATTTATATGTGGTAGTATTTTCATCCCTAATTAGTTCTGAAGATACCTCTATAATTATATTTCGTAGTAGATTTATTTGTTTTTCCATGGTTACAAGTGTATCGTTTGTCTGACTAATGGCTTCAAGTATCTGAGTTCTTATGACATGTAGTTGCTGGTGTTCTCCTTTTAAGATTGAAGTGATTTTATGAAGTTCTGAATTAAGTGTTCGTTCATTTACTAAGAGTTGTTGGAATTGTTGTTCACTGACAATTCCACAACACCAACGTGCAAAGTTTCCAATGAAATTTAGACCTAAACCTCTTTTAACTCTTTAAAAGTCATCTGTAGGAGTGTTGAATACTATTCCTTTGGTATTTAGATGCGTTAACATTAAAGATTGATAATCACTTACCAATTTATTCAGTGTATTGAATACCTGCATATCATGATATGTATCTACCTGATTGATCTGCACCCCTTTGGTAAGGTTCAGTATTGTTGGGTTGATTACCATAGGTGGCGTGAGATCTTCGGTGTATGTCAGACGGACGCTACCCTCGTACAATGTCACCTGCGGGAGCTGTTTTAAATATGCTGCAGGCATCAATTTTATGGTCCGGCTAGACCACGTCCAGTCCAAAATGAAATGTAACAGAAGGAGTGACATCATGGACATTTCTGGAACTAAAAAATGTATGAGTGACACAATTCTCACTAAGAATCACTCCCCTTCGTCTCGAAGCAAAAAAAAAGTAATCCCTGAGAAAAATAGATTAACACATAACTATACAGATAAAATAACACAAGAATTCAAATAAACAGTAACACATGTAAAATGGCATAATAAACTTAACCTATGAATTTACATTTGAATGGAGGCATATGAAAAGTTTATTCTTCATAACGGCTTAGACGGACCTCCAGATATAAGGGCCAATAATGGGATATACCATCCTTCAAATCGAAGTGTGTGTGTGTAGGGTCCAAAGTTCACCTGCATTCTTAATGAATCGGTGAATAACTCCCCCGAGAGACTATGTAAAGTCTCGAAGCCAGTCCTCTCGCCAGGAGAGAGAGGGAAGGCGTGCCAATGCAAGTCTCAAAAACATGATGAGGTCAGAAATGACAAAAAAGTAGGAGTGGGTTCCTCAAGGCAAGACTACATCTAACACGTTAAATCCGAAGTGAATGTAGGGGCTGCGAGGTGCAACGAACATCATAGGAAAATCAAAGACCAGGAAATTGTAGAGGAGGGCCTCTACTTCACCATCGTAGGTGGGTGGAACAAATAAAGTTGGATATCCACAGCATCTGTCATTCGTACTTGTTGCGATGATGGAAAAATATCTGGCAGGTCAAAATCAAAGTCGGAAGGAGATGAGGTGAATGGGATAATCTCATCCAAGGGCACATCAATATCAAGTAAATCATTCCCTACTGGATAATGAAGAAAAAGAATTGTAGAGGGACTGGAAATACTTACTTCATCTGCTTCATCCATCTCTACATCCATTGTGGAGTTAACTTGTTTAATAAGCAAAATAGTCTAAGGTCTTATCAGCGATACGAAAATCGCAATCAAATTTCCAGTTCAATGAATATTTCTCATAACATGTAGCTACAAAATCACGTAACTTTAAAAACGATGAAAACAAAAAGTCATCTTTTTCTGTCAAGGTAGCGTCGCAGGCTTTAATGAACAACAAAAGTTCACTTTGAAGTGCGTCTTCACATACATAAGAGGCAATATTGAGTACTTCTGGCAAGGTAAAAACATCATATCCCAACCTGGTTATCCAAGTATCTACGTCAATGGCCATTACCTGAACAAGGAGGATATAGTTTCAAATTCTTAAAAGGATTACTTATTGAATTCAGAATCTTACGCCCTACAGGCGTTACTTATCAAATTAATCGCGATATACAAAATAAATACTATGCTGGAAATAAAGGTACGCTTAGAAATTGAAAATAACTTTATGGAATGTATAGGCCTATACAAAAATAGTAGTAGGTATTGTCAAAATGGAGATGTCATTTAAGAAGTAGCTCTTTGCAAGAATTCATCCAGTTCTATAAGGAACTGTATTACTTCGTCATTCGTTTTAGAGTCGGCATGGCATGAATAGGAAAGTGTCTGTAAATGTCTGATTTAATGTGCATGCGCACAAAGTTTCGGACAATTTCTGTGCAATCGTCAAAAAATTTCGTTGCTGTTTGTGTCTTCTATATAAGCAATAAATACTGGTTGATTTTCTTAATTTTATGGGTTTCTAGCACTTTAGAAACTGACACATTTAATTGGGTCGCTAATTCCTCAACAATTGACTTGAATTGGGGTCCATCGGAAGTAATTAGCAATGCATCATCGTCTGCAATAATTTTACAATGAGACATAAGGAGAGTCAAAATAAGCCAAAATACATCTAACACAATTAAAGTATAAGAAGTAACTGATTATAATCTCTAAGCTAGTATCATACAGCAAGATTGGAGTTTCCTTATAATTAGGGATGTGACGAAGCTGAAAATTTACCGATGCCGATGTACTCACCGATAATTTTTGGAACCGATACCGATGCCGATATTTAACCGATTCCGATATATAAGATTATGAAACAGAAATGGGATGTTATTTTCAGCATGACAAAAATGAATTTGCTATGTACATTTCTATTGCATGTCATATGTACAGTGGTGGCCAAAAGTCTGGAAAATCATGAAAATTTTCAATTATTCATACTTTTTAATTCTCTCACACTTAATACAGTTGATGAAATTTTACATTTTATTTTTAAAATGTATACTATAAGATTACTTGAACAAATATAGATACAAATTATCATAATTTCCATACTCTAGTATTTAACAAAGAGAAAACTAAATATATGCTTACAGGCCGAAACCAAGTGTTAGGTAATAATCAAAATCTAATTATTGATAACAACTCGTTTGAAACAGTTTCTAAATTCAAATACTTAGGAGTAATATTAACAAATGAAAATTATATTAAAGAGGAAATAAAAAGTAGGCTTAATTCAGGAAATGCATGTTACTTCTCTCTTCATAAATTTTTGTCTTCTCGTTTAATATCTAAGAAACTAAAAGTTAAAATATACAAAACAGTAATTTTGCCTGTAGTATTATATGGATGTGAAACTTGGTCCCTTACATTGAAAGAGGAACATAAATTGAGAGTATTTGAAAATAAGATCCTTAGGAAAATCTTTGGACCTAAAAGGGATGACGAGACAGGTGAGTGGAAAAGGTTACATAATTTAGAACTACATAATTTGTATGCATGTCCAGATATTATTAGAATGATTAAATCGCGAAGACTTAGGTGGGCAGGCCATGTGGCACGAATGGGAGAGGAAAGAGGGGTTTACAGGATTCTTGTTGGGAAACCTGATGGTAAGAGACCTGTAGGAAGGCCAAGACGAAGATGGAGGGACAACGTTGAGATGGACCTAAGGGAAATCGGTAGGGATGGAAAAGAGTATATAGATCTTGCTCAAGATAGGGACAGATGGAAGGCCTGTGTTGCTGCAGCCATGAACCTTCGGGTTTAAGAAGGCTAGGGAGTTAGTTAGTTAGTTAGTATTTTGTACCATGTCCTTTGCTTTCTAACACTTCCAATATCCGTTTGGGCATAGAGTGCGCCAAGCGTTGACAGTAATCTGGCGTAATTTCAGTGGCCCATACTTCCTTGATTTTTTGTACCAGGTCATTGTATGACGTTGGGGACTTATCCGAGACCTTCTTCATGATGGACCATGCATTATCTATGATGTTTAGATCTGGTAGGGATGTGACGAAGCTGAAAATTTACCGATGCTGATGTACTCACCGATAATTTTTGGAACAGATACCGATGCGGATATTTAACCGATTCTGATGCATAAGATTATTAAACAGAAATGGGATGTTATTTTCAGCATGACAAAAATAAATTTGCTATGTACAATTGTATTGCATATCATATTTATATACATATATATTCTCAAGAGATGTGAATGTACATTTGCATCTACAAAATGTTATGTCAACCTTTAAGAAGAACATGGATTCTCAAGAGATTAAACATTAGTACACAAGCAGTTCTTTGAAATGCAAAATGAATTTCTGTTCTGCCAGATTCAACTTCAGAAACACGAGATGTGGAAGCACTTCAGGAAGTAACCTACTTCTTCTCTTATCGCAAATCTGTTAGCAACACTGAACACTCAATCACTGAATACTGATGCAGGAGATATTCCCAAGGATTTTCTCAGGACTTGCTTCAGGTTTGAATATTCATTTTTGAATTTCCAATACAACAGCAGATTCTGGTTCAGCAATGTACTGTTTTATTTCAGATTTATAGTTAGGTTGATCCTCTGAAAGAGTTGCCAATAATTTTATTACAAAAATTCTACAATAATGACGAATCATAACCAATTTTTCAATAAATCTTACAAAACTAGAATATACAACTTATTAGAAGGTAAAAACTCTAGTATAATCTGTACCGGTTTAAATATCGGATTTTTGCCGATTTCGATACCGATGCCGATGTGTCAATTTCGGCCTATTTTCATACATCTGTAATCGGCTTCGGCATATCCCTACTTATAATAAATAATAAAAATGGCTAAAAAAAGCTATATTTCTTCATCTCTCGTAAAAAAAGTAGGTCAGTAGTGTTTAATGAAAATTGGAATGTAGGATGCAAGGCTATGTACTTGTATCGTGTAACAAGGCACCAAAATGAACATTATCCCACGAGGAGGATATTTAACTGAAAAAAAAGAAAAAGCCGAGTTTAGCGAGGTAATAAAAAGTCCTGCTGCTAATAGCCGATCAGGCAATTGAAAGAAAAATGACATTCAAACTTTCGGTTTCTAATTCCGTGTGTTATAGTATATTCAAAATGTAATTACTGAAATAAAAAAAAATAAAACGTAACGTATTTATTTGCAGAAAGGAGGGGGAAAAAGACAGTTCAATGTATTTTCGCTTGGGTGTTTTATAGCGTTGAAATTGACGAAGTCTTCACGGCTCCTGCAGGATGTAGATAAGATTAGCTCGGTCGCTGCGGTGTTCCGAGCATTATCAAAGGGAGGAAGAAAATTAGCCTAGCTCTGCTATGAGTTGAAAGACGGAACGAATGATTTCGGGTTGGAATTTTAGCTAGCTTAGCGTTCTTCCTTTTCTCATATACAGGGCCATTCAGCTAGAAATGAACAATTTTCAAGATTTATAAGTAGTTAGAAACGGGGCACGAGCAAACACCTCCCCAAAATCTAACAATTTTATAGTGAGCTCTCGTAGTGTAATTTAACTGAAAATCATGATTTTAGCTCATTTTCCAAGAGTAAAAAACTGAAAATTTGTTTTACGCAAGAGCTTAAATTTCAATTTTATTGAATAAAAATTCTAAGATTTAGATAATTTCCCTTATGACACCCAATTTTTTAAAATTTCACTTTTTCAAATAGTAGAGGGATTGGAGTCCTTCTAAGCCATACTTGGTACGAGGCCTATTATTTTTATTAATTCAAGCACAGTGGTAAACCTATTTTGACGATGTTTTTGTCGATTTTATAGTATCGCAACTCTGTGATTTTTCATCTCCTACTTGGTACGAGTGTCATTAAATTACGTAACACCCACACCCACCCACACCTACACCCTCACCCACACACATTTACTTCCGGTCTACTTCCGGTCCACTTCCTGTCCACTTCCGGTGCACTTCCGGTCTACTTCCGGTCCACTTCCGGTCTACTTCCGGTCTACTTCCGGTTTACTTTGATGTATTTATTAATTTTTTTATTATATATAAAATAAAACGTCATGAATATTTTTGGGTTTAAGAAGCAACAACATAATCAGCCTATAGAGAGAATTCCAGTAAACGTGGATGTACACTCGTGTCCAAAATTAAGGTGACAAATGAAAAATGCAAGAGAACAACAAAATGATGTATTGAACGGGGTTGTGGGTGATAGAGGAGACAGGAAACAATAAAGAAGAGAGAGGATGCACCAAATGAACAGAAAAGAAAGAGCATTTAAGGAAGAAACCTGTATTACTGGATTGGGTACAAAACTCATACAAAGGAATACAACGATTTAATTCCATCCTAGGCATTCTGGTGACCAGGCACTGCCCCTTAATAAGGAATATGGTCACCACGAACAGCAATACATGCCGCACAACGGTTTCCCATGCTGTTCATGAGGGTGTCAATATGTTCCTGGGACAAGGCATCCCATTCTTCCAAGAGACCACATCGAAGCTCGTCTAGGGTTTGTGGAGGGATAGGACGTGCTGCAAGCCGCCTCCCCAATGCACCCCACACATGTTCGATCGGATTTAGGTCGGGTGAACGTGAGGGCCATGAAATCCGTCGAATATCCTCACCTTCCAGGAACTCATCCACAAGTTGAGCACGATGTGGACGGGCATTATCGTCCATGAACAAGAATTCTGGGCCAACAGCCCCTCGGAAAAGTCGCACTATTGGTTCCAGAATGTCATCCCTGTACCTCTGGGCAGTGAGTGTGCCGGGGTTTAGCACATACAGGGGCGTACGTTCACCACTCATTATCCCTCCCCAGACTATGATGCCACCACCGCGGTATTGGTCAACCTCGTGGATGCGAGATCGATGAAAACGCGTCCCAGGATCTCGCCATACACACATTCGCCGCGAGTCACTGTGGAGACTGAAGCGCGATTCATCTGTGAAGAGCACAGATGACCACTGTTCTTGGGTCCATTGTCCGTGTTCGCGACACCACATGTATCGCTCGCATCGGTGATAGGGGGTGAGGGGGATGCACACCACTGGTCGTCTTGCAAAGAGTCCTGCCGCATTGAGTCGTTTGTACACAGTTTGACGCAATATTGAGGCTCCAGTTGCAGCATACAGGTCCTGGTAGAGCTGAGTTGCAGTCCTGTTTCTATAGCGACGGGCTGTAATTGGCATATAACCGTCATCGGCTGGTGTTGTCCGTCGTGGCCTCCCTTGCCCTGGTCGTCTTGTTATGGTTCATGTCCTCTGGAACTGGTTCCACATTCTGGAGACCACTTGGCGTGACACATTCAACCACCCTGCCAATTCGGCCTGTGACTGCCCTGCTTTCATTCTACCGATTGCTCGCCATCGCATTCCATCGTCCAGACGTTGGTGATGAGCCATCATGCTCGTTCGCCCACCTACAGCTGTCTACTGACGAGGTTTCTGCCGTCTGCAAATTTCTCACCTGCGGCGCAGCTGTTCCCTTTCCACAATTGTGCAATGACGTCACGCACTATCCTTCCCTGGAGTGTTTCGATAGAAGTGTTGCGACGTGTTGCATATTTTCCGAAAGTGTTGTCCATTTTCATGCACGTATTTGCGACTTTTCCCACTTTTTCCCTTTGTCACCTTAATTTTGGACACCAGTGTATTTAGAGACATTTATCATCAATTGAAAGCGTTACTTCTTTTTCACTTGAACAGTATTTGGTCTCATGTTGACGAGGATACTGGAAAGCACTTATTTGTATTTAATAGTAACTTATCATCATATAAGTTACCTGTTAGTGGAAAAATTCAAGAAAACATTTCACCACCCAATACGGCAGTTTTGCACATAGGTCGAAATTTGTATAGAATTCAACATAGTACATTACTTCCTGATACGTCTTATGATGTGGAAGCTGGTGAATTTTTGTATGCTGAGATAATTGGAGAGCATGATAAATTGATTCCTCTGTTAATCGAAATAAGAATAATCTATCCTCTTATTAATATATAAAATACCTAAAAACAAAAAAAAACGAAACAAAGCATAGACATATTTGGTAATAGAAGGCGACAGGAGATTCCTGATAATTCCAGCGAGATTGCTAGTTTAGATGCACGTCTAAAGAAACTTAAATCAGATTTATTAATATCACAAAATTCTTTGAATATAAGCTTAAATGCTGAAATTACCAATCTACAGTCTGAATTAATTAATCCCATAGTAAAAATTGATGGGGAACTCAAGTCTTTACTTCAAAAATATACTAATTTACCATCTCTCGATAATGTTGAAAATTTAAAAGAGAATTTAGCTAAATAAAAAAATGATCTTGAGAAAATTCGTCAAATTCAAACAAATACCTCGAACATCTAAAGCAAGAACTAAATAACCAAGCGAATACTATTCGTACCGAACTACTTTCCATAATTCAAACTATCAAGACTCAAGAGCAATATGAACTGCTTAATTCAAGTATTGTTGAATTACGGGAGCAATTTTTATCTTTTGAAATTCCCTCACTGGAATATATTAAAACCGAACTGCAAACAGACCAATTACATGCAGCCATAACAGAAGTTCAATCCAAACTACAAATATTAGAAGACTTTATCAATAATTTACCTTCATCTTCCGAATTAAATGCCATTGCTCGCAGTTTTGCAAGCATCAAATTGCAATTAGAAACTTACGAAGATTTTGGAAAGATACAGGGTACCATAGCTCATATTGAAGATACTTTGACAACCATGAGAAACGAATTGACGAATGTACAGAAAACTCTTGATTTTAAGTTGCCAAGCATAACCGAATCTTTAAATGTAATTCAACGACAGATCACAAAATTAGAGAATCTCAACACTGAATCTGAACTATCTCATTTTCACCATCTCATAGACGACATACAGAACAAATTGCAAATACAGCAACAGTCTACCCCTACGCAAGATGACATATAGCAACTTAAAAATGCCTTAACCAGTGTAGCATCTGCTACAGAATTAGATGTAGTTAAGCAAGCTTTAACCTCACTTCAAAACACAGTATCCAATTTACCCACTTCCCAGGAGATGAGATCTGTAAAAAGAGCAGTAAATAGAATATTGAAGTCAGAGGACATTAAGAATATTCAAGCGGAAATTGCCATAATTCAAGACACTATTGCTACTTTGCCTACCAATCAGATTCAGATTGTGAATGAATTACATGCATTGTTTGTAGAAATCAGAAGGCAGGTATTCGATCTTACAAACCAGAGCACTAAATTGAAATTTGTAGAAAGTTTACTGGAGATTACTTCCAACATTAGAGAACAAATTGCTACTACCCTCGAAACAAGTCAGGAATCTGCTTTATCAGGTTTCACATCAGAACTTCACGATCTCAAAGAACAATTTAAACAATTGTATGTCGATGTAAAAATCAAACCCAGCTACGATGAAGTGGTACGCACCATAAATGAATATCAAGAAACGGTATTAAGCAGATTAGATGATCTCGAATTACGTCAACTTTTCACTGTTGAGATAGTTAGGCTTGAGAGTGTACCAAATGTACGAGGGCACTGGACTTATGTTAATGCAGGAAATGTTTACAAAATGTACCCTTACAGTCAGTCTCATAAATTTTTCCTTGATGGCGAAATTAAATTTTTAAAATTTGGCTATGTGAAAAAAGGAAAGCATGTGGAAGTACCAAATTTCACCATACAGAGAAAAGATGGCGTCTACAGAGCACTACAGATACCTGTAGCATATTGAGACGAATCTGGAAATAATATAAAATACATGAGGATCAAGAATTATCTGTTTTCCTTGTGCAAGCTAATGACAAATTTTTATTTGAGGTGAAACAATTATACCCCGAGGATAATCCATTTTATGTCATATTTTCTTATAGAATCCGATGTCAAGACAAGATATAGTTAATGAATTACACAGACCAGCTCGTCATAACTACAAACGACTGAGTGTGGTAACGAAAGGTGTAAATGATTTGTTTCAGGCTGATCTGATTGAGATGACACCCCCAAGGGGGACTTTAAAAAATTTGGATAAGATAAATCATGGTTACAAATATATGCTTACAGTTATTGATACCTTTAGCAAATATGCATGGGCTGTTCCCTTAAAATCCAAGACTGGTACTTGTGTTACCGAGGCTTTTAAGTCGATATTTAGTGAGGGAAGGATACCAAAATATTTACAGACAGATAGAGGGAAAGAATTTCACAATTCTACATTTGCTAAGTTAATGCAACAACATAATATTAAACATTATTCTACATACAGTCATCATAAAGCTAGTATAGTGGAACGATTCAACAGGACATTAAAAAATCGCATGTGGAGACAATTTACTCTACAAGGCAATTATAAGTGGATGCAAATTTTACCCGAGCTAGTTCATAATTATAACAATACAGTACACAGTACTATTCACATGAAACCTGCTGAGGTAACCAAGTCTGATGAGCAACGATTGATTTCTACTGTTTATTGTCAAAAATATAAATATACTACCAAGAAGCCAAAGTTTAAAATACGGGATCAGGTAAGGGTCAGTAAATATAAAAACTTATTCGAGAAGGGATTCACTAAAAACTGGAGTACGGAGTTATTCTCAGTGGTTCAAGTTTTACCAGGGAATAGAAATACATATATCATAAAAGATAATCATAACAAAATATTGAAAGGGAGATTCTATGAAGAGGAACTCAGTAAAACAAAATATCGAGATACATATCTAATCGAGAAAATATTGAAGAAGAAAAATAATAAATTGTATGTGAAATGGTTAGGTCTGCCAGACAAAAGTTGGATAGAAGCAAACCAGGTGATTCTTTGACACCAACATGGAATGTTGTACAGCGTTTACCAGATGTAGTGGAAACTAATAAAAAAATGGAGAGTTGTTACCTGATAACATACGATGCCTCATTGCAGGCCCATCAGGTTGTGGAAAAACTACTTTGCTGGTTGATAATTTCTTGCTTGCCCCCAATTGGCTAGATTGGAAAAATAGACACTTGTATGTATTCTCAAAGAGTTTAGAACAACCGAAATACCAACAACTCATGAAGTTGTACGAGGGACTGGGCAGAGCTACATTTGCATCAACAATAAAACCTCTCGACCAATGTTTGAAAAATTTTGTTGTGGTATTCGATGATGTTATTCTAGAAAATCAGAACAAAATTAGAATTTTTTTTACACAGGGTCGTCACAAAGAAATAGACTGCTTTTATTTAGCTCAAACTTATTCCAAAATTCCCAAACAATTACTACGAGATAATACAAACTTAATCTGTTTGTTTCGTCAAGACCATACTAATTTGAAACATGTATACGATGATTATGTGGGAGGAGACATAAATTACAACCAATTTTCAAAATTCTGTTCATCTTGTTGGAACAGCG
The DNA here is from genome assembly GCF_977018435.1 of Lepisma saccharinum. Taxonomy (NCBI): domain Eukaryota; kingdom Metazoa; phylum Arthropoda; class Insecta; order Zygentoma; family Lepismatidae; genus Lepisma; species Lepisma saccharinum. The sequence goes on from NC_139230.1 coordinate 211,557,594, forward strand.
ACGATTTTGGATTTGTTACTATCGACATGACTCGGAAACCTAACAATGGTAAGTTTAGAAATAAAATCAACGACTTTTTAAACGTTGAAACGATATAAAATAACCATTAATCAAAAAATAAATATGAAGAAACACAAAATTGAAGATAATTCGAAATTACGAGAGTACTTGTCCAAACGTTTCAAAGGTTGGAAATCAGAGAATCGAGGTTTTTACGAACAACACAAGCGTCAAGACCAACCTATTATCGATGCAATTAGTGGTCTTGGTAAAGAGATTAAGGGTGTGACAGAACAAAATAAAAACCTCATCAATGAATTGGTACCTCTTACTGCTGAAAATTATGCAGATTTTCCTCCTAAGCCATTATCTAGTATCCACACGCCCCTGGTACTTAAGGAACCACCTGCTTAAGCAGGTATAGAAGAATCAGAGAAAATCGAGTTAGGTCCCCTGGCAAGGGATTACCTGAGTACTGGAAAATTCGAAAAAGATTAAGTATTTGGATTTGTGGCGAATACTATTTATTTATTTAATTACGCTTCAATTTTGCACGTACCGTGGCTACCCGATACCCAAAATTTTCAAAAAGGCAATATTGAAACGTACAACGTTGTAGAAACGACTACTGTAAATTGTTAATTCGCCCGGCCCAGTGTAGGACCCTGAACTTCGTGGATCGATTCGTTTTTTGATTTCCTCCAGGACACAAAAACAACTTAAATCGCCGAGTGCATGCAATCTGGGTTAACGTAAACTTCTTGAGAAGTGGGGGAATCGTCTAGTTCCCCTTCTCAAAAAAATTACGTACGCCCCTAAACAACCCAGATAAATTCTCTCCAATCCACTACATTACGCTACGTCTAGTCCTTTTGCAAAAGAATAATCACTTAATCTATTTTTTTAAATTGATCAAAATTAATATTCCATTTTAAACAAACTTTTATTCATAGACAGATTAGTTTTTGTAAAAAGGGTAACAGTGACTTTATCAGAACAATATTTTTAATATTTTAAATTATGCAAAATGTAACAGTTCAATGAAAATTCCCTGAGTCTATAAATGTTTACAAATTGGAATTAAACGAACCTCCAAGTACTACTTTCACCTTCGCTTATTCCCTACTTTATCCTTTCTTATTTATAGTTCCAATTTAAACAACTTACAATAAATAACAATGATCTCTCCCCAAAATTTAGTTTGTATATATATATATATGCATTCAATCCCTTCCCAAATCTTCATCAAATGTCATGAAATACGTCTCAACAATTGTGGAAAAAGTATTCGAGATGTTGCCGAAACAAGTCATTGATCAGGTTATCAAATAAAAGGGGGGTACTCGCAATGTTCCAGCCGGTTACGGAGTGGAGAGACACACAAAAAAATATGATTTAATACTACTTGATTTCTTTGTAATAACCAATTCAAAAATAAGTGGCTCAACAATTTAGAAGGATTAATCGGTTACTACACAATTCGCGTATGCATGTTAATACAATGAATTTGACAAAAGCCCCATATCGACCTTCTTCCTTCCCCGTTACGTAATGGCAAAAAGTCCTGATGACTAGGACGAAATGGGCTGCTCAAACGTATAACGTTAGCTACAATGCCATGCCATATACGCCACAAAGGGGAAGAAAAGGTCGGGCTCCTGTTTCGCGAACTACTGTATATACCTGTTCGTCTCTCCGCTCCGGCTGGCGAGTAATCCTGGTCTGTCCTGGGCAACGCGTGTAAGAGATCTCTATCGTGACTGTTCGCTCTCCCAGCTCCGACCGCTGGTCAAACGACGAGTCTATTACGCATGCGCGAGTGACGACTCGAGGCAGCAAACGGCCTCTGTCGAAAAACTGCGCAACTTGATACATCACGTAATGATCCATGAATTGTTTCGGCGCATGACATATCTCACTCTCGTAAATAAAGAGAAGAGAGTGACTGTGGCGGGATGATATTTATGTAAGTATATCAACCGTCACAACCTCCCTCTGCTCCGAAAAATCCAGGTCACACAGGCATAAATTTAACAATAGACAACATAAAATTACACCCCTAAAATGATTAAATACATATTCTTAAAATTGCAGCAATTAAATTTATTATATATTTGGATATACTCTTTTTGTTTTTTGTTTGTTTTTTTTTGCAAATTTTCTCCAATTTCTCCCATAATGAATTACAATACCCAAGAAAATTTTTTTGATAACCATAACTATTGAATTAATTATATATATAATTGAAATCCAAATCATGATTAGATATAAGCCACTAAGGATACAGAAATATACACATCCTTGTGGTAAGCAATCAACAATGCATTAGAGGAGATCCACTCCGCAAATATAGCAAGTAACACATTTTAATAAATATGCCTAAAAGGCTATAAGACAATATTAAAATAAGATTATATGGTTTGATCTGAATAAATATTGGGAGAAGATATCCCAAGATATAAATGACAATAAATAAATATATTATAGTACTCTGATAATAAAAGACTAGTAATAATAAGAGGCATTATGAGCCCATATCTATACATACATATATATATCCCACATATATTTCAATGAGGAACACCTATATAGCACCACACAATTTCATATATCACTGAAAGAAATTTTATAGAAGGTGTCCTGCTTTTTGTTTAACCAAGTTTCTGCACTACAAATATATTTCAAGTTTATAAAATCCCATTAATTCCATGGTGTTGAAATAAATTTTAGCCAATATATCGTATGATTTCGCACAATACAAGTTCCTGGTGACAGAAATCCTAATAAATGTTCATATATAATTACAATCATCTTCTAAGAATCCCTATGCTTCCTGCACAAGGTACACAAAGAAGAGAAAAACTCGACGAAAATTTCCATATAAGAAAAGGGGATGTTTTAATCCTGTAATCGGGAACATCCAATACAGTTCATACATTTACAAGGCAAGACGTGTATATAATCCAATCCCAAGGAATCCTTAAACTATTCCATCTTGTTGAACAAGGTAATTTCTTTTTGTAACAATTGAGATAGCTCAATACATGTTCATCAAAGGAAGTATCATCACTAGAGGGATTTCAAGCAGTACACTAAGGTCACGATGCGGCATATTTTCTGAAATTTTTTTTTTGTGTGTCACAATGTGCCTCTTACGTATCGTAATTTCTTCTTCGTCGTAAAACAGTATCTGCAAAACATACCTGAGGAACACCAGAGTCAATCGGTACTAATCCCAAGTATCCGTACTAGAATCCTTATCCATCAGGGGTCAAAGAGATGCAGAGGTGACGATCTATGTAGAAGAAAATTTAAATCCATTTTTTCTAGTGCAGTTGATGAGCGAAGATCTCCAGATAGACGACTGTGACGTATGACTGCAGGCAAAAAGGCAGAATCTGATAGCAGGGCACTTCGATGAAGATGTTGATATGTTCAATAGGTGTAGTAGGTCATCACGGTACAATTCTCCACGAAATGATAATATGAAAATAAATACAAACCAAAAATTACTAATAAGAAGAGAAAAGAAGGAAAAACAAGAATTATAGGAAAGAAGAAGAAGAATACCATATGATTAACATATACAGATGTACATTTCTACCAGAAGGTGACATTATACGTCTAATGCCTAAAGTTATTAGTTGTTTACATGATATTCAGATTGTTTACGATCATTATTAATGTTCTGATTAAATTTACCTCCGGACCGTACATTGGCCGGTAATTTAACACGGCAGTTAGTCTTAACATGGCCCCATTTTAAACATCTATAGCATTGCTTATTAAGTCTAGAAACACTAGAAATAGGTATATTGCCTGTGACCTGATTTGAAGTTGTCGCCATCAACCTATGATTTTCATGATCCATCTTTTCATCATTTACAGGAGCGCGTGTAAAATTCCGCTCCAATGGGGAAATTTCCTGAGCTAATGTAAGTAATTCAGAAAGGGTAGTTGGTGTTGGTTTAAACAACAAAAAGCCACGAGTGGTGGGGTGTAGATTTTGTAAAATGGTCTGAATCAAAACAGACTCCTCCCAATAATATTTAATGCATTAGCACAGTCAACTATAGTTGAAGCAAATGAATATAGCGTTTCGGTAGTTTTTTGAAATCTACAAACATTAGAATTTATAAGTAAGGTAAGGATATTAGAAGTTACTAACGTTTTCCAAATTTGACATTTTAATGCAAACCACGATGCGTTTGCAGCCAAAGCCTCACGCCACAACATTTTGAGGTTTCCCCCCGTTTTCCTGAGGACATTCGTCAAAATTAGTGATTCTGGGTACATATTTACGCTGACAATCAGCTGAACTGATAAAACGAAGAAGAATAAATTATTACTATCTTCTCCGTTACATAAAGACAGTGCATCGATATCGGCATCCAAATTGCGTAACATTACTTTATTTGACAATGATGATTTGAATCCCGATTCTTTGGGGTCCTCAATGTCTGATTTATCCGCACCTGTTTGGGCGGGTGGGGTAAAAAGTACTTTGGGCATTTTAACATAATCTGGCCGCTTGGGAGTAGTTGTAGGATCTAATTGAACAAAGCCCTTAAACTGAGACATGACGTAGTAAGGTTACAAATAGCAATCAATTTTATAAGTCTGTCAAAAGGAGCTGGAAAAAAAACTAAAATTTACTAAAGATTACACTCCGCAATTTAAGTTCTCCATGCCTGCTACCATCTTTTTGTGGCGAATACTATTTATTTATTTAATTACGCTTCAATTTTGCACGTACCGTGGCTACCCGATACCCAAAATTTTCAAAAAGGCAATATTGAAACGTACAACGTTGTAGAAACGACTACTGTAAATTGTTAATTCGCCCGGCCCAGTGTAGGACCCTGAACTTCGTGGATCGATTCGTTTTTTGATTTCCTCCAGGACACAAAAACAACTTAAATCGCCGAGTGCATGCAATCTGGGTTAACGTAAACTTCTTGAGAAGTGGGGGAATCGTCTAGTTCCCCTTCTCAAAAAAATTACGTACGCCCCTAAACAACCCAGATAAATTCTCTCCAATCCACTACATTACGCTACGTCTAGTCCTTTTGCAAAAGAATAATCACTTAATCTATTTTTTTAAATTGATCAAAATTAATATTCCATTTTAAACAAACTTTTATTCATAGACAGATTAGTTTTTGTAAAAAGGGTAACAGTGACTTTATCAGAACAATATTTTTAATATTTTAAATTATGCAAAATGTAACAGTTCAATGAAAATTCCCTGAGTCTATAAATGTTTACAAATTGGAATTAAACGAACCTCCAAGTACTACTTTCACCTTCGCTTATTCCCTACTTTATCCTTTCTTATTTATAGTTCCAATTTAAACAACTTACAATAAATAACAATGATCTCTCCCCAAAATTTAGTTTGTATATATATATATATGCATTCAATCCCTTCCCAAATCTTCATCAAATGTCATGAAATACGTCTCAACAATTGTGGAAAAAGTATTCGAGATGTTGCCGAAACAAGTCATTGATCAGGTTATCAAATAAAAGGGGGGTACTCGCAATGTTCCAGCCGGTTACGGAGTGGAGAGACACACAAAAAAATATGATTTAATACTACTTGATTTCTTTGTAATAACCAATTCAAAAATAAGTGGCTCAACAATTTAGAAGGATTAATCGGTTACTACACAATTCGCGTATGCATGTTAATACAATGAATTTGACAAAAGCCCCATATCGACCTTCTTCCTTCCCCGTTACGTAATGGCAAAAAGTCCTGATGACTAGGACGAAATGGGCTGCTCAAACGTATAACGTTAGCTACAATGCCATGCCATATACGCCACAAAGGGGAAGAAAAGGTCGGGCTCCTGTTTCGCGAACTACTGTATATACCTGTTCGTCTCTCCGCTCCGGCTGGCGAGTAATCCTGGTCTGTCCTGGGCAACGCGTGTAAGAGATCTCTATCGTGACTGTTCGCTCTCCCAGCTCCGACCGCTGGTCAAACGACGAGTCTATTACGCATGCGCGAGTGACGACTCGAGGCAGCAAACGGCCTCTGTCGAAAAACTGCGCAACTTGATACATCACGTAATGATCCATGAATTGTTTCGGCGCATGACATATCTCACTCTCGTAAATAAAGAGAAGAGAGTGACTGTGGCGGGATGATATTTATGTAAGTATATCAACCGTCACAGATTGTATCCAACTATGGAGCATAATGAAGGTGTGGTATGGAAATTTCGCAAGTCTAAAGTAACATTCGAAGGGGACAACATAAAAATTAATTTGGGTGGGAGAAACAGCTGGTCCAGATATCCTGGTACCGTAGGGCTATGGGAGCTCATTACCAAAAAACAACCAAAAAATTTTACAGAAGATGATTATCAAAGTTACTCTGAAATTTTGACACTCTCTGATACTTTGTACCAAAATAACGATGCCACTCAAAAGCATGTGGAATCGAGCAGCGGGGATAAATACAAAAATCTGATTAAACCTATCTGAAATCAACTAAAAACTGGTAGTGGTATAAAACAATACAATACTTTACCTAAAGAATTTGTATGGGTAAACGATGTGATAAAACTTATAGATAGCTTGCTGGTTATAGCACGGGAGGAAAATGCTGGGAACAATATTTTCCATAATGAGAAAATGGGTATTGTAAACATGATCAGTGACAAACTAGCTAATTTTATTGTAAACGATCCTAAAGGTATAGGATACTTAATTAAAATTATCAATACTTTACCTCCTAAATTCTGGAATATATCAGAGGGTCGAGGTTTAGTAAATATAATATTAATAAACTTCCGTTCAAGTTACACGTACCTGGTTACCAATATTGTGGTCCTGGTACAAAACGTGAGAAACGAATAGAGAGAGGGGACAGGGGTATTAATCCTCTGGATGCAGCTTGCAAAGAACATAATATTGCATACAACACACACAAAAATCTGAATGATCGTCATGTGGCTAATCAAAAACTGGAAGAGGCAGCTTTTGGAAGATTAACAAGCAGAGATGCATCATTGGGTGAAAAAATAACAGCGTTGGGTACAACCATTGCTATGAATACAAAACAAAAATTAATGTGGGGTTTGTAATATAAATACCCTGAAAAAGAATAATAATAATAAAACAACATGAAACCAAAAGGAGTTGTATACCAAATACCATATCATGATCTTAAAAATTTAAAACTTAATTCGATTTTAACTAAAAAACAACAAGAAAAGAAGAGGCAATGTATAGCCAAAGGAAATAGAATGAAATTATTACTCAGTACGCCACAATTAAAACGATTGCAAAATACAAGAAAGAAAACACACAGTGGAGGATTTATATTCAGCATTCCAGCTATCCTGACTGCATTTGGGGCAGTTGGGAGCTTAGCTGGGGATAGTGCTGCTATTGCCAAAACTGTAAATGATTCCAAAAAAATAAGGCAAAACTAGAAGAGCAAAAGCGTCATAATCTTGCCATGGAGAAAAAATAGGTAAAGGTATGAAGTCTAGAGCACTTAGAAAATTAAAAAAAAGAAGAAGCTTTTACCAACCAAGACATTGAATCTTTAATTAAAATATTTAAAGTTAAACACTTCAGGGGGGTTTGCATGTCTGATTCTCTCCCTAAAGGTAGTCCTCACTCTCGAGAATGTGGCGTGGTGAATTTGGACAAGTCCGAAAACGTTGGTACTCACTGGATATGCTATTATAAACAAAATGACAATGCTTTTATTTTCGATTCTTTCGGTGGGGTACCCCCTACAGAATTAATTCGTTACTTGAATCATGTTAAAATTTATTACAACGGTGATCGTATTCAAGATTTCGATCAAATTATATGTGGCCATGTTTGCATTACGATGCTCAGAATTTTAAATAGAATACCAAACATCAAATTAAAAGATTTTCAAAAAGCTGTATTATTGTATATATTAAATATGGGAATTTTTCATTTCTCCAGCGAGACTTCGGTTTTGAAACTACATCTTCACGATGATATTATCGATCCAAAATCCATAGCTCTGAGAGCATTCTACAGTATGTATCTGATTCCGAATGTAACTACCTACAACAATACTATATTAGTAGGTAATAAAAAAATAATTATTCCTCCTGGAAAGTATAACTTATCTACTTTACAATTTGAACTTCCAAACACTGTCTTGCTTTCCCAAGATTCTGTAACACACAGAGTAGAGATTGTAACTACCAATGAAACAGTGGACTTATCTACCATGGGAGAACTTTTAGGATTTGAGAACAATAGCAAATTAAAACGTACTAGTGTTAGGCACATAGGTAAATTTATACCAAAATTCTTAGCTATTGAGACATTGAATATTCACTGTAACATTTCCAAAGGAATGATTATCAAAGCAGGAGAAATTTCGATTGGCAGTCACAAGGAGACAGGTATTATTGTTACATTTAAACCGAATTCGGAATTTATGGAACCTATCTTCTATTCCCCAATCCCACCAGTCTATTTCCCTGTTTCTATTGATAAAGTTGATTACATAGAAATAACAATTACGAATAAGAAAAATGAAATCATCGATTTTGCCGGTGCTAGACGCTAATAGCACTGCGATAATAACAGGTGACAATTAATTAATGACCACATTTATATTGTAAGTTTTGTGGTACTAATTTGTTTTTTCTTTTACATATATAAAGATCGACCTTTGCAAAATTTAGTGGTATAACATGGAAAGGTGGAGTGCACAACAGCGAGCAGCAATAGTGGAATTTTATTTCGCTAGCATTTAGTCGGTGATCACTGCTCAAAGAGGGTTCTGTGCAAGGTTTGGCACGTGTGCATGTCTTTCAAGAAAAACAATTCTGTGATATGTTGCATCCCATAGAAACAGAGGCAGTGTAACTGATGCTAAACGTACTGGTAGGCGGAGATCTGTGCGCAATGAAGAAACAATTGAAAGTGTGAGAGTTGCAATCACAAACAGCCCAAAGATATCTGCAAGAAGGTTGTCACAAGAAGTCGGTGTCAATAGAGAAACAGTGCGCAAAATCCAGAGAAACGATTTGCACTTGTTTCCGTACAAACTTCAGGTATCTCATCAGTTGAAACCGACTGATTTTCAAAAACGTTTATGCTTTGGAGACAGGCTCATAATGACCGATGAAGCTCATTTTCACTTATCCGGTTATGTGAATAAGCAGAATGTGAGAATATGGACTGGAGAAAACTTTATGAAATCCATGAATGGTGTGCATTATCGAGATCATGGATCATAGGCCATGTTTTTTTGAAAACGCAAATGGCGTTACTGTAACTGTTAACGCTGATCGTTACAGACAAATGTTAAGAGCATTTTTTTTCCTGAGTTACAGCGTCGAAACCACAATTTTGAGGACATGCTTTTTCAACAAGACGGTGCAACAAGCCACACTAGTCGTGAAACAGTGCAATTATTGCAACAGAAATTTACCAGTCAGGTGATTTTGAGGTTTGGTGACTTTGAATGGCCTCCTCGTTCCACAGACTTAACTGCTTCAGTTTTTCTTTTTTATGGGGGTACTACGAAACCAAACAACTTACTGGACTTGAAAAGAGCCATATGAAATGAAATTGACTTGATATCAAATGAAACACTTTCAAAATTTATGGATCATATGTTTGTTCGTATTCAGGAATGCATACGATTCAATGGAGAGTACCTCAAGTCTGTTTTTCTTTTTCAAAAAATAAGCAGTGTTTGTTATTTTCCTGTAATTTCATATATCATACTACCTACCCCTTTACTTTTGTAGCCGCAAGTTTAATACACATAAAATTATACTCAAAATAAATGTGGTCATTAATTAATTGTCACCCTTTAGAAATTAATATTTAAAAAATATTAATAAATACCAAGATGGAAAATATTGAGAGTTATGAATTACAGTCCTTCCCTCCAAACAGGAGGGCATTTGTAAATTTGAATCAGCCCAATAAAGAGATACAGTATGACATCACGGTGGGGGACGGATTCATTCATCCACATAGATCTGATCTGTATATAAAATTTGATATTGTAAAACAAAGTAATGGTGAAGAATATCCCCTCCCTGGGGCTAATATAAAACTTATAGATAATTTTGTTCCATTCTTATTTTCTCAAATTGAAGTCAGAAAGCATGGTACAGTGATTGACAAGATTGATTGTCCTGGAATTACATCCACTACAGTGGGGACATTGAAACTGTCCAAATCAGAGAGTGCATATTATAAAGTTGGTGGGTTCGAAGCTGGAACAAAAATTCAAGCAAAAAGTCACACAGTACTGTTCCCCATGCGATTGCTATTTGGATTTTTCTTTGATTATAAAGAAATTATGTGGAGAGGTGGTTTGAGTGGCATATTTCGCAGAGCACCCAATGATCATAATGCTATCATGAGATACAAAACTTTGAATGCAGATGGAACAGCTAATGAGGGTAGTTTACCCGAAGCTGCAAAATGTGTGATCCAGTCTATGGAGTTGCGAATGCCTATAGTTGAATATAAATCGAATTATGCTCTCAAATACAAAGCCAACATTTTGAAAAATCCCCAAATTCCGATACAGTTTTATACATACCAATGCATTTAGAAACCGGTAGAGGGTAAATTGTTTGAATTTGACCTTACTAATCAGTTCCAGTCTTTGCAATATGACATGCCAGAGTTTGTAGCTGTGCTGTTTCAAACAGGGAGAGATGCCAATCAGGAAAAGGATAGCAGCCAGTTTGATAATTGTAAAATTAAAAATGTGTATCTGAAGAATGGCAGAAATAAGGTGTTCCCTCTTGAAAATTATAATTTAAACATTGCAAAACAAGATTATTTGAAGTTATATGAAGCATTTAGTGCTCTTAAACGAGTAACTGAAGGTAACATAGACATGTATTATAATCCAGATGAGTTCATAATTCACAGACCAATGTTTTTAATAAATGCGTCAAAAAGAAAATTGGTAGTTATAAATGATCGAACTAATATAAAATTGATATTTGAATTTCATGAAACTCTACCAAAAAATACTACATGTAGTGCTATATTAATAGTAGAAAAGTCATATGTATATGATGTCAAGAATGAGAGAGTAATAGAACAATTTTAAATAGAATAGAATAGAATATAGAATTTTAATATTTTATTATTTACTTCAGAGCCTTAGGCTCGATAAAAATATATGAATAATTATATATAACATTAAAAAAATTAAATATAAATATTTTTATCAACTTTTTAATTTACATTTATTACAATGTTTTGTGTCAACATTTTCATAGTGTCCATATTCTCTAGTATTGATGTTACAATCTAATATTTCTAATTTATTGTCATGGCCATCGAGGGCTATTTTATTTTTTATTGTAGTATAAACAGTATGATTTTTGTTGGTAAGATAATATGCAGACATTAATTTTTTTTCATTTTTATTTTCAAATAAACAATTTTAAAAATCATCTATTGTCAGTCTTTCTATATTTGGTCGTTTTATACCCTGAGCGTTTTTTAATTTCTTCTTTTTTTCATCTATTTTGATACAATACATTCTTGCTCTAAGTCCAGCAAATTCTGATATTATAGATCCTGCTGCTTCATCTTTCATTTTCAAAGGGGTCATCTTGTTGTTAACACTATAATAAATTATATAATAAACAATCTTTTGGATAGTTACTAAAATCAAAATGTTCTTTCATATCTAGTAAATCTTTGTACAAATCCTCTGTTTCTATTTCATATATAAAACTATCAGTATCCATGTATGCTACTTTTATGTTTTCGTATCTAGCTTGCATCACATCATAATGAAATTTATACATTTCTAATTTAGATAATTCAAGAATTGTAACACCCACAGCAATTGGCACATCACACACTACATCGATGCTACTTCTTTCAATAAGAGTCATATTTTCAGTAATTTCTATAAAACTTTTGTACGTAGGATCAGCAATAAGTTTCAAAAGTTTTTTCCAATTGGTCACCAAACTACACCTCAATCGATTTTTTTGTTCTCTAAAATTTTCCATATATGGCATTAATTATTAATTTATAAAAATCTTTCAAAACTTTAGAATTTGTTTGTATTCGATTGTTTGTATTTTTCATAATATATTGAGCTAACCTTTTTGTTTGATCAAATTTTAAACCCGTATGGATTTTTGTAAATATTATACCTTGCTTTTCATAACATTGTAACATTCGATAATGAAGTACATAATTATTTTTGTTTTCGAATGTTAACATTAATTTTGTTTCTTCTGTACCTGGAACCTTTTGAGATACTGGTGCCATAGCTAACCCATGGTGTTTCTCATGACACCATGGTGGGTATAGCATATCAACTTCCAATAGACAACCTTTTGGATGATCTTCAGGCCATTTAAAAAAATCCCTGACTTTAAGTTCTTCCTGGGTCATCCATTCGTAATTACCAATTGGGAGTGATTTAGTCATAACATACCCATATAAATTGTTCATATCAATATAGTGAATATATTTAGATTTTTTATTAGCATCATAATCAGATAAATATTTATTGTTTGCTTTTATATATCTCAAAGGACACTGTACTATACTGATGTACAAAAGAACATCTAATTTCAAATAATAATCATGATAATCTCCCATTGTTTCGCAACCTAGCATGTCCCAAATTGTGTGTGCAAGTTGATAATCCTCCTCGCTACATTCTTTATCTTGAAGATGGTTATAAAATGCTTCTCTCGGTGGTAACTATCTCTCTTCAATTTTTTCAAAATCATGCATGTATTGATAGGGGTAAAATCTTTTTCTCATTAGCAAATTTATATCATATTGTCTAAATTCTTTTTTTGTATAAATAAATTTGTCTTCGGTTAATTGTTTGACCAGAGTAGCTAAACTGCTGGAAAGAAACAGATATGAATCAAAAAATTTAAGAACAACTGTTATTATATTTTCTAATCTGATAGTTTTCTCTACAATAATATATTTTGTGATATAATATTAATATTCTCTGCATCATAATCTAATTCTTTAATAAATAAATGTGTATCAAATTTTTGTGAATTGTGAATAATTACTGGAATAAAAAATGGTTTTCGTATTTTCAAGTTACATGAATTACAAATCGTATGGATATCTTCTCCATTAAAATGGTTGTGATGTAGAATTTTTTCATTATCTAAATCCAAATTATTTTTACAGTATTTACAACGTATAGCATTATTATATTCCTGTTGTTGTTCTGGTGTAAGTTTCTTCATTGTTTTTTCTGTATGTAAGAATGGAGCAAGAATTTTTACCCACTCTCGAAATGTTTCAATAAATTTTTTGGCTGCATTTTCACCTCGATATATAAACGGTTCTCTTAAGTTATCTGGTATCTGGATCCCATAAGTATTTATTAATTTTAGTCCAAAACTACAAGCTTCATGCTTAGCTATATGTCTTGTATGTGATGTACTTGAATATTGGTTAAAGTTGTTTGCTATTAGCTTTTGTATTGTTTCCAAATCAGCAGAGATTATAAATGGATGTTTTAGCAGTGCCCTAAACATAGAAAATTTTATACTTTTCTTTGAAAATTTGTAAGTTACATGAGGATGAGTATTACAATTTCTAATATGTTGCTCTAATTGTTGTTCGCTTGATATTTTACCCCTTCCATAAAATGTTTTCAGACATCTATCACATATAGTAATTTTACCATGATGTGGTGTTACTTGACTTTTTGTCAATTTTTGGAGATCCTGTATGAGACAGTAGTGTTTTTTTGTTATTGTTTTAACATATAATAAATTTATAGTGCGTCTATCATGTGGTGATGAATAATTCTGTTTGAGTACATAAATATCATCATTTTTTTCATTATAACCATAAACATGAACAGCTATCGATTGATTATTGTGTTCTTTGTATTGTTTTTCAAATTACTGGATATTTTATTCCTTTCATAGCTTTTTTAAATTCTATTTCAATTTTTTTTATATTGGGAAACACGATATTTATTATCTTTAGCTGGATGAAAATGTGCTATGATGAACCAAAGAAAACATTTATTGTCATCATTTTGAATATTCAATACACCTTTTTTGTTTCTGATCTGTTCTGGTAATCTAAAATAACTAGATCCACTTCCCCCTCTAAGGGGGTGATATTTTGCTATTTTCAATTCAAGTTTATGGTCTGTATAACAAAGTGACCATCCTGAATTTCTTTTTTCAAAATTTTCATGTTTTAACTTAAGTTCTTCACAAAAGCCATCATAAATATCATCTAATTGATGTTTGTTACTATAGTGTAGAATTTTTGTAAGAGTATAATGAGAAAAAATGTCTTCTTGATTATTAAAAGAATTTCTATTGTTTGATGATAAAATAAAATTTATTTTGAGACAACATATTGTAAGTTAACTATTTATTTTATTTATAATTTGGGGTTTAAGTTTAGTTAGAAAATGGGGAATATCTAATGTTTCATTATTTATATCAGTTGTATCATATATAATATGATCTAAAAATGTTGATTATTCATGTTTTTATAATTAAGTTTTGGAATTAGTTCTAAATATACATTTTTTTCTTTTGGTTTCTTAAATTAATTTTAAAAAAATTATAAAATTTGAGATTGGTTTTATATATACAAAAAACATTTTTTAAGATGACATATTTTTAATTAAAATAAATAAAAAATATATGTTATTTAAAAAGCAAAAAATATAAAAATATACTATATACTGTAATAAATATTTGTTTTTTTATATGTTAGTATACAAAACTATATATTTTTTGGTAATTAACAAACCTCTTCTCTGTTTACTTTTATCAAAAATCTGTTTTAAAGTTTTAGCAACTGGAGGATATGAGAATATGCAAGTACGGTGTCTTCGGTTCAGATATAAATGGACCGAATATATACTGGAGTATTTTGCAAAAAAAAAATTTTAATTGACTCATGAGAGCCAATTATTTTTTACAGTTAAAAAAGTAATGGATTTCGCTTTAGTTATTTGAAAAGGTGAAATTTAAAAAATTGGGTGTCATAGGGGGAAATTATCTTAATCTTAGAATTTTTATACAATAAAATTGGAATTTAAGCTCTTGCGTAAAACAAATTTTCAGTTTTTTACACTTGGAAAATCAGCTAAAATCATGATTTTCAGTTAAATTACACTAAGAGAGAGCTCACTATGAAACTGTTAGATTTTGGGGGGGTGATCGCTCGTGCCACCTCTATGACTACTAATTTTCTCGGGGAAAAATACAAAACGCACATTCAAGTCAAAATTCAATCTGTATGAAAAACGACTTGAACCATCTTCAAAATAAAATAATTGTAGCTATTACGATAAAATGTTCAGCTATGTTATTTATACAGAATTTCCGGAGACAACAAGTAACATCTGATCACATCAAAACTCAAGGTGATCGATTAGTGTGTATACTTAGTCTGTTACTATTTTTGGTTTTGGTATTTATATATAATTTTGGGGGGCTCAAATCAAAAACTATATACTTAATAAAACTATATACTTAAAAAAACTGGAAAAACCCACAGGTGTCTGTCAAGTAAACCGGAAGTAGACAGGAAGTAAACCGGAAGTAGGCCGGAAGTGGACCAGAAGTAGACCGGAAGTGGAACGGAAGTAGACCGGAAGTAGACCGGAAGTAAATGTGTGTGGGTGTAGGTGTGGGTGGGTGTGGGTGTTAGGTAATTTAATGACACTCGTACCAAGTACGAGATGAAAAAATCACAGAGTTGCAATACTATAAAATCAACAAAAACATCGTCAAAATAGGTTTACCACTGTGCTTGAATTAATGAAAATAATAGGCCTCGTACCAAGTATGGCTTAGAAGGACCACACTAAGAGAGCTCACTATAAAATTGTTAGATTTTGGGGAGGTGTTTGCTCGTGCCCCGTTTCTAACTACCTTTATAGATTTCATGATAGGGGCTTGAACTTTGAAAGTTATGACATCTACCACGTATGCTTCAAGAACCTGATGCTTTTTTACACATCGAGCACCCTTTTTAATCCTTTCATGTCCTCTAAGCTATATCTCGTGACCAAAATTTCTTCATTCGAGCTAGATTGACTCGTAAGACCTTTTTACCTTTGACTTTCTCTACGTATACATTTCTACCTCTGATATGAATTATGCGGTACGGACCGTCATATTTTCGCCTTAGCTTATCTGAAACACCTTTTTTCTTTGCTGGCATGTGTATCATAACCAGACCTTCGATTGCATAAGCTGGTTTTTGTCTATTGGCGTCGAAACGTCGTTTCCCTTGTTGATGGGAAAGAGTGGATAACGTAACAGATCCTGTTTTTCTTGCTGTAATAGAAAAATTTGGGGGAAGCATACCAATGAATAAAAGACTACAGGTGCTGCCTCTGTCAATTAAGACAGGAATTTTCTTCCGAAAAATGTTTATGCTAATCGTTGGACGATAATTTTGGTATTTCTTTTGCTGTGAGAAGGAAGAACAATTGAATGCACAATGAGGCTGATTATGCAGGGGTTTTATTCGACTTGGGCGTAAGCGACCCCTGAGACGCTCTTCCCTTACACGTTTCGGTTTCCTCGATATGGAGATGGAGTTCCAGGCTCACGCTGAAGAGTTTCTCTCTGATTTCTCTCGAAATTTCGGTCGTAGCGACCTCGGAAATTTTGTCCTCTTATAGAAAAAGTCCCTCTTCCATGTCCCGTGGAATAAGATCTTCGTTTAGGGCATGCTCTAGCAAAATGGTATTGCGAACCACAAGTGTAGCAAAGTTTTTCATTGTCCCTGTTACTATTTGGGCGACCCCTGTAAGATGAACGTCCTTTATTATTTGTGTTTCCACGGAAAGAACTTTCATTGGGGGTATAACCATTTTGTGAACCATTACCGGAACTAGACTGATCCATAGTATGAATATAACGTGTTTGCTGTCCATTTCGGCCTGTTACATGTCCCTGTTTCTCTGTGTGTCCACGCACTACTTGGGCGTAAGTTTTTGATGCAATTTCGGCAATGTCGTTTTGCACGTTCTAACAGTCGTAAATTAGCCAGCAAGTCATCCAAAGTTTTTGATTTCATAGTTATGAGTTTTTCTGTGTCCTTAGCTTCTAACCCGTTACACATGAAGTTTATTTTACCTTCGTCCGTCATGTTGGGATCTGGTTTCTGACATAACTTGAGGATGTCGTAAAAGCAATTTTCAATAGACTCGGTATGTTGCTTTTTCCGAGCTGCTAAATCAAGATATGCCTGGCCTACAGGTAATAGCGGCTGAAATGCTTTGGTAAGAGTTTCTTCGATCTGTGCAAATCCCGCTAAGTTTTCTAGCATGGTCCGGTTCAAATCCCAGTACGCAAGAGCACTTTTCTTTAGATATGTGGGTAAAAACATTACTTTCTGTGCTTCGGTCCATCCCAAAATGTTAGCTACTCTATTGTAGGTGTTAAAGAATTCGGTAATACTTTCACCTGGATCTGCGTTAAAATTGTCTAGTTCGATACAAGGAACTCGTGCATAACTGGGTGTAGTGGAAGCTTCACCACTACCGCTTTGTGCATGGCTGGCATTGTGCCTGCGTTATCACGATCTTCAGGGAGAGGTGTACGTAATGCTTCTGCAATCACCCAGGGAGAGGGTACGTAATACGGGCACTAAGAAGGGGTTTGGTGTCACCGGATGCCTGTTGGCGTGTTAAAACCATGAAAGGGGAAATCAACCAAACACAAAAGTGGGTACTCAAGAATCAAAACGAATGGAATCCATACGGAAGAACATGACGACAACACAACCAATCTAATGGACAACACCTAATCGTCCAGAGACAAAACAACAAAAGGACTAACAACGCAGAGACAACACACCCATGTATATGAAATACCACATAACAACAAAATGAACCACATCGGTACCAGAATACTACTATCCGCCGTAACATGGTAGAGAAAGCCGCACCTTCACCACTTATGCAACGCCAAGGGAGCTGGGCCTCCCCGATGGCGCAGTGGTAGCGTCGTTGCCTTGTAATCAAGGGGTCCCGGGTTCGATACCCGGTGGAGGCACATAGTGGTTCGGATCCCACTTTAAACTGTACGTCCAGTCCCGATTAGCCTTACTGTGCATAAAGTGGACTTAAAACACCAAATCAAACCAAACCAAAGCCAAGGGAGCTTTGACATCACTTGGGGTTATAGCTCAGGGTGATTCATGGATACTCAATAATACGTTGTTAATGTTTATTATATCTCTAATTCACACAAGGTTCCGTAAGTTCGGATATATAAGTCCAGTAATGCACATATAACATAATGACCAACTATGTTCTAAGTTGTTAAGTCCTAAGAGCTAAGTTCTAAGTTCTAAGTCTACAAGTAACTGAATGGAGATAATCTAAGGCGCCATACTATAGAAGGATATAGTAAAGTCCTTTTTACCTAGGATTGGCAGAAGCGACAACATCAGCGACAGGCAGCAATTCCCCTAGTACAGGATGCTGTTTCCTGAAAGGGAGGGTTTTTATACCATTTCAGTCGGCGTGTATCGATACTTGCCCTAACCTTCAAGCAACCTTCTCTATTCCAGTGGCCATTTTCACATAAGTCCATTTCCTACAGTCTTGCCCTTCAAACGACACGCTATCAGGACGATCATTATACCATACACGTGGAGGGGTTGGGTGAACCACATGTGCATGTGGAGACCTTGTGTGAGGACACTAGCGATTGCTATCTTACCTCGTCTCCTCTAATGGCAGATTATCTCACTCTTGCGTTTGCTAGGCCACATCCTGTTATTCAACTGTGTTGTTTACCAGAATAAGGGAAAGATGGTATCTTTCCTTTGAGTTTTCCTAGAGGAAGTATAGGACTCGCTATCTCTGTGGCTTGTTTGGCAGAAACCCTGCACAATAAGGATTTTACTTAATGCAACTAAATGTTTGAGACTGGTGTCACTATTGCTAATACAATAAAGAATTTTGCCCGTTACACTTCGTTACTTTGCGGTATTTAGTCCTTTTTATTTTCGAATTATTAAGATCTTATAAAGCTACCAATGGACACTGACTGATCACACCTCGGACTCTTAGGTTCTAAAAAGTGTGCTTTTAGGTTCCTAAAATAGGCTCTAAAAATCCTAAAATAGGTTCGAAAAACACTAAAATTGGTTCTAAAAATCCTAAAAATCTTAAGTTAGGGTCGAAAATTCTTGAAGTAGGTTAAAAAAATTTAAAATTGTTAAAATTCCTGAAAAATGCTGATTAGGTATAGTCACTGGCAATGAAAATGGTAGACATACTCGTATATCGAAAAATATGCAATATCTTGCATAACGTTATGTGTGTTGCCTAACCCTACGGCGATGGCAGACCGTACCATTGGAAATTTGCTATTAAAATCCACTCTTCGCCGTAAAGTTAGACAACAATCTTTTTCATGTTATTCATAGTGAATCTCTGCAATTTTGTGTTTGAGCATCATCTTATATGCTGAAAATAATCTTTTAACAAGAGCATAGTTAGTGGTGCAATCTTCAATGATGAAATGTCAGTTTGCAAGGCGTGAAAGCAACAAAGCACCGAACTGACGCGAAAGTGAGCAAGACCACACAGATCAGACAACTTTGGATTGAACAGGTAACAGTGGGACCAGACATTTTGCTTTGCTTAGAGCTTTGAAAAATCACCATGGACTTTAATGGAGGGAGATTGACAGAGAGTACGTATAAAACACGTTCGTCATTGAATTTTTTCGTGACAAAACAAAACAAATACCTCTGTGTGACACAAAAATCCTGTAAAACCTTTAAAAATATATTAAAACTTAAAAAGAGGTTTGATATAGGCTCATAAACCTAAAATAGGTTCTAAGAAGCAAAATAGTTTTTTAGGCACTATAAAACTTCTCAGTTGTTGCGTTTTTTAATGAAACGCTGACGTAACTTATTATCTCTTACATACCTGTAACCTGGCATGGGGACCCTGACCTCTACCAGGCGCGTCCCTCGGGTGGCGGATGAGGGATCCCACCAGATATGGTGGGGTGGTCCGAATATAGAATAAGGACCCGTGGACCAACAGGGAGCCCAGTGCCTGGGGGCTTAATACTGGACCACCCTCTCTCTAGGGGTTAAAATATAGAGAGCCGGCCCGGAGAACGAAGACCAACGGTTCCAGAGGCGGAAGAGGATCATAGAAAAATCCCAACGGCAATGGAAGCGGAAGAGTTACGACCTTAGTGGCCAATATGAGCCACTAAGAAGCGGATTGGATATCTCCGTCAAATATCCAAAACCAACTGCTGCCTTGCAGGGGTGTGGGAGCAACAAAGGATATGGGAGAAAACCCTGAAAATAAAAATCAGCCTGGTCGTTGGGCTAATTCCCCACACCAGACTAAAACTAGCGGATTCAGAGAAATAAAGGTAGCCTCGGAAAGGATAGATTTAGTAGAAGACGACAAGCAAGGAAATGGAATATCCGAATTGGAACTTGGAATATTAAAACAATTAATGGAAAAGAAGTGGAGATTGTAGGAGAAATGGAAAAGTATAAACTAGCAGTACTAAGACTAAGTGAAGTAAGGAAGAAAGGCAGTGGTATAATGGGCCTTGAAAGAGGATATGTGCTGAGATATGCTGGAGTAGGTAGAGGAAGAAGAGCTAAGGAGGGAGTTGGAATAATAGTTAATGAGCAAATGGAAGAAAGGGTGGAATCATGGGAACCAGTGAATTCAAGGATAATAGTAGTTAGACTGAAAATGGAAGAAAGAATAACAATAATACAAGTTTATGCCCGACAAATGATCAGGACATATTGGAGAAAGACGTTTTCTATACTCAATTACAAAGAGTAGTGAATAAAGAGAATGAAGAGAATAGGAAGGTAATATTGATGGGAGATCTTAATGGTAGAACTGGAAACAATAGGATAAGGTCACATGGTTGTATGGGACCATATGGAGGGGAAAGTGTGATAAATGAAAATGGACAAAGATTAATAGAATTCTGTGTAGAGAACCAATTGCTACAAGGAAACTCCTTTTTCCAGCATAAGAAAATTCATAAAATCACTTATGAAGCTGAGGGAAGGGAGGCAAAGAGTATAATAGACTACATAATTTACGCAAGAGCACTTCGATATGCCTTTATGGATGTAAAGGTAATTGGAGCTGCTGAATTGAGTACTGACCACAGACTGCTAATAGCTATAACAAGATTTAAGAGGAATAATAGAGAAAGAGATAGGAAGTTTGAAAAGATACAAGTAAAGCATCTGGCTAAGGAAGAGAAGAGAAAACAGTATAAGGAACTAGTAGAAGAAAAATTGAATGAATTGGAAATAAGAGGAATGGAAATTGACAGTATGTGGGAAAAATTTAAGGAAGTGATACTGTATGCAGCAATTGAAGTATGTGGCAAAGTTAGGGTGAATACAAAAAGGAAAAGAACTAATTGGTGGACGGATGAAGTAAAAAGGAAAGTGAAAGAGAAAAGAAAGCGTGGAAGAATTACCTAGAATTAAGATCAGAGGAACATAGGTTAATATATGTGCAAAAAGAAATGAGAGTAAATTGGCTGTAGAGGAGGCAAAGCGAAAATCATGGGAGAAGTTTGGAAATGATATTGAACAAAGTTTTGTAGAACATAGAAAGCAGTTCTGGAATATGGTCAAAAGCCTGAAAGGAAAATGGGGAAAAGCAGCAAGAGCTATAAGAAATAAGGAAAATGTACTAGTCATAGGAAGGGAGAATGTGATGGAGGAATGGAGAAAATACTATGAAGAAAAGTTCAAGGATAGGACAATGAGCAAGAACAAGATGAGGAGCAGGAACAGGAACAGGAGGAGGATGAGAGAATAAGAAACAGAGAAGAGGAGGAGCATGTAGAAGAAGATATGATGATAACCGAGAATGAAGTGAGAGAAGCAATTAAACGGATACGAATTGGGAAAGCAGCAGGATGGGATGGAATAGCACCAGAACTAATAAAATATGGAGGACCAAGAATGGCTGAAATACTACTGAATATATTAAGGGGAAGTATGGAGAACTAAGACTATACCAAAAGAGTGGAAAAGGAACATAATTGTTCCAGTACACAAGAAAGGGAGTAATAAGGAATGTGATAATTATAGAGCAATATGTCTATCATCGGTGGTACATAAGATATATACGAATATATTGGAAAGGAGGCTGAGAAAAATCATAGAGGGAAAACTTGAAGAGGAACAAGCTGGATTTAGACCTGAGAGACAAACTCAAGATCACATTTTTATATTAAGAACAATGATGGGGAAAATGCTGGACAAAAATAAAAGAATATACTTAGCATTTCTAGACTTGAAAGCAGCATTTGACTCGGTACCTAGAAAATATCTATGGGAGGCATTAGAAAGTAAGGAAGTACCTAAGGAACTTATTAAAGCAATAAGAAGTGTATATAAGGATGTAAAAGGAATAGTAAGAATAGAAGGAAACGAGTCTAAGGAATTTCAAATAGAAAAAGGAATTAAACAGGGAGATAGTCTCAGTCCTTTACTTTTCATTAATGTAATGGATGAAATAACTAAAATTTGCAAAAGAAGAACACCAAGAGTACAGATAGGATATTTGAATATGAGAGTAGTACAACTGCAAGTACTGCTATATGCTGATGATATAGTCTTAATTGCTAGCAGTGAAGAGAATTTACAGAGGAGCATAATAGAATGGGGAGAAGAACTTGCGAGAAAAGGGATGAAGATTAATATTAAGAAAAGTAAAGTTATGCAGGTGGCAAAAGGAGAAAAAGATCATGAAATAGCAGTTAGATATGGAAACGAGAACTTGGAAGAAGTAGATGAATATGAATATTTAGGAACCATCATAACAAGTGATGGTAGGTGTGATGAAGAAGTCCTAAATAGGAAGAGAAAAGCAAATACAGTATATTATCAGTTCAGTAAAACAATAATGGGAAAGAAAGAATTGGCAGTAAAGACAAAAATGCAGTTATACAAATCAGTATTGGTCCTTACATTAACATATGGAATGGAAAGTTTACCACTTCAAGATAAACATCTGAGTAAAATTCAGGCTAGTGAAATGAAATACCTGAGAAGAGCTGTTAATAAGACTAGGAGAGATAAAGTGAGGAATGAAAGAATAAGAAGAGAAGTGGAACAGGAGTCGCTAGAGAAAACAATTGAAAAGAGACAGCTAAAGTGGTGGGGACATGTATTTAGAATGAATGAAGACAAAAAGGTAAAGCAAATTCTAGAAGTAAAGGTGCAAGGTAGGAGAGGTAAAGGAAGACCAAGGATAATGTTTGAAGACAGAATGGAAAAGATTGGAAGAGAAAGGAATAAGACAATAAATATGATGAAGAGAATGATGAGAAACAGACAGGAATGGAGGAGATGGATCGAGGCAACCAACCCTACGCTATGATGGCAGAAGGGGACTAGAGGAAAACATACCTGTAAAGGAAAAAATAGGTTAAAAACAAAAAATCCGGGGTCTACTGATCACTAATCCACTGTATGAACTATCACACATACCTCTGAAGTCTAATTAACCGATTCTGTTGTACGTACATACAAATCAACTCGGAAATTGAATCGCGTATTTATAGCCTCATTATATTCTAGAACGTTCCCTCTCGCGCTTTGCAGAGATTAAAAATTACAACGAATCATCCTACTTGTTGTACAGCTTTCAAATGCTAACAAGTCTTTTTGTAGTGCTCATGTTCGCTGCGACAACAACGAAAACAGAAGAAACGTTTACGTGCAATATTATCATCAACATATGAATATATTATAGAATATTCTCCGTCTTGCCTGATAATTATTTCTTTCCTTAAATTATCGACACATTATTCAAGAAAACAAAAACCCCATTTAATGTAGTGTAAAATGAAAAATTACCTGGAAGACTCCAGCCCCCTGATCCCCACCTTGGATACGTGTTATTAACAATAACAAGGTTATACAACATTCTCCGCATTGTCTCTATAATTATTTCTCTCAAGTTATCATCACATTATTCAAGAAGCCAATAACCTAATTTTATCTAGAACATTAGCAAAAAAAAACGTCCTGAAGGGGGGCTCGAGCCCCCTGATCCCCACCTTGGATACGTGCTATTAACAATAACAAGGTTATAGACCATTCTCCGTCTTGCCTCGATAATTATATATCTCCTTAAATGATCGTCACATTATTCAAGAAGCTAAAAACATAATTTTATCTAGTGTCAATTGAAAAATTCCCTGGCGGGGGAGGGGGGCTCGAGCCTACTGATCCCCACCTTGGGTACGCGCTATTAACAATAACTGGGTTATTGAACATTCTTAGTCTTGCCTCGATAATTATTTCTCTCCTAAAATTATTGTCACATTATTCAAGAAGCCAAAAATATGATTATATCTAGAAAAAATTAAAAATTTCCTGGTGGGTTGAACCCATGTATCCCACCTTGGATACGTGCTATTATCAATAACAGGGTTACAGAACATTCTCCGTCTTGCCTCGATAATTATTTCTCTCCTTAAATTATCGTCACATTATTTTATTTCACCCCACAAGAAATGAAAAACCTCATTTTATCTTGTGTAAACCGAAAACTTTCGGGGAGGCGCTTGAGCCCCCAAGCCTTCAATACGTGTCTGTATCTAGCACGTTTGCGCAACCCTGCCTTAGGTTCAGGACAATATAATTTTCGGAAACTTATGACTGGCTACATAATTGAATTGAATTGAATTGAATTGAAAAGTCTTTTTATTTACTACAGAGCGAGATTCAGCCTTGGGCTGCTCTACCACCTAACTCTGGTGAATAAAAGTTACAATACATACATTTATAATACTGAATAATACTGAAATCAAATATCATAACATGAATGAATACGACATAAATGAAAAATAATAAAATTATAAGAGAATACAATGACAGATACATTAACACACACACACACACACACACACACACACACACACATACACACGTGTACATACGCAATTTCCAGATCGATACTAAAATAGCATGCACACAGGTTGAAATATTCGTTGTGTCAGATAAGTGCTTGCAAAATACATAGTTTTACTTTACTTGATTCCTGTTGCTTAGCCGTACGAGCTAATGCTCAATTGTTGTCTTTGCAATAAAAATAATACTACTTGTTCTTTGAAGTTTTTGGGTGTTGTAGCAAAAGAAACATAATCGGGAAGAGCATTCCAAACCTTTGCAGACCAGAGGGAGAATGAGCCTTCGAAACTGACAGCAGAGTGGCGGGGAATGTCTATTTTTCGCCGACCTCTAGTATTGTATGGATGTATGGAATTTCTAAATGTCAGTTTCTCGTGGAGATAGCTAGGTGTTTGCAATTTTAATACCTTATATAGTGTAGAACACTGATGCAGGAGGCGTCGCCTAGACATGTTAAGGATTTTGTATGTATTGAGCAAGGGTAGGATGTGCTGATTTCTCCTGATCGAGAGAACGTAACGAATGCAAGAATTCTGTATTTTTTGTATTCTGTTCGATATTTTACGTTGTAAATTCGTGCCGTACACCACATCACAGTAATCAAAAATAGGATATATTAGAGTTTCGATGAGATATAATTTAGTTTCTCTAGTGAAAAAGTCTCTCCTCCTGTAGAGTGATCTCATTATTGTTAGCGCTTTTGTGCATTGCGCTGAGATATGTCCCGCCCAGGAAAATTTGGGATCAAAAGTAAGGCCTAGATTTTTAACGGTTGGTGCATAAATTATGTTTTGGTTTTTAATTTTGATGTTAACTGTATCATAATTTACTTTTTCAAGATAATATTTAGAGCCTAAAATTGTGTATACGCATTTATTCTGGTTAATTGCGAGCCTATTTGCAGTGAGCCACTTGTTAAGGGTATGTAGATCATTGTTTAGATTATCTATCTTGTTTAACAAATCCGATGGTGATGACGATATCATCAACTGCGTATCATCCGCATAACAATGTATATTACAATGGCTGATGGTCTTTGATATATCAGCGACGTATAAGGTGTATAAAAGGGGGGCCAGAATGGAACCTTGCGGGACTCCTCCATTTAATGTTATCGGTGATGATCCGGTGTCGGCAGGGTAAAAAACCCTTTGTCTTCTTTCGTGTAGATATGATTGGAACCAGTTTATTACAGGCTTCGAAAAACTGTAGTATTTCATTTTTGCTAGGAGAAGGTTATGATTGACAAGATCGAAAGCTTTAGAAAGGTCTAATAATACTAGTATAGTTAGTTTTTTATCGTTAATCGAACATAAAATATTGTCCGTGACAGATAATAATGCCGTGGTTGTACTATGAGAAGCACGGAAACCTGATTGAGAATCAGGTAGGATTTTATATTTTGTAATGTAATCTTTTAATTGTATAGATACTATCTTTTCTGTGACTTTTGAAAATATTGATAGAATGCTGATTGGTCTTAAATCGCTTAGAGAGGTTAACGTTTGCTTTTTGGGGAGCGGAATAACTCGAGCTTCTTTCCATGCATTTGGAAATTGGTTGGTTTTCAGAGAAAAATTTATGGTATGTGTGAGTGCCGGAAGTATGAAGGGAAGGGCCAGTTTAAGCATTTTGCACGTAATGTTGTCCACTCCTGCAGCATTTAATCGAATACTGTACACTGCCTTTTCAACCTCAGAATCTTGAACCTGGCGAAAGGATAATTCTTTTGCATCGTTTTGAAAGCAGTTCTCTAAGAAATACTTGCACTCCTTTGCAATAATGGCGTTGTCTCGAGGAACACTGTCGTAGACATTTGCAAAATGTTTATTAATTTCAGAGGGACTGCTCAGGTGAGGCGGAAGTTCTCCCGCGTTCCGTTTGCTACCGATACCAATTGTTTTCAGTTTATTCCACATATTCTTTGAATTTCTCTTATTGTTATTTACAATATAAGAAAAATAAGCTTCTTTCTCTTGCCTCATAACAGAGGTGGTAAAATTTCTTAATCTTTTATATTCGTCCCAATGTAAAATTAATTTGCTTCGCTTGTATTTACGCAGCGCACCATCCCTCAGTTTCATGAGCAGCTTAAGATTATCCGTTAGCCACGGCGCTGGCTCTTTCGTCACCCTAACCGTTCGTAATGGGCGTGAACGTTAAACAGGTCGACGAGATTTTTCTCAAGAAATTCTATTTTAGAATCGATGTTTCCAAGTTTAAACGTTTCATTCCAATTCATGTTTACAGCATCTAGACAAAAATTTTCATATTCAAATTTCTTAAAATCTCGGTACGTAACGTATTTGGCTTTATCCCTGGGTTTTGCGCAATGCAGTGACACGCTCGTCAAGCAGTGGTCTGAAGTTCCGATTGGACTCGCGATTTCGAAAGAAGATACAATGTTGGGGTTGTCAACAATTATTAAATCTAACAATGTTTCGGAAGATTCTGTTATTCTAGTGGGTTTATCAATCAATTGTGTTAAACTATACGATTTTATAATATCTTTGAGAAACAGGGTCTCCGCTTTTTGTGTGCTGAGCATGTCGCAATTAAAATCGCCTAGCATAAGGAAAGCGTCTACACTGGCATAGTTATCTGAAATAATTTCTTCCATGATGGCGAGATATGTATAGGGTACATTTGGTGGACGGTAAAACGCGCAAATGCCAACTTTTAAGTCACTTACACTAACTATCATGCTAATATATTCAATATCATTGGCTTCGGATGGTCGGAAGTATAGCTAAAGTTTGCTAAACCAATGTTTATTATCGATTTACACGAGAAATTCTTACCTTTGTTGAAAATAACGCGGTCCAATGTTGGCGTTAACGCCGCACACCGAGTACTTCAGTTATGGACAAATTGTTTCAACTGATTAGAATTGTCGATACTGTGGAGACTGTTTAGCGATTTGTTGAATCTGTGGAATTGCTGGATGGCGGTCAGTCCGTGTTGTTTTGTTAACCAGCAAATCGAGTATTGGTACAGTGTTTTGTTATCGAAGAATTCTTAGTATTGCTTTAAGTTAAAAATTCTGAAACACCAAGCTATACACAAGATCATAATGTCGCTTCCTTCTTCATCTTCAGGCCATAATATGAAAATTGTATCGTGGAATGTAAATGGAATTCGTTCTCTAAAAGGCGATTTTCGTGAACTTCTTGACTCTTTCCAAGCTGACATTCTGTGTTTCCAGGAGACCAAAATTACAAGTATGTAATAGTAACAAAATCCCTTAGAATTAAATTGTATATTGCTAAATTGATGACATTATGTTAAAAGTACGGTATATTGGAGACGCATTTAAATCGGGTATTTTGTGCTTCGCATGGTTCGTACTTACCAAATGTTGGGTAACATTATCGTATGAGGGAAACGGATTCCTTCAAATTTACAGGAGAAAGTACGGTACTATTATCGTATGGGCAAAACACCTCCGAATCATATATTTCGGACTTCTTTACATTGCTAACGTGTTGCGGAACATTTCTTAAGGCGAAATAATGCATTTCTAACTAAGATAATGTTTATTTTCTCTATTTACGAGTACTTACTATTACTTGTTGTTTCGAATCTGTAACACATTATGGCCGTGATAGCATACTGGTTTAGGGGGCGTTCTGAGAGTGTTTTGTCGATTTATGCAGTGGTGCAACCTCGTTCACCGGAAAATATCTACTTTCGTGCCCCTATTTGAAATTATGCTAATACGTCGCATTTACGTGTAGAACTTGTGAAATAACCTTGCGATTTACCACGTTCATTGTCCATCTTCCTTTCGCAATTCGGAACCATCTTTCTTTCGCAATTCGTTAATGCTCTTCCTTTACGCACAACACTCTTGCAAACTTGAACATTGACGTCAGACGAGGAATGCCTACGTGGTTAGGTTAGGCCTGTTAGGTTAGGTTCCATTAGCATAAATACAAAGAAAAAATAATATTTTCGCTAAGAGACGTGTTACCTTTGTATTGCCTAACATGAAAAAGGTCTCTCCTGTGACGTCAGAACACAATGTTGCTAGGGTGTTGTGCGATAAGTGACACCCATTCGGGTAGGAACCATCTTTCTTTCGAAATTTGTTAATGCTCTTCCTTTACGCACAACCATCTTGCAACATTGAATATTGACGTCAGACGAGGAATGCCTACGTGGTTAGGTTAGGCCTGTTAGGTTAGGTTCCATTAGCATAAATACAAAGAAAAAATAATATTTTCGCTAACAGACACGTTACCTTTGTATTGCCTAACATGAAAAAAACTTTCTGTGACGTCAGAACACAATGTTGCTACAGTGTTGTACGATAAGTGACACCCATTCGGGTCGGAACCATCTTTCTTTCGTAATTCTCTTCCTTCGAACCTTGAATATTGACGTCAGACGTGAGACGATGAATGCCTACGTGGTTAGGTTAGGTTCCATTAGCATAATTACAAAGAAAAAATATAAAAAAACCTCTCTCCTGTGACGTCGGAACACAATGTTGCTACAATGTTGTGCGATAAGTGACACCAATTCGGAAAAAATGGGTTGTTCCGAACTCGACAGGTGGTTCTAGTGAAAACACGGCGAGGCTGAAACACTGGCTACGGGGTTGCATCGTCTTAACACACGGAACATTGCACTCTCATGCAAAAAGCAAATGGCGTAAGGAGAAACAGCGTGTCGGACAGAGATTTTCGCAGAAAACAACACGCATTCACATTAAAATGGATCAAATCTACATTCAGGAACTTCCAAAACGCTCAAGAAAATGATTTCCGTAAGTACTTTCTCCTGTAAATTTGAAGGAAATTTCAAGGAATCCGTTTTGCCCATACGATAATGTTACCGAAAGTACTTACGGAAATCATTTTCTTTAGCGTTGTGGAAGTTCCTGAATGTAGATTTGATCCATTTTAATGTGAATGCGTGTTGTTTTCTGCGAAAATCTCTGTCCGACACGGTGTTTCTGCTCCCGCCATTTGCTTTCTGCACGAGAGTGCAATGTTCCGTGTGTTAAGATGATGCAACCCCGTAGCCAGTGTTTCAGCCTCGCCGTGTTTTCACTAGAACATGATGTGTAGAGTATTTTTAATGATTTTTTTTAACTGCTTGCCAAACCTAACTTAACCTAACCTAACCTTACGGAAAATGGTTTTTGGGGCTAACGTCAATGGTTTGTAGGGCTAACGTCAATGGTTAGTAAGGCTAACGTCAATGCTTGGCGATGTATTAGCATAATTTCAAATCCGGGCACGAAAGTAGATATTTTCCGGTGAACGAGGTTGCAACACTGCATAAATCGACAAAACACTCTCAGAACGCACACTAAACCAGTACGCTATCACGGCCATAATGTGTTACAGATTCGAAACAACAAGTAACAGTAAGTACTCGTAAATGGAAGAAATAGACATTATCTTAGTTAGAAATGAATTATTTCACCTTAAGAAATGTTCCGCACTCGAAAATAACACATTACCAATGTAAAGAAGTCCGAAATATATGATTCATAGGTGTTTCCCTCATACGATAATACCTGTTGGGTATTGCAGAATAAAGTTCAACATGCCATTATGCTTTTTACACGAAAACAAAAACAATTTCTCACATGCAGTAAGATTTTTTTTTTTTATTCCTTTCTTCGCTTCCATAACACACGTTATGGCGGGCACATTTTGACTCAAGTTGTGGGTATGCAATGTTTCCTACCTTCTTCACCGAATAATACCTACTATCGTGTTCGTCACGTGTGAACATTTTAATTATGCATGGGTAGCTGATGGATAGCCCCACGAGCCATTTCCAATAAGGTTAGGTTTGGCAAGCATAGTTAAAAAAAAATGGAAACACTGAGATGGAGTTACATCATCAAATGTAAGGAGCTTCCAGTTCACGTAGGAAAGCGATGACAATTGTGCGTCGGTGAGATATTTCTGTTGCAAAATACATGATTTCTCGGTCAAATAGATTCCACGATGAAAGAAAATACCTCGACGAACATTATAAACCTTAGATAAACTCATTTCCGTAAGTAGTTTCAGTAATACTTTACTGTAGGGGTGACGGATTTCTTACTTTATACAGGAGAAAGTACTTACCCAAATCATTTTCTATAGCGTTCTGGAAGTTCGTGAATGTAGTTTTGAAACATTTTAATGCGATTGCATGTTGTTTTCTGCGAAAATCTCTGTTCGACATGCTGTTTCTGCTGCCGCCATTTGCTTTCTGCACGAGAGCATAATGTTCCGTGTTTTAGATGACGTAAACCCCGTAATCAGTGTTTCAAACTCTCCGTGTTTTCACTATATCTTGACGTGTCGATTATTTTTAACTTTTTTTTTAACTATGCACGCCTAACCTAACCTTACGGAAAATGATTTTTGGAGCTAGTGTGAATTGTTTGTAGGCCTAACGTCAATGGTTTGTATGGTATTATCATAATTTCAAATTGGGGCACGAAAGTAGGTACTTTCCGGTGAACAAGGTTGCAGCACTGCATAAATTGACAAAACACACTCACAACGTGTGATGAACCAGTACGCTATCGCCATACTGTGTGTTACTGAATCGAAATAACGAGTAACAGTAAGTACTCGTAAATGTAAGTAATAGACATTATTTTCACTAGAAATTCATTATTTCACCTAGAGAAATGTTCCACATTCCAGAATAGTACGTTAGCAATGTAAAAAAGTGTGAAATAATGATTTATAGGTGTCACCCCTATAGTTAAGTAGTACCTTAGTTTCTTGTGTAAAAATGAAGAAATGTGTCTCAGATATACCGAACTTTTAGCACCCATTTATACCTGTGTCACATGGCATATTATCAGCAGCAATCCATATTGGAACACCATTCTGTGCAGGAAAAAAAATATTGAGCGAATGTAGAATATAGAGAATGTCTCCAATTTCATTAATATTTGGTATACTAACTAAATTTGGCATTCTAATCACGAATCTGTTGTTAAAATGCAGGGGTCACGTCTGGAAATCGTGAAAAGAAACTGATGTAAGTTGAGATTTTTTTTTTAAAAAAAAAAAAGCTCTATCTCATTGTTTTATGAACAAAATTTTAACGGTACTAATCTACTATTCCCCAGACAGATTTCTTCATTTTTACATAAGAAACTACTTATGCTTAATAAGTTCCTGTAGCATTGTCTTAACATCAGGAAGGTGTTGTGTGTGATGTGGGAATGTATGATAGCGGAGATTCATGTTCTTTGTTGAAAATTAATTCTCCAATGGAGAATAGCCTTTGGTACATACACTTTCGTACATCATCACGTGTCATGATTGTGTTTTGTTCATGTTCATTGGGTATCCAGTGTTTCAAACCATCTGAGTTTGCAACGAAAGTTAGAAACATGACGTGTCGTGGATGCATGGTGAAATTTGTACTGGGTGTGGAAGATCCAGTGTTTTTTTTTATATGACGTGTCATGGATACGTGGTGAAATTCAGGTAAATTTTCCGTATCCTGCAAATGGATTTCTTCAAATTTACAAGTTTGGTACTCATTTAGGGGCAGGTAACTCTGGCCTAATTCTAACATGCCTTTAACAGGGACTCTATAGAAGTAGCCAATTACCCCAGGGGCGGAGTCCGAAATTGGTGGGAAATTTGGACTCAAAACTTTCAAACGAAAATAATTTTTTAGTTTAAATTTCCCACTGATCCCGGGATGGATAGCCCCACGAACCATTACAATTTTCTTTGTAAAACAATGTGAAAAACTTTACAAAAAAATTAGATCACATGAGCTTTGTTCACAGGTATTTCTTGGGGTCCGAAGGCTGAAACACTGCATAACGAATGAAAATCGACAAAACACGAGCACGACACACTATTATCTAGGAGGGTGTACATGCCATATTGTGTCTCAGGCAAGCGAAAAGACTACGAGAAAGAAGTACTCGTAATGTGAAAAATTGCAATTACTTTGATCAAAAAAAACGTGAATACACTTTAAAGAATGTTCCACGAAGCAGATAGGTAAATACGAATGTCAAAAATTGACAAAACCAAAAAGTTATAGGTGTCTGGGGAATAGTAGATTTTTATCATTTTAACTAAGCTTGCCTAACATAACCTAACCTTAATGGAAATGGTTTGTGGGGCTATCCGTGAATGGTTTGTGGGCTACCCATGCATAATTAAGTTTCTACATATGACTCTCGCATTTTAACAACAGATTCGTGATTAGAAGACCAAAATTAGTTAGTATACCAAACATTAACAAAATTGGAGACATTCTCTGTATTCTACATTCTTACCAAAAATATTTGTCATCTGTATGAAAATAAATGCACACTGATGTAAGCTTAATACATGTCACAGGTCATAGATCATGTGCATGCACAGTTTGAAACCTGGTGTAAATAGCTCAAAAGCTATTCTCACCACTTGGTGAAGGTAGTCTCTCCAAAAGATTATCAGAATTTTCCATAGTGTGTAGTGAGGAAGTTAAGTGCTCTCAATAATATACTTGTTTTGTGGTTGGTGTAAGTGATTTAATTTACAAAACATTGACAATGTGCAAAATATAATGGCATAAATACTAATAAGAAATGTTGGTGAAAATAACTCAATCTGTTCTGGTGACAGTAGTTGCATGCACGCTCAAATGCTGAGAAAAAAAACATGCAAGTGGTAATGCTACCAAGCCTAGCACTTTTAACCAAAAGAAAAATACCAAAAATTACTATCAGATAACATATGAAGTGGTAGGCAATGCCCTATCTGGTGTTGTTTTGGGCTTGTTGTGTCAGGTGCCATATTCACTTGTGTGAAGCCTTCAGACTAAGGTAACAAAGGTATATTAGGGGCCCTTGACTGACTGTACCCCTTCCAGAATTTCACAGATTTTGTTAATTAACAGATTTGATGTTTTACGTAACATAGAATTGGTGTTCAATGTGCAGGAACCACAAGTAACAGAGATAGGGGCTTTTGGTTCATTCTACCCCCTTAAGAATTTCATTGAATTTCGCTTTAATCGACACATTTAAATGTTAAAATTGGTTTTGGCATGCAGAAAACACAAATAAGGGAGATATTTGATCCAAAAGCGTAAGTTAAAAGCTGCCACCTCGCAGTACTTTCGCCACTTGTTGTTGGCAAAAACCAATTTTCATGCACACTACAACAGCGAAAGAACACATTGTAAATTGCTGTCAGCTCCTAACCTAACGACGTAAAATCATAGTTGCTGTTGTGGAATGTCATGTTGGGTGCTATATTCACTTGCAACAAGGCTTTGGGCTGTTCCGCTTCACGGTAAGGTAACAGGCATACTTTACTTCACAACAACACATCTACACAAGCTTAAAAACAATTCATACAGAGGGTCAAGGGTACCGAGAGATATTTGATCCAAACTTTATGGCCCATGTAAGTGGAAAAACTACTATTCTGGACTACTTCCTCCGATTTTTCTGTCAAAATTCTGTTTGTTACACACCCATAAAAGTGAAAGACCGCTTTAAATTAGTAACTGCATTTCAAATTACTAGCACTTCTAGCCTAACAAGAATGTCAAATTTATATCCACATTTGCTTTATGTGTGCAGATTCCACAAATAACCTAACCGATGTGTTTGATCTGACAGTGTCGTCCACCCACGTAAGTGAAAAAAACTTTCTAAATTGGGATACTTTTACTGTTATTTTTTTTTTTCAGGAAGATCCATTTGTTACGGACCCATGAAGCAAGAAATAAATAAATGAACACTGGAAAATTCTATTAGCATAAAACCAAACACTTGTAACATAAGCACCAACAATAACGCAAATGTTAAATTAGTATCTTCATGTCAAATTACTGACACCGTCGAACCTAACACTCCTAACTAGGGCTGAGTCAATACCACTTTGAACCGGTACCAATGCTGATACTCTTACCGATTTCCACCAATACTTGAAAATTGCAATAATTAAAATTTGTTGACAATATTTGTGTGTAAATATTCTTCTCCAATTATATGCATCAATTGACCTATAAATTTGCTCTAGAATGTTCCAGAATTACATCAGAAAATTAAAATAGTTATTTCATAATCACAAAATACAGTTTTTTGTGCAAAATAAAAAGAAACCTTGAATTTTGTATAATTTCTGGGATAATTAGTCTCCGTGAAAGTGTCACGTGACATTTTTGCAGAGACTGTGAAAGACCAAAATGCTAGAAAGTATCAGTACATGAATTCCAACCAATACTTTTTGGCTCAGCTCTACTCCTAACCTAACAAAAATGTCAAATATTACTAAGAATATAGTTGTACCTTAAAAAGATGCATGTTTTGCTACATGGTTGCAGGTGCAAAATATGCTACAAACACTGAACATGCACAGGGCATCTTTCAGCAATATGTAATTGATTCACACTACGGAAAGACATGCCCACCTTGCAAGCACAATCCATGTACCATGTGACATGCACCAAAACATCGCTTGCAGCAAGACTCATGCCTACTGATGTCACAACACTTCTACCCTGAAGATGAGAGTGACGTTACCTTTCGAAAGTTTAGAATCTTTTCCACAACTCACCTGGTCGAGAAATGTTTCACATGGAACATAATCTTGATGAATTAAGCAAAAAAAAAAAAAATCACTTCTGGGGGTACGGAGGATCAAGGGTTTCATGCATTACTGCAACATAACACATCTCCAAAAGCCAAAAATGACAGTGATCACTCACCAATATCATAATCTTCATGAACCATGCAAAATTTTCCACTTTCAAGTCCAGTGCTGAGGGTCAAGTCAAGGGTACCACATATGTGAGCTCTGTTGAAGGTTACTCTGCACTTCTGAGTTGTGACTGCACATTGAAAGTCATTACAACCCAGAAGTTTCCATGACTGTACCATTCTTAATTTTTATGTACTAAACACATTCTATGTGCAGTCAGGAAGAAGTTGCTGCTGTTTTGGAATCATTAAAACCATCCTGATGTTCCAGAAATTTATATTCTGGCCCAAGTTCCGATTGTTTAATTCTGAGTTTATCATGATGCACATGCATTTTTTACATAGTTTGATTTCTAATCACATCTATTATATGGTGGAACCATTGGCAAGAGAGCCCACACAGATCCACGACTCCTGTACGTCCTATTCCCATACTGAGGAGAGGGGCAAAGTGGATCAGGCTTCCTTATGGCCCAAGTTGAACTCATGGAGGGGGGGCTGCATGGAGACTTTTGACCGAAGATTCTTTTCCTTGTGGTCGCTCTATAAGACATACTTCAGAGTCTTAGTGATTACTTCTGTGCATTTTCATTACTTACTGCATATTATCTGGAGAACAATTTTCCCCTTCTGTATACTCCCATATGATTCTTTGTTTGCAAGCAGCCATTTGTTTACTCTCATCTTGGATGCAGACTACTGCTGCCAACTTCAAGTGTGGGAGGTGGGTAGAAGCATGTCATTGCTAAATGCTTTTGGTAGGTTAGGTAAGGTTTAGGTCTCTTACCATTGAAAGAACATCCGCAATAAACACCTGATCACGTAATATCCTTTCTCAAGCAAGAAACCCCTTTGAGCCTCACACGAAAATCCACCAAAACTAATGTCGAAGTTGACCGTAAACCAAGAATGCCTGTTCGTGTAAGCTACGTTTCAAATCATAATTTCTCTAGTAACTAATACTTGATGAAGCTTTTGCTAATTAGTTTTTGAAGCTTCAAACTCACTCCCACAATCAATTCCAGTATTCTAAAGCACTTCCTAATGTAAAACATGCTAAAAATCATTTAACATTCAGGAATCGTTACTTATATTCCTGATAATGGTAGAAATCAGGAGGCAATACTTGACATGGTGCAAGGTTCATTTGCAAGATTAGTGAGTTTTTAACCAGGGTTTAAAGGATTAAAAACTAGTGCCATTTGTTGGAACAGGAATAGTAAGTAGATCTGAGTTCCATTTGTGTTATGATTTTGACAAGTTTTACGGGAGAATAAGGACGCCATTCTAATTGCTGCAAATGGTTGTAGAAGTACGTTTCAAGTTTGAAAAAATTAATTTGTGAGAATTTATATCTTCGAAAGTAGGTTATGCAAGTGAGCATGCATATTAGTTGCTGCCATCTGAAGTTAGTTTTATACATGTGCAGGAGATGAAGGAAAGTATCGAAATGTTAAGGCAATAAAGTCTAATAATCCTAACTTACCTCAAAGTACATAGTAACTCCATAAGCATATAAGAGCATACATATAATGCTAATAGTACCCAATCTCACCTGTCTAACTACTCATAAAATCACGTAGGAGAAGGATGGAAAAATCATTCTGCACACAAACAGCAGTTGATCCGAAAAATTGTTCAGTATATGCTTGCAAACCTGTAAGAAATTGATGTGGAAACTGTTGTCTGACTGTTCCCCTTGAGAATTTCGTTAAGTTTGTTAATCAATAGATCTCCATGTTTATATAACATAATATTTGATCCCATGGCATGTTCCAACACATACAGCCAGAAAAACGTGTGGAAACTTTAACATCAGTAAAGGAGATTGCCCACTGAGATGCCAGATGCGTGCCACCACAAACCTCCGAGAGGGAAATTCCATGTGCCTTTCTGAGGGTAGTCCGCCCATGTACCGCTCCACCATGCTTCGAACCATGCTGACATGCGGAACATTTCCCATGCTTAGCTACAACGGGGTCGAGCATGATGCTTGCCGGAACTAAACAAAGAGACGTAAATTTACACGAGAGAGTGTTTGGAGATGCGGCAAATAGAAAATTTCAACCCTAGAAACCAGCAGACTTCTGGCATGGAGATTCCGCGCATTTCACTGTAGTGGGCGTTCCACCATTTGATTTCAATTGAAGCAGACAACAGGTGTTCTGTTGTTACGTTTCTCTGCATCTCAGTGTTCGATATGCTTAAACTTAACACTCCCATCCTAACAAAACATAGAATTACTATCTTAACATATGAGTTTCGTGTAATCATCAATCATCCTCATCATTGTGATTTGGCCAAAGTACAGAAAACAATCCAGAATAACAAAAATATGAATGCCTGTTTTATGTCTTTGATATCAACTTGTTTTAATAATAAATTAATTCATGTAATGCTCTTTTACAGGAGATATGATTGATGATACAGTTGCACTTATCGAAGGCTACAATGCATACTTCGGTTTCTCTCGAAAGAGGAGTGGATACTCAGGTTAGTACATTGTGAGGAGGTATCTGAAATTTGATTTTGATAATACTATACAACAATAGTATTTCTTACTATAATTATTAAACATAATTTTAATCAATGGTGTTTTCATTGGACTAAAATATACAGTACAAAATATCATGCCTTTGGGAGGAAGTTGAGATAATAACACTTCCTTTGGTGCAACATTCCTAAAAAAATAAGTCAAATGCAGGAAGGAATGGCAGAATATAGTGTTGACTACTAAAATTAAAGTAGACATAGGAAATTCGGGCCCACCACTGCTGGAAGTGGATCATGTTAATGTTAATGAACAGTATTATAAACAGACCTTGTTATAATGCATATTTACTGACATAGTTCTTGGTGTAAAAAAATAGTTCAAAATGCTTTCCATTGTTTTTCAAACAACATTTGTAATGTGCATGCAGATTCTCAAACGTGTTTATAAATATGTGTTGCTGCAGTTATATGTAATTCAGTATCAGTTTCCTGTAATTCCACAATTGTCTTATTGAGGTCTCCTTTTAATGAGTGAGGAAAAGCTTTTGCATGGACACACCTGCCATCATGTTTCAACCATTGAGTAGAATGTGTGATAGCTTGCAATGTTGATTGGGCAATAATATTTTATGCTAACATAGAACCATTGCCACTAACATTCAGAAAATTAATAGGATGTGTGATGTTTTTGTGAGTGACAAAGCATTTGCAGATTCTTCAAAAGGGCATGTGATTTTGGGGTTTGTTGATTGATCCTGGTTCTCTGTCTGAGGATGTCTGCGATTATCTTCCAAAAAATACAAGTTTTGTTCACTGCAGTTATGGCACACCACAACTGGGTGTTTTTTTTTTTGTTTTTGTTTTTTTTTTTTTTCAGATAAAACCCAGGCAATTTTTTTTTTCAGGTTATGTGTAAAAATTTATATTTTAAAAATGAAATACATTTTCCCCTGGTGGTAATGTATCGTTAACATTCAATTTGTATTATACCCTGTCCCAGCTATATCTGGAGCAGGCGAACGAAAATAAGTCTTTGCGCAAGTAGTGATGCGAAATGGCTCCACCAGTGAACATGTGAGAGGAAACTGGATTACATGGAAAGGTTGGGGGCTAAGCTACTACAGTTACCAGCCTTCTCAGGAGTGTGTACTGATTCGCTCTGCCCACTCGATATCCTCCCCTTCTCGAACGTTATGCGCAGCCTTTCTCCAGACATAGAAGGGACATAGTTGACTGAATCAAAAACTATTTAACATTTCTGTTAACATATTATGTTGTAAAATATTTGTCCAACAGTTTGATCCTACTCATCCAGGAGGGTAAAGGTAAAGTAAAGGTAAAGTGCTCCCCTGTGCATAGCACCACGCCATGAAGCCGTATAGGGGGTGTGGGGGTAACGCCCCACACTTTCTTGATCCGGTCGTGAGTGGGGGTGATGTGATCAGCATCACGCCCCTGACCGCCTTTACCCCCCAGGGTTTCCCCCAGGTACCCATGTTATTCGATGCTGGGTGGGCGCCGGGGCCGCTTCCATCGTTAGAAAAGTTCCCGGATTTGAACCGGCCGGGGATCGAACCCGGGACCTTTAGCATGGTAGTCAGACGCGTTACCGACTGAGCCACCGCGGCCACATCCAGGAGGGTGTAATAGTTAATGCTGTTGCTTGTGATCAGTTTTCTGGGTTGCTTTCCCTGAGGCGATACATACTTTGGTGTATCCAACAATCAAACTATGGTGTGGGGGGGGGGTACAAAATATGTTATAACCAGTGCTTTTTTTCTGGCTGTCAACAACTGTACTCTATACTGGCACCTTATTATAGGTGAGGACTAATAACATTTTCTTTTAACAAGAGAAATGCCTACGATGCAAGAGGTCCCGGATTCAAATATCGCCCTAGGCATGGTTGTGTGTGTGTGTATACTTGGATACATCATCGTTTGTGAACATAACACAATTTTGAGTAGTTATTATGATGAGCACATTAACAAGTAACACAGTAACATAACAAACAGTGGCATAGCAACATATCGCGAGCACCTGGTCAAGATTAGAATGCAAGGCCCCAATGCGTTCTTTAAATTTCAAATCTCAATCTAAATGGATACGAAATCTTCAGGCATAGGTGCCAACTTTGGGAGAGGGTGGGGGGGGGGAGACACACTCTATGCCTTAAAATTCCTCAAGTAGAAAAAATATTGTTATCAATCCACTATTTTTACATGATATGTCAGCACATTATCATATTTAAATAATAATAATAAATTACTGATGAAATCGATATTTAATAAAATGCTATGGATAAATTTACATTTGACAGATGTATAGTCTTGTAATGCACTGCTGGAATTTTATTTAACCAATTACAGGGTGACGACAGACCTGGAAAACCGGGAAAAATCAGGGAATTTGAGGTGTCAAAAAAAGTCAGGGAATTTTGACTTTTTTGAAGATATCGTTTTGGAACTGCACGGGAAAAGGAAATCTTGTTGCTAAGTTTCAGCCTCAACTTTTAGGCCCCTTTTATGCACAACACAACCACGGTGCCAGAAACCAGTGTTGGCAGGATGAGAGAGAGAGAGAGAGAGAGAGAGATTTGCGGAGGGGCAGAAAAATGTGTTAAGCCTCTAAATATTACGTGGAAAATGCATTGAATTATAATTTTTCTTGTCCATATCGGAGTAGTAACGGGACAGAACTGTCAACAGATGGAGGGGATGGGAGCGGGTGGCACCGTCCGATAGTTGTCGTATGTCGTAGTAAGGCATTTTATTCGACAAAATAAAAGAACGTGGAAACAAATAGGCTCCAATGATACATACGATTTTTGTTAAATATCGACACCTGACAAAATATCGCACTACAACATGTGACAGAAATTGCATGCATGGCATTCTTATGGAATTGATTTTTGTTGGATGTCTTCAGACTGCAACGTCCAACATCACATGCATAAACAAGAGCTTTAGACTGCAAATATGCTGCTGAAATTTTATTTCTCTTCTGGCTCACGTAACCTTATTTAATGTATCAGTGCTTAGGAAGGTTTTCTTTCATCATTCTAACGTTTTACTGGTTTCGCACAAGTTAACATACGTTGCATTATTCTTAGACATCAAGAAGAATCCAACAAAACTGGATATATACATATATTGAATACTATCACGAAAAAGTGAAACATAAATCTGCATTGGTGAACGTTCTAAAAATTGGCAAGTGCATGCTCCCAACCTCAAATTTACTGCAACACTAGTATTGCAATGAAATTAACGCCACACTCTGTCCTGTCTGTTTAAAATCATGAGAGATGGTCATTAATCTCTCAATGTCCAATATTATAAAATAAAATACTAATAACAAATACATAAATATTTTAATATCATATTTACTTGATTCATTCAATCATAAAAGCAAATCACTTTCTTCAAGAATTGACTTTTCTCTGCCAGCCATGCTAAATTTTCACTTTCCATCTACTGATTTATACGAGGGGTGGCCAGAATGTAAATTCCAATTAGTACAGACATTGATTTTTTGCAAACGCGAAAACCGTGAAAAATAGTAATTGCTGCTAAGTTGTGTTTATGAATGTGCAGTGATGTCTGGACACATTATCGAAATAACTCGGATTTTTTTTTAAAAGAAAATGTCCAAAAATTACATAGAACGTGCAAGTTTTCCAACAGCCACATTAAATCATGTATTTCCCACTATTTTTTCAACTTCTATCAAAACCATTTGCATCACAGAGCAAAGTGGCAGGCTTGTAACAGGAGATCGAGTGCGGATCTACCATCACACGGGAGCCACATCTTCAGTATTTGTCACGCGAGATGTGTTTTGAATTACCAAGCTAAGTGCACACCATCGGCATTTGTCGAGTGAGAAATAATGGAGCTTAGTGTCTATCATGCAAGAGACCCGGGGTCGATCCCCTGCAGGGGAGAAGCAGGATCTTTTCCACCTCTTCAAACTGCTCCGGTGCCCACCCAGCATCATATCAAGTGGGTACCTGGAGGAAACTTTGAAGGATAAAGGTAGGCAGGAGTGTGGTGCTGATCACATCACCCCCACCTTCAGCCGTGATGAAGAAAGTGTGGGGCCCTAACTCCACACCCCTATACATCTTCATGGCAAAGTGCAGGGGAGCATTTTACTTTTGCTTCCTCAAAAATCTGTTCGAACATATCAAACTGTCACGAAAATTCGTAAACCATGTGACCTACAAGTTAAAATAATAGTTTAAAAGCACAATGGAGTATTAAGTTTTGGCATATTTGGCAGAAAAATGTTCTAAAACAAAAACGCAAATTGTGGGAAACATAAACACTAACAAGTCAAAAAAAGATAATGCCAATTTTGGTGCTATAATATGAGGGCTATTTTTTTTTTTCAACCTCCGATAGAACATGAAATCTTAACCACAGTGAATAGCAAAATGGGATTATTGACAAACGTTACGTAGACGTATAATCTACTTTTCAACATAATCACCAAGAAGATTCAGACATTTATCATACCAATGCACCAGCTTTCCAATACCCTCTGCAAAGAAAAGTGCCGCCTGTCTGTTGAGCCAGGTCTGCCGAAGCTCCACATTG
Organism: Lepisma saccharinum; assembly: GCF_977018435.1. Taxonomy (NCBI): domain Eukaryota; kingdom Metazoa; phylum Arthropoda; class Insecta; order Zygentoma; family Lepismatidae; genus Lepisma; species Lepisma saccharinum. The sequence continues at coordinate 211,600,323 of NC_139230.1, forward strand.
GTGTGGAAGCACCGTCCTCCCAATCACTTCTTCATTGCCTGGAAAAGGTGGCAAGTCATGGTGCCAGGTCTAGGTTGTAGGGAGGGAGATCAAACAGTTCCCAGTGGTTTTGATGAAGAAGGTATTGGGTTGATGCAGCAACATGCAGTCTGGCATTGTCATGAAGCAAGACAATGCCCGAAGACAGCATACCTCTCTGGCACACAGCTCATTCGATGGTGAATTTCCGCTTCATTGTGCCCCTCTGCCTGTAGAAATTGTATCACACTACGCACTTGGTGGCAGAGTCGATCGTAGTAGACATTTCAACGTGCCCATCGCTCAGCTTCAAATGGCAGGGGGGATGCCAATCATGCTGTGGGATGGCCCGCTTCCTAGTGCTTCACGAGCCTCCTGGCCGCACCATCAGAGGTTAAAAAAAATAGCCCTCGTATATCGGTATCTGTCACGTGAGATTGATTGATTCAAATTTTTTGGGTGCATTGCCACTTATGGGTATTATGCATCCTTCAGTATGTACGGGGAAAATTCCATTTTATAAAAACCTTACCTTAAAATTAAAAAGGGGGTATGAAAAATAACTTTCCCAAAATAACTTTCAAGATAACAAACTATCACGAAGAGGCGTAGGTCATTTGACTTACAATTTGAAACAGTAGTTTTTAAACACCATGAAGGTATATTTTGAGATATTTGCCAGAAAATGCACTAAAATGAAAATGTGAATTTTGGGATAAATAACATTGAATAGTAAAAAATTTTAAAAAGAAACTATGGCTTGTACTACATCCATTATTTGTAATATTACAAGATCTGCTAAGCGTTTTGTTTCAAATTTTCCAAACAAAATTGACAATTGTAGAACCTCACAAGTATTTAAAGCAATAATTTAGAACATTTTCTGGAAGAAAGGAAAAAAAAACACTTTTTGACTGGGTTTTTTGGTGGTTTTTTTTTAAAAAACCCACTTGGGGAAATCTGGGCTGGCACCTGGGCGAACCCTAAACACTACACTACATCATCATCATCCTGCACAGTTTCCTGCCTCTGGGGTGGCCCCCGTGGTGGAGTGGTTAGCACATTGTGCTACAACACTAGGGGTCCTGGGTTCAAATCCCAGCCTGGGCATATATGTTTGTGAGAATCCATTCATCATGTCATCACTCATCCCCATCTTTGCAAATTAGCCAAAAGTGGCACTGCAATCTGGTTGGGTCAGCATAGAAGTCAAGCTCCTCCATTTTTATCTCGTCTTCAACCACTCCTTTCATTCCACTGTGTTCCAATTTTGTCCTCTTCTCCTAACACTGCACTATCTAGTCTTTCCACCAACATCTTGGTCTCTTGCTTGGTCTTATTCCCACTCCTTGTGCTTTGTACGCTCTCACTGGCAGTCTTTCTGCACCCATCGTCTTCATGTGCCAAACCCTTGCATATCCAGGGTAGCTACTCACTGAGAATTCCTTGAATTCTGGGAATTATGCGTGAATAATTGGCTATGTAATACATAAGGTTGAAAAAGAGAAAACATCTTTTGGTGACCTTGATTTTTTGGAAAGTTCACCTTGAAACTGGGAATTATACTTGAACTTTATCATGGTCCTAGAGTGGCCACCCTGATAGAGCATGGTGCCATGAAGGCGGCACATTCAGGGGATATGTGGGTAGGGCCTGACATATTCTTGATCTCGGCCATTTTGGAGGTGATGTGATCACAACCAAACTCCTGCTGCCTTTACCCCCCAGGACCCATTGATTTGTTGCTGGGTGATTTCCACATGTGCTTTATGCAGGGACAAGACTGGAAAAATTCCGACCTTAGATCACCCACCCCAAGATCCAAACCCGGGTCTTCTGTATGGCAGTCAGACAGCCTGTCTACTTTTTTTTTACGTAATAAAAGTAATAACCCTAAGCAGTAGTATCCCTCTTGTTCTATCAATTTTCTAGATTTTCTCTGTATTATCATTGGGGCAAACACAAACATCCACGTCTGAATCAGGATTCGAACCCGGGACCCCTGGCATTGCAGCATGCTGTGTTAATCCCTCTGCCACGGAGGTTGACTAAACCACCACAGCTATCTAGTATTAAGATAGTATTGCAATGCACAACCCTTGGAATTGATCATAGATATATTAACTGTTACGCCATCCAGCAAGAGTAGAATCAAATTTTTCAGAACATAGTATTTTAAATAATTTAATCATTTGTCCCACACTGTGGCTGTGTGGTCATGCTTTGGGCTCCAGCTATGAGACTGGTGAACACTCACCATCATGTTTAAATTGAGGAGCTACGAATGAGTAGTGTAACCTGGTCATGAAAACCTACGACAACGACTGGGGGTTCATTGTGCTGACCACACGTCACCCCGTAATTGGTTGTGTGGTGGCAGTCCGTAGGTAGGCCTGGGCCCTCAATGGTCTGCTGTGGTATGGGTTATGTATATTTTAAGTTTAATCATTTCAAGGTGTGAGACCTTGATTGTCAATTCTTAACTATCTTAGCAGAAAATTGATTCAGTGAACTAAAACAGTACAAATTGAATGTTCCAATATACTACTATCAGGGAAAAAGGTATTTCATTTTTAAAATATATATATATATTTATAAACATAACATGAAAAAACCCAATAAAACCCAGTTTTCCCCGGGTTTAATTGGTTTTTATCTGAAATAAAAAACAAAAAAATGGTTGGGTTTTTTAAAAAAAATGGGTAAATGCCAACCCTGCTTTATTGGGGAAAAATCATTTAAACCAATGTCTTAGGATCATGTAATTCTACAAAGAAAGTTAATGCATTATTCTATTTAAAAACAAAATTTTCTCATACTGTATTTCCAACTTGTACATTGTGAATAGTTTTTTATTTGTGATTTGTCAAAATTCATGATGAAAGTTGTGTGAATTGCTCACAAATTTAATATAAATATATTAATAACTTACATTTTGCAAGTATCTAGGTAACTCCTGGGACGTTTCAGGATGCAACTGCTCCCTTCATCAGGCTCTTCATGTTTAGGTTATGTATAAATCATAACCACATCAACCTTTCCATAGGTACAGGATATACGATTGGTGAAGAGGAATTCTTGCTGGACTTGACGTGAACTGGAGTGTAGGAGGAGTTGGGGGAAATGGAGGGGAAAGAGAGGGGAGGTGCCCGACCTCGCACTCTACGAGGAAACTTTGGAGTATTGCAATTGCAGCACATGCAAACCGTGGCTATTCACAGTTTTAAAGTTTTAACATTCGTAGGAGCAGTTTCTAATCGGGGAAACAGCATGGTAGTATGACGTGCACCTGAAATGGGTTTTAGATTTTTATTGTTTTTTAACCACACACCTTTTACCAATCCTATATCCTGTACCTACGGAATTATACATAACCTAAACGTGAGCAGCCTGAGGAAGGGAGCAGTTGCATCCCGAAACATCGCAGGAGTTACCTAGATACTCGCAAAACGTAAGTTATTTATTTATATTGTCAAAATTGTTACAAATGTCATATAGATGCATTAATTACTTTTTCATATAGCACTTTCAATTAATGGAATGACTTCTCTATTTTATTTTTGCAGGAGTTGTCACCTACTGCAAAGATAGATTCACACCCTTCAAAGCTGAAGAAGGGCTTGGTGGAGTTTTACCGTGTGCAGGTCTGAGTGATAAGGTTGGTCATTATGAAGGTGTATCAAAGGAGTTTGATAAGATGGAACTTCAAGCATTGGATGGTGAAGGGAGATGCATCATCACTCAGCATAAAATTGTGGTGAGTTCGAAAATTATGATCAAAATCAGGCTATGTAAAATTTAGGTGGGTTTCACTCAGGGTTGGCATTTTGCCCTGGTTTTTTCAGAAAAAAACCAACCCGGGTGGGTTTTTTCAGATAAAAACCCAGACAAATCTGGGTTTTATTGTGTTTTTCAGATTGTTTATAAATATATATATTTTAAAAATACATTATTCCCTAATAGTAATATATTGAAACATTCGATTTGTATTGTTTTAGTTCACTGAATCAAAAACTATTTAATATTTTCTGTTAACATAATTAATAATTGACAATCAAGATCTCACACCTTGAAATGATTAAACTAAAAACATACATAACCTGTGCTGCAACAGACCATTGAGGGCCCAGGCCTGCCTACAAACTACTGGCCACACTCCCACCTGATCCTACTCTGAGGTGGGATATCATCCAACCAGTTATGGGGTGATGGTGGTCAGCACGACGAAACCCCCAGTCGTCGTTGTAGGTTTTCATGGCCGGGTTACGCTACTCATTCATAGCTCCCCAGTTCAGTCAATGTTTTATCTAAATATTTCAGACCCTTTCGATTTTTTGTTTCTTGGATATATGTTCATATTATTTCTGTTAAAAATCTATTTCTAGCAGGATTTGAGAAAAATGTCCTGAAAAAAACCATTGTGACTTGTACCACATTAACTATTTTGAGTATTATAAGCTTGGCTAATAGTCCAGGGGCATATGTAATCCTGTGGGTTTTTGAATGAAGGGAATATATGACTACCGGTAATACGTTGCTAGTGTGGTACACAATAACGTGCTACCAGGTGGTTTGCCCACAATTGTGGCAGAAGACTTGTGTGACATCATAAATCCAAGATGTCTACCGCTTCATGTACTAACTAAGAAAATCCATCATAACTCCTTTAATAGGAGTTTTGGATCTTTTTATAGATACATGTTTTGTTTAGAATTGAAAAAGGAACAAAATGGATTCTTACAGTTTTTTTCATATCTTGCACTGTTATGGAGATATATCTAGTGAAATTATTTCGTGCCCTTTTCTGCAAGGATTTTGTGCATATTTTACACTTTACTTGACATTCTGGCATATGAAGGGGTTAATTACTGCCTGTGATATTTTGTTGATGCCTACTATTGTGGTGTATTGCCTGTGTGACATCATACATCCAAGATGGCTGCCTCTGCAGACATTAACAAACAAAAATGACCATATCTCCTTAACTCCTTTAGGAGTAATTTTGACCATTTGTAAGTTTGTTGGGTTTTTACACAAAGGGAAGACATGTGTATGGAGGATGCTTTCATTTGGAGGCATGCAATCATGTATTACTACAGGTGTTTGGCTCGATAATGTGTCAGAGACCATACATGACTTCCCAAATCCTAGATGGCCACCTTGGAGGTTCTGCACATGACATATTGTCCATAACCTGATTTATAATTTGTTTATCAGATTTTTCCAGAGGCACTTTCTGTTAATAAATAACAAGTGAAAAATATTAATTATTATTATTATCATTATCATTACTATTATTATAAATATTACAGTAATAACATCACCTGTGAATTCCGCACTGTCTTTTGAAATTTAAGCAGCTCACCTGTCTTCAAGATTGAGAGTGGTTGTAATCATTTGGGAAATATCATGTCATCAATATAGTCACTTTATTCAAATTCCTTGTCACTCTGATCCAAGTCTCTGTCCTGTAAGTCATTGTTTTCACACTTTCTTTATCTGCACTACAAAGACACAGTTCAGTACGTCGCAGGGACTGATCCTGGCATATGCATGAACATTTCCTCTATCCGCAACTTATGTCAACTGTAATCTCGGAAGTTCTATGTAGTGTGAATACGGCAAGAATGATCCTTCTATTATCCTCATTTTCTTCTTTCTCCATTCAACAGCCTATAGGGATGGGTAGATTTGGAGAGGCTTTTTTCTGCTTTTATTTCACTCAAATACTTGGAAGTAACTCCTCCTGGTGAAAGGTGTGAGGGTCACTTTGGCAGCAGCATTCAAACTATCTATTAATGGTATCCCAGTTTGTGTTTGTACTTGCAAGGAAGGCAAAAAAGTTGTTTTTGAATGCATTTGATGGCGCAGAAGATGATGTGCTTGAATCTCTTGCAAATCTTGCTTCTCCTGGATTCAATGAACAAGATGACAGAATGAATTGATTTATTTTACTTCTCGTTTCTGATACTTTTGGCTAATTTCAAAGATGAAAATGAATTATAGGATAACATAGATGAAAGGGCAATCACAAACACATATGGGCAGCACAAAACTCAAGTCCCATGGGTCCAGACGCCAGAGCATTGATTGATTGAGTTGTTTTTTTGTTTTTTTTATTTAAGTCCACTTTATGCACAGTACGGCTAATTGGGACTGGAACTACAATTTAAAGTGGGATATGTGCCTCCACCGGGTAATCAACTTGAGACCTCTTGATTACAAGGCGACGACGATACCACTGTGGCATCGGGGAGGCCCTAGACGTCAGAGCAATGTTAGTCTGCAAAATGCTGTCCAGGGTGTACTGTGTGGAAGTGAGGTTGATATTTGGGTGTCTCTTTCATGATGACAGGATTTTGCACGACACCAAAATCAAATATTTCGGCAAATTACGATGGTATCTGTTCGGGAAAAGGGATGTTCAAGGCTCACGTCTTGCTCCAACCAATGTTCCCCTCAACTTTTTATCAGAAGGAGTTATTTCCAAGTATTGGAGTCAAATAAAAGTAGAAAAGGATCATCCAAATCTACCCATCTCAATAGGCTGTTGATGGGAAAAGAGAAAATGAAGATGACAAGAAGATCATTCCTGTCCTATTGACACTGCCTAGAGCTCCAGAAAATGTTGAATAAGGAAGTTACAGCCGACGTGATTGCTCCTTTACCATAATACGGCAGTGTCCAAAAAGTAGAAAAATGGAAGGGGGAGATCTGTACAATCACCATAAATAATCATCAGGGAGTCTAACTCACCTTATCTGCATAGGCAAGAGTACTGGTAGTGTCAGATAGGCCCGTGATTGAAAGGTAAACAAAACACAAAACATCATATCAACAAGAGTGCCTCATTCTGTATCGAATGCTCATTGTGATCGAAGGACAATCTCTTGGTCAATGTACAGTAAGAACAAGGCACAAAGACGTCAGCGAAGAATCATCGGACGTTTGGAAGCAGGTCAAACACAGGCTGAAGTCACAGCAGCATTGACTGTGCCACAGTCATTTCCAGGCTTTGGCGACAGTTCCAAGGTACAGTAGGTGTGCATGGTAGGCCAGAACAAGGTTGTCAATTAGTAACAACGCCACAACAGGACCGATATCTGGCTTTAACTGCACGACGAAACTGGGCGATGCCTGCAAGACAACTGTCCTCAAAGCTTGCAGCCACCTCAGGGGTTAGAGTTTCTCTCGCCAAACTGTATACTGGAGACTCAGGACAGCTGGTCTCTATGTGTGTCTCGCTTAATCCAGTGCACAGAAGGGCCTGCTTACAGTAGAGTAGCATCATCGAAATTGAACCCTGAACAAATGGAGGAACATGCTCTTTCACAGATCAGTTCAGATTCAGTTTGCAAAATGATTTCCGTCACACTTTCATCTGGAGAGAACCTCGATCACGATTTAATCCAAGGAATATAGTGGATAGGGATCAGTTTGGTCGAGATGGAATACTGGTATGGGAAGACATGCTCAATGGACGTACAGAGCTGCACTTCTCTGCTGGAGGTACTCTTACTTCCCAGAGCTCCCCGATGGTGCAGTGGTATCATCGTTGCCTTGTAACCAAGAGGTCCCGGCTTCGATACCCAGTGGAGGCACATAGTGGTTCGAATCCCACTTTAAACTGTAGGTCCAGTCCCGATTAGCCTTACTGTGCATAAAGTGGACTTAAAACACCAATTCAATCAATCAATCTTACTGCCCAGAGACACAGAAATGAGGTACTCCAACAACATGTCCAACTTTTCAGAGGCACAGTCAGCTCAGACTTCAACTTCAAGGATGAAAAGATGATAATACATGTGTGCATCGAACCAAATTGGTTAATAACTTTCTTGAAAGCAAGGTTGTGTAGCTGTTAGGGGTAACTTCACCCCATACAAGCCTCTTTTTTTCATCAAGGAAGTATCTTCTGTTTTCTTATTGTTGGCATGTGTGTCTTTGCATTAAAAAACAATTAATTTCATGCATTCTACTCTGGTGTATACCATATTAACATTTTGATTAATTTTCACTATGTTTTATGCAGTTCTGTCACTTTATTAATAAAACATTTTCTCATATCTAAGTTATGCTTAACTTTTGGACACTAGTAGTTATAATAATACTTTTCACTTTTAAATTATTAACAGAAAATGACTGGAAAAATCTGATAAACGAACTATAAATCAGGATATGGACAGTAGGTATATCATCTGCAGAACCTCCAAGGTGGCCATCTTGGATTTCGGACGTCATGTATGGTTTCTGACACATTGTAATAAATGATTGCATGTCTCCAAATGAAAGCATCATCCGTACATATGTCTTCCCTTCGTGTAAAAAACCCAACAAACTTACGATGCTTGTCCGGAAAGTAAAGATACAAACCAAAAATAAGATATAAAATAAATATATTGCTCGCAACTAAAGTTACACTTGATACATAGGCTATTTCTCCACATAAGTGCCACCATTTTCCAAACATTTGTTCAGACGCGGAACAAGTTTTTGTATCCCTGAATCATAGAAATCCGCCACCTGTATCTGGAACCAAGTTGTGACTTCTTCCCTGACTTCATTGTCGTTGGCAAAGTGTTTTCCACGAAGATTTTTCTTGAGCTACAGGAACAGGTGGTAGTCGCTGGGTGCAAGGTCGGGACTGTATGGCAGATGGTGAAGGACCTCCCATTGAAACTGTGCAAGCAGATCCTTGGTGACATTCGCTGCATGGGGGCAGGTGTTGTCATGAATAAAGCGGATTCCACTTGACAACATGCCTCTCCGTTTGTTTTGAATTGCACGTCGAAGATGTTTCAAAGTCTGGCAGTAGGTTTCAGCATTAATTGTTCTTCCAGGCAGCATGAATTCCACCAGCAGGATGCCGTGGCGAACCCAGAAAACAGTTGCCATCAGCTTCCGTTTTGAAATTGAAGTTTCAAATTTTTTGGCTTTTGGAGAATGGGTATGGCACCACTTCAGTGACTGCTGCTTGGATTCAGGCGAATGGTAGAACACCCATGTTTCATCACCGGTCACAATGGATTCCAGGAATGCATCTTCCTCTTCTGCGTAGCGAGTAAGAAAGTCCAGTGCATATCCCAGTCGTTTGGTTTTGTGTTTGTCAGTCAAATGTTTTGGGGCCCAGCGTGCACACAACTTTCTGTACCCTAACCCACTCACAAGTTCATTAATAGTGGTTTTCGAACTGTCAGGAAACATCACACACAATTCTCCAATTGTTACCTGCCTATTCGCACGCACCTCTGCTTCAATATGATTGCGAAGGTCATCAGTGATCACGGACGGCCTCCCACTTCTCTCTTCATCATGAACATCACGTTGACCTTCTGCGAAGGCACGGCACCATTTCGCCACATTTTGACGATTCATTATGTTCCCGTACACAGTCACAATTTCTTGGTGGATCTCTGATGGACGCTTTCCTTGTGCCTGCAAAAACCTGATCACGGCGCGCACTTTGCACTTGGCGGGATTCAGTATCGCTGTTGCCATTTCCAACGTGTGTTCCTCACACAAGACTCAGCGCAGCACTGACTACTCACTCCCAATCCTCGTCGTATGGATCACAGTTACTGCCAGTGTTGCCAACTTTGGTACACATTTTTTCCCTAATGTGCAAATGTGTTTGTATCTTTACTTTCCGGACAAGCCTCGTACAAATGGTCAAAATTACTCCTAAAGTAGTTAAGGAGATATGGTCGTTTTTGTTTGTTAATGTCTGCAGAGGCAGCCATCGTGGATATATGATGTCACACAGGCAATTGTCACAGTAGTAGGCATCAACAAAATATCACAGGCAGTAATTTCCACCTTCATATGCCAGAATGTCAAGTAAAGTGTAAAATATGCAGAAAAGGGCACGACATAGTTTCACTAGATATATCTCCATAACAGTGCGAGATATGAAAAAAACTGTAAGAATCCATTTTGTTCCTTTTACAATTCTAAACAAAACATGTTTCTATAAAAAGAAAATTCAAAACCACTATTAAAGGAGTTATGATGGATTTTCTTAGTGCATGAAGTGGTAGCCATCTTGGATTTATGACGTCACACAAGTCTTCTGCCACAATTGTGGGTAAAACACCTATAGTATATACCCTAGTCATATATTCCCTTCATTCAAAAACCCACGGACTATAGAAATATTGACATATGCTCCTGGACTATAAGCCTTTATTTTACAAGTTTTCTCAAACTGTTGACAATTCTAGAACTTCACAATTATTTAAAGGAATAATTTACAACATTTCCTGAAAAAATCCACATTTTGAGTGGTTTATTTGGTGGGTTTTTCAAGCTGGGGTTTTCTGAAAAAACCTGTGTGGAGAAAACTGGGCTGGGGCCACCTGGGCCAACTCTGGTTTCACCTGATATCAAAGAGTGCAACACTGCCATGTTTGCAAGTCTTCATCTGCTCCATGCTTTGAATATGGGTAGTCTAGTACACACTGCTTGATTAAATTCAGTTATGAAGAATATATTAACATGTCCAACATGTTGACACATTTGCAGATGTTTTGATGCTGTGTAGTCCAAAATTGAAACAAACATATATATTTTTATTCCTTTACAGAGAAACATGGCAATCAAACTGTGGGCAATGTTTTGCCTGCTAAACATTTTACCACTAAACATTCATTATCTGCAAACTCTTTAAGGAACCAATAGAACACTCTGAATTATGTGAAGTAGGTCTTGCATGATTGCGTTCATTGACACAAGAAAACATGCTGGTTCTTTAGGATACTTTATAACTCTACCTGGTTATGAACTACATTTATGTAACTAATAACAAATGTTGAAATGTACACATTATGGCATCTGTACACATCTGTACACACAATGACACGCCTTGCACCATGTCACTCTTTCACTTTCTAACTGTTCTTCTGTCTTGGCACCCACACAAATGGCTGATGGTTGAAAACCACATACGCAATCTCTTGACAAGAAATTTAATTAAACTTATATCATTGAAACAAAATATAATGACTACATGGAAATGATGATAAATAAAACACATTCATATACAGTAGAGATGGATCGATTTGAGATGTTTTCCTGATATCAATGTAAAGTTTTCTGATACTGATAACTAGCCACCTGCATGTTTCATTTTTGGCAAACACTTGAAATGTTCAGTAACATGTTGTGCAGTGTTCATTTTCCATGTTTTTCAAAGGTGAGAGGTTCGTTTTTCTACCATGTTTTGTCACAAAATTATGCCAAATGAACTGCAAAGTGCAAAATAAACCCTTGAACATGAAATTTAAAGTTTTACCAACACAACACTTTTTGAATTATCTGGGAGTTGTGCAAAGTTAGGGAAAATTGAGTAATTCTGCTGCAAAAATTTTTGAAAATAAAAATGGTCTCCTTTACAGAGGAATAAACTTAATATTCTGATAACTATGTAAATGTGCTATTAGGAAGGTAATGTATATTTTGTGTAATAAGTATAGTTTTTAAATCATATTTAGGATTATATTCACCATTTTGTATGAAGCTTTTGATCCCAAAATGTGTCCAGTTTTTATACTGAAATCTTGATCTTTTATTAACCATAAATATGATTAAGTTTCTATTTCAAGTCCACTGTTTGCACAGATAGGCTAATCGGGACTGGACCTACAGTTTTAAAATGGGATCTGAACTAGGGATTACCAGATCTGGATCCTCACGGATCCGAAATCTGGATCCGGTTGGCTCCAGATCATAAAATTTTTCGGATCCGGATCCGGAATTTTTAGATCCGTATCCGTGCCATCCCACATGTGCTTCTTTGGAAAGTAAGAATGTGCTTATAACATATTGTTACCTGCTAATATACATATGTATGTGTGTGTGTGTGTGTGTGTATGTATGTATGTATGTATGTATGTATGTATGTGTGTGTGTGTATATATATATATATATACAGGGTGATTCTAAAGGTATAGTACAAATGAAAACCACAGATACCTCCCATGAAATAGAGATGAAAGTTCCCCTTCCACTTTGCCGAGAGATGCCTCCGTGAGGAGCTAGACAATGCCGAAAACGTGTGAAAATGAACTTCACACCTCTGTACAGCCAGTACCAGTGAACATAGAAAGGCGGAACAAACGAAGTCAAAAGGAACACCAAAGTCGCCCATCCGAAAAACACTAGGCGGCAGCTGCACAACGCATGCGCATGGGGTTCCACAAAGGAAATAGGAGTGTCCCGCAAGACAAGTGAAGGGAAAGGGTAGCGATCGACAACGGTAGGGAGAAAAGAAGCTATGAAGCATGAAGTAACAATTGCACAGCGGGAAACAAACACCATGACTGAAGCAGTGCAGTCGAGAAAAGTAGTGCGGGGTTGCAGAACCACGGGAGGACGACGTAGGATGTAAAAACACACCGAGAATGCAAGCAAAGTGGTCCGTGACACTCGACAGGCAACAGACGCGTACATGGTTCGGGGCAGAAATGGCGGCGCTGGCGGTGCAGCGCAAGGGGAGTCCCCAAAACACAGTGGGGAGACACCGCAGCAAGAACAAAGCACGGTGCAACAAAAGAGAAAGAGGACTGGACGGGGAATGGTACCTGCCAAGGAGACAACAAATGCGGGACGAGGGATTCCCCATAGCAACACCGAGGGGATGTCACACAGAGGTCGTGCGCCAGCAGGACAAACACAGCAACTACGGGCACAGGAGGTTATTGCGAATGAAAGGTGCACGTACAGATAGGACCACGTACCCCGTACTGACGTTGTAACAAACGTCGTGATGGGGCCCAATCAGCCTCTTAGAAATGAAGCCGGAGGAACATCGCTGGGTGGGAGCGGGCGAAAGGCTGCTGGAGTGTCGTACAGACCCCACAACTCCGTACGGTGGACGACACTAATGGACGAGGTCCGAATGTTTCCATCCCCATCACCAGGTCCACCGTTCCCAGACCTGACGCGGCTGCTTGCTTCCGAACGCAACCCCAGCCGAACAACTCGAGTCCCTCCTCGGCCGCAGCCTTCCACTCTGAAACCAAGCATGGCCTCACACCACCGCAGCCGCACACTGCCGCGTGGGTGTGAGACCGGGCCGAGGCTGGACAGATAAACTGCATGGGACAATCGTGTAATGAAGCTACATGGGGGTATGCACATCTGTTCAACTGCTGGGTTACCCCACATTGGTGTACACAAACACCACACGATCGGACGTAGTGCTCCCCGTCGGCTCGAGCAAGACAGACGAAGTACGTGTTGTGGGTGAATTAGGCAAGAATGAAGGACGCTACATGTGTTCCATGATGACAATGCCCCAGAGTACCTGGCCCCACTTGACGGCAGTGGTCAGGTAGTGAAGAGCACAGGCACGGGTGGCTCAGGAACGTCAGCTGATTGTACCACAGTGCCGTGCGGACGTGTGGGCTGATTGGAAGTGCAGCGTCAGGGAGCGTGTCAGTGAAAGAGCCGGTGCGGTGGTGGTGTGCTTGACGTACGACAATTGAGTACGTTGTTTCGAAGCCTTTGTGACCAGTGTGTGTCTGTGTGTGCCACCTGTGCACTGCAGTACAGTATTCCATAATTGGCACTATCCTCACCGTACCATGGAACGCTACACATTTGTAGAACTGAGGGCCATGTATTTTGTCTACGGCCTTGCAGATGGCAATGGCCGAGCAGCTGCAAGCCTTTATCGCGGACGGTATCCGGAGAGGCGACAACCCGACAGCAGGTTGTTTTCGAACGTTCACCGTACCCTTGGTGAATCGGGTGTGTTACGTGCAGGCATGTCGGTCACCCAAGACATGTGCGCACCGCGGCGGTCGAGGAGGACGTACTTGCTCGCGTGGACGACACACCGTCCACTAGCACCCGTAGCATTGCACGTGCAGTGGGAGTATCACAGTCGACAGTGTGGCGTGTCCTTCATGATGATCTGCTGTATCCCTATCATCCACAGCGAGTCCACGCGTTGCAGGCTGGGGATTACCCACGACGTGTGGAATTCTGTCAACGACTGTTGCAGTTTTGTACCGACGATCCCAGTTTTTTGCGCCATGTGCTTTTCACGGACGAGGCAACATTCACCCGTGAGGGCATCTTCAATTGCCGAAACAGCCATGTGTGGGATTATGAAAATCCACATGCAGCAGTCGAGGTGCACCATCAGACCCAGTTTGCAGTGAATATCTGGGCAGGTATCATCGATGAACAGATTATCGGTCCATACCTGCTACCACCACGTTTAAATGGCCGCCTCTATCGCACCTTTCTTGCATCAGTCCTTCCAGAGCTGCTAGAAGATGTACCCCTCAACGTGCGACATCGTATGTGGTTTCAATTGGATGGAGCGCCTGCACATTTTGATGGCACAGTGCGAACCCTTTTGCACCATACCTACCCACAGCGCTGGATCGGCAGAGAGGGCCCCGTCCCCTGGCCCGCCCGTTCGCCTGGCCTCACACCAATGGATTTCTTCTTGTGGGGCCATGTGAAAACACTCGTCTACGAGACCCCGGTGCCTGACAAGGAAACATTGGTAGTGCGGATACTTGCAGCATCGGCTGAGGTGTGTACCATGCCAGGGATTTTTGATAGGGTTCGCCAGAATTTCCTGCAATGCTGCAATGCCTGCATTGAATGTGGTGGTCGTCAGTTTGAGCAACTTTTGTAACAATGTCAGTCCGGGGTACGACTACGTACTACGTACTATTCCTATCTGTAAGTGCACATTTGCGTGGCAATAAACCTCCTGTGCCCGTAGTTGCTGTGTTTGTCCTACTGGCGCACGACCTCTGTGTGACATCCCCTCGGTGCTGCTATGGGGAATCCCTCGTCCCGCATTTGTTGTCTCCTTGACAGGTACCATTCCCCGTCCGGTCCTCTTTCTCTTTTGTTGAACCGTGCTTTGTTCTTGCTGCGGTGTCTCCCCACTGTGTTTGGGAACTCCCCACGCACTGCATGTGTTTGTTTCCCGCTGTGCAATTGTTACTTCATGCTTCATTGCTTCTTTTGTCCCTACCGTTGTCGATCGCTACCCTTTCCCTTCACTTGTCTTGCGGGACACTCCTATTTCCTTTGTGGAACCCCATGTGCATGCGTTGTGCAGCTGCCGCCTAGTGTTTTTCGGATGGGCGACTTTGGTGTTCCTTTTGACTTCGTTTGTTCCGCCTTTCTATCTTCACTGGTACTGGCTGTACAGAGGTGTGAAGTTCATTTTCACACATTTTCGGCGTTGTCTAGCTCCTCGCGGAGGCATCTCTCGGCAAAGTGGAAGGGGAACTTTCGTCTATTTCATGGGAGGTATCTGTGGTTTTCGTTTGTACTATACCTTTAGAATCACCCTGTATATATATGTGTGTATATATATATATATATATATACATACATACATACATACATACATACATACACACATATATATATAATGTGTGTGCGCGCGTGCACGATTTGTAATTAATTAATACACTTGCAAGGGAGGTCTAAGTCTCCCCCTCCGATTTCCATGAAACTTGGCAGGTGTATAGAGCCCCCCCCCCCCCTCAAATGTCAAGATGAGGAGAAATTGAAGTGGGGATCTGACCCTGAAACCACGTAAATATGGCATAGGAAGAAACAGGGGGCAAAGGGCCTATCTATAAACCTGTCAAATTCCATGGGAATCGGAGGGGGACACAGGGGTCAGATGATCCCCACGTCAATTTGTCCTCATCTTGACATTTGAAGGGGGTTTTGGCCCCTAAACCAGTTTTTTAGCCGAAAAAAAAAAACACATTTCTTCCTTTGGGCCCCTCTATACACCTGCCAAATTTCATGGAAATCGGAGTGGAGGACAGGGGTCAAATGCCCACTTCAATTTGTCCTCATCAAAACAAGTATTTCTTCCTTTGGGCCCATCTATACACCTGCCACGTTTCATGGAAATCGGAGGGGAACACAGGGGTCAGATCCCCACTTCAATTTGTCCTCATCTTGACATTTGAGGGCCGGACCCTGTGGCTGAGTGGTTTGCAAATCGCGCTACAATGTCAGGGGCCCCGGGTTCGAATCCCGCTCGGGCACGGTTGTTTGTGAATGTCCATTCATCACTTTCATCATATCATCACTCATCCCCATCTTTGCAAATTAGCCAAGAGGCACAAGATGCGACATAAAATAAAAAAATAAATCAATCAATTGACATTTGAGGGGATTTTGCCCCCTAAAACAGTTTTTAGCTGAAACAAAAAAAACACGTATTTCTTCCTTTGGGCCCCACTATACACCTGCCAAGTTTCATGGAAATTGGAGGGACACAGGGGTCAGATCCTCACTTCAATTTGTCCTCATCTTGACATTTGAGGGGGTTTTGCCCCCTAAAACAGTTTTTTAGCTGAAACAAAAAAAACACGTATTTCTTCCATTGGGCCCCACTATACACCTGCCAAGTTTCATGGAAATCTGAGGGACACAGGGGTCAGATCCTCACTTCAATTTGTCCTCATCTTGACATTTGAGGGGGTTTTGCCCCCTAAAACAGTTTTTTAGCTGAAACAAAAAAACACGTATTTCTTCCATTGGGCCCCACTATACACCTGCCAAGTTTCATGGAAATCGGAGGGACACAGGGGTCAGATCCTCACTTCAATTTGTCCTCATCTTGACATTTGAGGGGGTTTTGCCCCCTAAAACAGTTTTTTAGCTGAAACAAAAAAAACACGTATTTCTTTCTTTGGGCCCGTTTATACACACACCTGCCAAGTATCATGGAAATCGGAGGGGGAAACAGAGGTCAGATCCTCACTTCAATTTGTCCTCATCTTAACATTTGAAGGGGTTTTGCCCCCTAAAACCGTTTTTTAGCTGAAACAAAAAAAACACGTATTTCTTCCTTTGGGCCCCACTATATGCCTGCCAAGTTTCATGGAAATCGGAGGGGGACACTTAGATAACCTCCCTTGTTAGTCTTACACTTGTAATTATATAACACTGCATATATTATAATGTTTTATTTTAATTTGTAAAACTGTAACTGTAGAACAATTGTATAATTTTTGTATAACATTTCTATCTTGTTATGTGTGTTAAAGGTTTCATCCTGGAATGGAATGTCTCACATTTATGTGTGTTTTCATTTCCAATACATTCGAATGAATACATATTCATTTCAATTTGCATTTACAAAATCACCTCTGACATTTTATGTTAAACAAGTAAGATTATTTTTGTGCACGAGTGTGTTAGCCGATGCGTAGCAAAGTATTTTAGGAACAACACTTGAAAAAAATTCTTGTAGGACTAACTAATGAAAAACTTCTTTGTAATCGAAGATCATAATACCGTTTAAGCTGTGGTAATATTATAATGGGATTGAGATATGAAACTCTCGGATCCGGATCCAGATCCAAAACTTTCGGATCCGGTATTTTGGATCCGGATCCAGATTCGGAACTGTTGGATCCGGATCCAGATCCGGAACTTTCGTATCCGAAACTTTCAGACCCGGATCTGGATCCGTGTGGCCATCCCTAATCCGAACCACTATGTGCCTCCACCAGGTATCAAACCCAGGACACCTTGATTACAAGGCAACAACCTTACCACTATGTCATTGGGGAGGTTCCTCCCATATATATGTGGCCCTATGGATAACCAATATTCTACTCATCCAAGTAATGGTACATCGCACAAAGTAGAAAAAGACAAAAAAGGGGGGGGGGGACAAAATACAGTCATAGCCTATGTAAGACTGAAATGCATCATATGTGAATTTAAGGCATCACATCTCTATGCAACATTATTACATGACTTTATTTAGAAGATGTGTCTGCTGAGCATTTTGAAACTTTGCAGACTCCGTACACATATATACTTATACTCAGAGGTCGCTCGCTACTGTAGCTAGCTACAAAATTTATAGTGGTAGCTGTAGCGGCACTACATTTTGAAAATTGTAGTTGTAGCGGTAGTGAAGCTAAAACATTCCTGTAGTTGTAGCGAAAATTTCGCTACAGCTACATTTTTTCTGAGCATTTTGAGGTAGTTTGGAAAGTGGCAACAGCATCAAAAATAAACAATAATATTGCTTACTTTTGCAAGAGACTCAAAAAGACAAAGTCCATTTCATGCAAATACAGGTAATCTAGATTATAAATATCTTTATAACACAGATTATAGATATCTGCGTAATTTATTTCATTAGCATCTGAATAATTCTAATATCTAGATAAGTAACTGTCATAAATGAATATATTCAGGCTAATAGCCATTTATTTTATCTGCATCGCTATTTTGGAGAGAATCATGTCACATTTGCTACACCGCCAGGAAAAAGTGCCCCGTTTGTGCCACCCCTGGAACAAATCCTGTGGATAACGATGACGTAACAGACAGCGAAATATTTACTGTGTAAAACTCAACTTACAGTGCAAAAACAAGGGATCCATTTCCTACTAATCTGACAATGCAATAGTGCCAGCAATCAATGGTTCAGTACGTTAACAGCATTGATCATTTTGAGTGTATAGGATCACACCGACAAGAAATTATTGTTACAAGAAATAGTGTTTCTGGAATTACAATTATTTTGGTCATAATCTTTGTTTGCAAATTTTAAAATAACAATATGTTTAGAACACTCGGTTTACACATCAGTTTCCTCAATATATTTTATCATATTGTAAAAAGGACGTACAGGTTATTGACTTTCCTGCAGAAATTACAATTTTCTTTGTTAATACACAGTTTTCAAATTTATGTGTTTTTCCTACTTTTGCGTCCCTTTTCTGTAACTTTTTTCTAATCATGGCAATGAGGATGCATTGTTTGTTTAGTTATTTTCTTATCTATGCCCATTTTCTGCCACTTTTGACTAATTGTGAGAATGATGAATGATGAGCATAGTAAGGAATGGGGGAGCAGGAATTTCCCATCCTCCCAACTACACGTCTTTCCTAATATTTGTTTTGAGTCCACTTTATGCACAGATCAGCTGATCGAGACTGATACGAACCACCATGTACCCTCCACTGGGTATCGCACCTGCGGCCCTTTGAATACAAGGTGACAATTACAATTTTCACTGTGTTGTCGGGGAAGCATTTCGAATGGAAAAACTTACGTAAAGAAATTGCTCCACCTGTTTCTCATATATACCATTAGAAGCATTCCCCAGCTATCCTCAAGATTCGAGCAAATATCCGCCATCCCCCAAATAACATTCTGTTTAAGATTAAATGACTAAATATCACATTTTTATCTTATTTCCATTTTGCGCAACACTTTATAGTTAATTTCGATACATGTGATATTCTTCCAATTAATTTTAAAAGGAAGTATGTCACAAATATTTTTGATATGACAATAAGAACATCACGGATACGTGTAAGACCTAGTTTTTTGAATTGATATGCTACTTACAAAGGTACTTTATTCTCAAACCCTTTATTAACAATATGTAACTGAAGTATTAAAAATATGTAACTGAAGTAACACTGCTATAAAAATTATAGAATGAAGGGAATCATGGTAATAAATACCAGAATCTATTTTTCAGTACGTACAACTATCATACTAGGGCTTCTTTTGAATAGCCATATAGTTGTTTTAAGTTTTTAATACAGAAGTAGCGCAAAAGTAGCAAAGTAGCGAGTAGCGAACAGGAGTAGCGTAGCAATCTACTTTTTGGTAAATGTAGCTGTAGCTGTAGCAAAGCTACATTTTGGAAGAGTAGCTGTAGTTGTAGTGAAGCTACTTATAAAATGTAGCATTCTGATCACTGCTTATACTTATGCTTAAAGCACCACAGTTAGGCTAAGCCAACTTAATAGGATAACTAGAAGAATTAGGAGAGCAGTTTACACAGCGCGGATGTTTTCTTACATATTAACGAGACCTTTTGTTATTATATATTTTTCTTTCTCTTCCTCTGTTTAAAATATTGCATTGATTGACAGTTGAATATTTACCCTTGGCATGATATAGTTTTGAATGTTTAAAAATCTTAAAATGCATGTGTAGTTTTTTTATACACATATATTGTTTTAAATTTTAAAATATAAATATTGCAATTTTTGCTTCAAGTTACAGCATTTATTAATATTAAACAGGTCTAATATTTTAAACTTCACTTGCGTAACATAATACTTATTTTAATAATCATGGCACTAATAATATTTAAGGTTAAAAGCAGTCTCACTATTTAATAATGTGCTGTAGGCACAACATTTTTTTTGCGGTACATCACTAAAAAGTTTTTAGAGATACTTCAGAAGAAGGTAAACATTTATATTAGCACAGTTTTGTATTAAGCACAAGTTATTGAGAATATTTATTTTGTATGAATATGTATATGTCGACGTCAAGATTTTGTTGCTCACAAACAAGAAGTATTTTCCTAGGATATTGGATCGCGACCAAAGTCCTGGAAATCCATTTTGCTATTGCAGAATGTTTATCGTTAAACCACTAACAGTTTTTGGTTTTAAACTTTGCTACAATAATATGCTAAGCGTATTTTAGAATGAGTTGAGAGAATTATAGATTCTTCAAGTTTTAGTGATGTTAGTATTTATATGCATTTAAATATCGTATAAGTAATAATTATGTTATTTCAGGTAGTCAAGATTGAATTAGTTTTAATTTTCCATCACCTTGTACCTAAGTACAGTTTCATTGATTTTCCAAGTATTTAAAAATGAAGATAACACCTGAGATTAAGTAAGATAAGTTTGGAGTAATCTTGAAATAAGATAAGTCAATAAACAGTGTTTAAAAAATTTAGAGAATAAATAAATCACATCAGGTAAATATTAGGTCAGTCAAAAAGAAAATGCAATCAATTTTTTTTTATTTTTCACAGCAACAATAGAAAACTTACAATGATATAATTTTCCAACATAGTCCTCCTGCACTTCAATACACTTGGTCCAATGTTCCACAAGCTTTCCGATACCCTGAGAAAAAAAGGTTTTTGGTTGAGCAGCAAGCCACGTATGCACTGCTTCCTTCACCTGTTGATCTGTGTCGAATCGACGGCCTCTTAAAGCATCTTTAAGTGGACCGAACAGATGGTAATCTGATGGGGCGAGATCGGGACTGTATGCAGGATGCTCTAACACCTCAAAGCCCAGATTCTGAAGAGTTTGAGCGGTGTTGGCGGTGGTATGGGGACGCGTGTTGTCATTCAACAAAAGAATGCCTTCCAACAATCAGCCTCGTCGTTTGCTTCGAATTGCAGGCTTCAACTTGTTCGAAAGCATATCACTGTATCATTCACTGTTTATTGTTGTCCCCTTTTCTACATAATGTTCCATAATTACCCATAATTAATTCTGAGTCCCAAAAAAGTGTGAGCATCACTTTTCCTGCAGAGTGTTGACACTTGACTTTTTTTTTTTTCACTGGAGATTCAGGGTGTTTCCATTCCATGCTCTGGCATTTGCTCTCAGGTTCGAAGTGATGGATCCATGTTTCATCTCTAGTGATGATTCGTTACAAAAAGGCTTCACCTTCGTTAGCATGTCTGTCCAATAATTGCTGACAGATTCTCGCACGATTTTGCTTGTTCTCGTCAGTGAGTTCTTTAGGGACACATTTCGCACAGACTTTATGAAAGTTGAGCCTGTTATGGATAATTTCATATGCAGAACCATGACTAATGTTCTTATGGTTTGCCACTTCATCAACAGTCACTCGTCGGTTATTCAGAACCAGCTCACGGACTTGCTCAATGTTGTCATCAGTATTGGATGTGGCTGGAAAACCTGCACTTTCCTCTTCCTTCACACTTGTTCGACCACTTTTGAACTTTTCAATCCACTGGTAAACACTTCACAGTGGTAAAACATTGTCACCGTATTGTGCTGAAAGTCTTCTATGGATTTCAGCTCCTGATACACCTTCAGTCCAGTTAAAAACGGATTACAGAATGCTGTTCTTCTGTGGTGCATGCGGACAGTGGTGCAGCCATGTTTACTTGGGAACACTGCAGAGCGAACTGAAGTGATGATGCTGTAACCTGCCACAGGCGAAGACAACGATACTATCTATCGGATTGCGAGTGCAGAAAGCTGTACAGCCAACCTACGGAAAAAAATAAAAACATTGCATTTACTTTTTGACTAACCTAATAAATTAAGCAGATAAATTGTGCCTAGATCAAGAAATAAATAAGTTGAATTAAAATATCTAATAACACTGATGAACAAATTCAAACTTTTTTTTGTTCCTTTGAACGAAAATAGGTGATTATTTATAATTCGACCCCGCTGAATCCAAATCTGAAAGTAGAAATGCTGTATCACCTATCGTTTTCCCTGGATTTTCATTTTTTGTTTTTAATAAAAATTTAATTCCCTTTGTAATAATACATAATATTTTTGCTTGTTTGCTCATGAAATAAGATTTAAATATTGAAGTGAATAACTATGAAATATAAAAAAAAATATATATATATATATATGACCGATTTTGACTGTTCAATGAAGAAATTTCATGCAAAAAGAAGGAAAAAAAAAACACATTTTTACTCACATTTTTAAAATTTCTTTCTTGAACTCTGCCGTTTGTAACTTACCAGAAACCTCTTCCTTGAGGTTCCAACAGTAGTCTGCTAACATGTTCTGTACCGATTTTCTTGCATATTGTTTCTCCATGACAGAAATATCCTGGTGAAATCTGTCGCCGTATTCGTCACTAACCGCACCCAAGTTAGGGGGGGAAAAGTCAAAATGCGAATGTAAAAAGTGAATTTTCAAGGACATATTGCACCCCATGCGCTGATAACACTTCAACAAGTTCCTTGTAGTTGTCAGCTTTCACATTTCCAAGAAAATTACAGCATACTTGTCTGAAAGCTAACCATGCGCATTTCTCTTTTTCTGTTAGCAATTCCACAAAGTTGTCATCATGAACGATCTCACGGATTTGCGGCCCAATAAATATGCCGTTTAACTTACTATCACTGAGTTTAGGAAATGTTTTTCTTAAGTGCCCAAAACCCTCACCGTGTTTATCCAAAGCTTTAACAAAATTTTTAATCAGCCCTAACTGTATATGCAACGGTGGTAAAAAATCTTGTCTTTCTCAAGTAGAGGGTGATTCCTAACACTCTTCTACCCAGGCATTAAGTTTTTTCGTATGGGCCAATCCACAATGTTGTAATGTTTATCTTTCGCCCGGCCGTCCCATTAGCAAAGAAAGCAACAAAATTTTGTAAACCCAGACTGCATGCCTAACAGTATACCAATGATTTTGAGTTCTCCGCATATCTGCCAACCATATTTTTCATAATTTATCACTTTTAATATTGTATGCATATTTTGATATGTTTCCTTCATGGTGGAAGAATAGGCAAGGGGTACTGATGGGTATATATTCCCATTATGCAACAATACTACTTTTAAACTATTCTTAGATGAATCTAAAAATAGTCTCCACTCGTTTGGGTTGTGACTCCTTCCAAGTTCTTGCAGAAGGCCTTCTACATCATTGCAGTAAGTTAACTCATTACTAACAGAAAAATAATGTCTCAGTGATTGTTGGCTTTTCCGATATGACACCTTAACACCATCTTGTAATAAATTCCACCCTCGGAGACGAGAACCTAATAATTGCGCTTGAACTTTAGAAAGGTTGAGGTCTCTGGCTAGATCATTTAGTTCGGATTGGGAAATAAAGTGAGGTATATTTGGATCAGGAAAATTTGGATTGGTGTTTGAATATGAGGGTCCAGGTTCGTCATCTGGAGAAGCACTGCTTGGTTCTGTTTCATCCACTGTCCATTCTTTAGGAGACTCAGGAATTGGTATAAAATCATGACTCATAGGTTTCTTGGCTGAAGGAACCAGGATAAAATATAGAATGTTTTGATTTAGAACTATATCCCACTATGTTCGTTAAACAGAAGTAACAATCCATAGTATGATCTTTCTGTTCTGTTCATATTACAGGGTTTCCGAAGGGCATTGATTTGTGAGTGCCATTAAGCCAACCACGTAAAGTTCGCGAACAATTACAGCAAATTTTACCTGATGCCCAGCTTTTTCCCTCATCTACTTTACTTCCAAAAACTCATATGCTTTTTTCACTATAGGAGTGATAGTATTTCTCTGTGACTTCGGAGTAAATTCCCCGCAAACATAAAACAAGTTCGGGTTATTCACACATTTGCGTGACATGGCGAACTCATTAATTGAGTTATAATATATTTCTTTATAAAAACATTGCTCTGATCGTTTTGTTAAAATACAACTTACACTTCACTTCACTATACACAATATTACATTCACAATTTCACGAACATACACAAACATAAAATACGGCTACTCGCGAAGTTATCCGAAAGGAAGTTAAGACTCGACTAACCCACAAAAGAACAAATCTTAACAGAGAAACAGGAAATTACTCTACTGCCTGATGTTTCCTCCATGAAATATTAAGTGCCAGTCGTAAACACACAAGGTCGCCAAAAGGTTCTTATGCATTTGCTAGGAACCAAACGTTAAGCCAGATGCAGAGCAGGGTGCGGAGACCTGAAACCATAAAACTATAAAATGTGGGTGTTCTGCAAAAAATTTAGGTGATACAGGAAAACGGATGCGATATTCGTTATCAGCACATCTGAATACATAGAGATCACTTAGTTTTATTTAAAGGAGTATTTCATTGTTTATCAGTGTAATTTAAACTAGGCAGGCTTAAGAACTGTTTGTTTTTGTTGCTAAGCAACATGCAAGTCATTGCGATTTTAGTTATGTTAAAGTGATTTCTTCCATACGTAAAAGCTTCTAATTTTGTTCATCTGCTTCTGAAATATTTTGAATATCCATACAATCCTAAATAAGAAAGTGAAAGTGGACGGACGTGTTTAAATCTGCTCCGTGGAACCGCGTGCCTAGCGAAGAGATGGGGGTGTCGACCGAGACCTGGCGCTGCCGTATAGGAATGTACATGGGAAAAGTGCCTTCGAAATGTCAAGCGACCGTGGGGTGCAGTTTTGGATTCAAACAGTGTTTCTTTGCTTACGGACTAGTTGTGCTAGTGTTATTAGTGATTGGAGGCGTGGAACTAAACCCTGAAGAAGGGACGAAATGAAAGAGATCAAAGAAATGTTCCGTGATCTCAAAGCGTCTCACGAATCACTTGTTATCGAAGTTCGACAATTCAACGACGCACTTAGAACTCTGGTCAGTAGAGTGGATGTCCTCCAAAGTGACGTAGGTTCGCTTACAAAACGCGTAGAAGAACTGTCGGAGAACAATAGATGGCTTCAACAAAGGCTGGATGATCAGGAAGATAGAAGTCGTCGGGATAACCTAGTGTTTTACGGTGTCAATGAGGATTCCCCGGGAGAAGACTGGGCAGAATCCGAGACCAAAGTACGTCGAATTATATTTATTTATTTATTTATTTATTTATTTACGACTTTGTTTACATGGCGAAGTTAAGGCATTAATGCCTTCTCTTCCACTTAACCATTAATTACAGGGATCATTTTTTTCTTTGCAGTAAATTGTATACAATTAAAAAATTAAAAAAGATAAATGAAAAATAAAATAATAAAAGAAAAATAATGAAAGTAAAATGAAACTAAAAATGAAAGCAATACAGTTTGAATACGAGCAGTCAAGCCCTGGATTAACCATTAATTACGTACATTGCTCATTATTTTTACTAACACAATGAAAAAAAGTAGCTTAGAAGAAATTAAAAATAAAAGCAATACAGTTTCTACATGCACACACACACACACAAACACACATTCACACACAAGTACCTACATAGAAAGCATATTTCGTGGGCTAAATGTATAACGTATTTCTTTCTGGGAATTTAATCTAGGTCCAATTGTTTAGCATGTATAATTTTAATTGTCTTTTGAATGTTACAATTGAGGAGGAGGCTTGGATTTCGGGGGGCAGTCTGTTTCAGTGTCCTGCAGAGGTAACGGTAAACGAATTGGCGTAGAAGTTAGATCTGTGGATAGGGATGGATAACAGAGATTTTTCACGTGATCTGGTGTTGCGGGAGTGAAAGTCCGAAAGATATTGAAACCGCCCGGAAAGGTATTTTGGATATTTTATTTCTAGGGCTTTGTACAGTAGGACAAGGTTGTGGTAAATCCGTTTATCACTTAATTTCAGCCACTCGACCTTCGCATAATACGGTGTCAAATGTTCTGAATATTTTATGTCAAAAACGAAGCGGACACAGGCATTCTGGATTCGCTGAAGGCGTTTAGCTTGCTCACAATTTACGTCCGAGTAAACAGTGTCACAGTAATCAATAATAGGGAAAACAAAAGATTGAACAAGTTTGGTTTTTATACGTTCGGGGAGGAAGTTTTTAAGCCGGTAAAGAGAGTGTAGTGCACCGAAAGCTCTTTTACACACGGAGTTTACGTGTTCTCTCCAGGTAAGATTATTGTTTAGCGTAATTCCCAGATTTTTAACCGTGGTAGAGAGAGGCAAGTGTTTATCGTTGACCGTAAGATTAGGGAGATTTAATTAATCAATTCTGTTCAGAATCTTTGGGGAGCCTACGAGCATACACTGGGTTTTGGTCGGGTTGACGTGCAAGCCGTGGTCTACAGACCACTTGTTGATTTTTTTCAGGTCGTTGTTTATACGTTCGGTTGCATTCAATATTTCTTGAGGAGGGAAAGAAAAGTATAATTGAAAGTCGTCGGCATAGATGTGATACCTACAGTGATTAAGCACCGACGGGAGGTCGTTAATATATAGTGTAAACAGGAGGGGGCCCAGTACGGTGCCTTGAGGGACGCCACAGGGGATGCTTTTCCAGGATGATCTTCGATGTGGGTCGACGACACATTGTTGACGTCCAGACAGGTAGGAACGGAACCAGTTAACCGTAGAGTTCGAGAAGCTGAATAGGGATGATAGTTTTGTGAGTAAAATTTCATGATCAATGGTTTGGAAAGCTTTGGTAAAATCGAGAAGAACAAGGATTGTAAGTTGTCGATTGTCCATGGCTAACCTAATGTCGTCGGTTACGTTGACGAGAGCCGTGCATGTGCTGTGGTTGCTACGGAACCCAGATTGAAAGTGGTTTATTAGGTTATTTCGTGCTAGAAAGTCACGGGTTTGACCACTAATAAGATGTTCTAGAGCCTTAGACAGAGCTGGGAGGATGCTGATTGGTCTAAAATTGTTTAAATTGATTTCGTTGCTTGTTTTAGGTATAGGGCGTACCTGGGCGAGTTTCCAAAGCGACGGAAATGTGTCAGAAAGCAAGGAGAAATTGAATATGTCCGTGATGGGAATAAGGACATGGTGGAGGATTTTTTTGATCATGAGAATGGAAACTTCATCTACTCCTACGGCCGACGATTTTATCTTAAGTAAAGATTTTCTAACGTCTTCCGGTGAAATCCAGGAAAAGCAAAATTTTGAAGCGTTTGTGGAGTGCGTTGCGATGTTCCGAATAGTTTCAATTTTAACATTATTTTCAATAGTCGGGAGGTCACAAAAATGATTATTCAGTACATCTGGTGCAAACTTAGGAATGTAGAGCTGAGCATAATTCTGCAAGAGGATGACATTCAGCGAGCTCATAGGATAAACACGAACAGCACGCGAGGCCCACGCCCAATCGTTTGCCACTTTTTACGGTACAAAAAAAAGGAAGAAATTCTCAGGTGCCGCAACAAACTAAAAGGTACAAAAATATATGTTGAACATGACTTTTGCTATTCCACTCGGAAGGAGCGCCAGGGACTCCTGGAACATATGCACAGTGCCCGAAATGCTGGTCATAGAGCCTACATTAGTTACCGCCACCTCGTTGTTGACAATGTCAAGTATTCCTTGAGTGATCTCCAACCTGACCCAGCCACCTTATCTGAGCCCCAAACTGTTGGCGCCAACCCGTCTCGAAGTGAAAGTGCAGTTCAACATACCCCAGCCCCTATCCACCCTGGAAGTTCAGGAATGCAGTACGATCGGCGAAGCAAGTGGTCCCGCGGAAATGGCCTCCTGCCTCTCTGAAGATGTCGACGTAGCCACGCCCATCGCAACCTGACAGGTAAGAAGGACATCCCCTCAGGACCCACTGGTGTATTAGTGAAAACAGCTGACAATCTCGAACCTAGCGGAACGAGTACAAACGCAACTAGTGCACACTCCGTTTCTGATAACTCGCCAGAGGATGTACATTCAGTCAAAACCGTTCACGAGAATCAAACAAATCGAGTCCCCATGAGCATTATTTATCAAAACCTAAGAGGTATACGCACGAAAACGAATCAGTTTCTTCTCAGCATTTTGGCGAATAACTACGATGTGGTCTTGTGCGCTGAAACTTGGCTCAACACTTCAATATCCAACTCGGAAATATTTTCAGAACAATACAGTGTTTTTAGATCGGACCGCAACCCACGAGAAAACGGGAAAACCCTAGGAGGTGGTGTTCTTATTGGTGTAAAGAAAGAACATTGCCCTGAACTGGTGGATTTACCGTTAACTGAACAAACCATAGACTGTGTAATTATAAAATTAAAACCGGAACATGCACATGCCATCTATATTTCTGTAATATACATCCAGCCATCATCACCCCTACCGGTATATGAAACTTTGTTCTCCTACATAACCGCACATTGTCCTCTAGGGGCCCCATTGCTCATCGATGGTGACTTTAACATCCCTGACATAACTCATCCTACTAACGACCTCCTCACGTTAGGTTCCCACTGTCGTGAATTGAAGTACTTTATTGATTTTAATGATCTCAAAAACTTAAATACTATACAAAATGCCAACGGTAAAACCCTAGATTTAGTCCTAACAAATATAGATAATGTAACGATACTCCGGCAGGATGCACTGGTGCCGGAAGATACTCACCACCCTCCCCTAGGAATAAATGTACCACGCCCCAAACCTAAGCGTAAAACTTCAAAGTCGAGTATTAAGCGATACAATTTTAAGAAAGCTGATTTCGTCAGTATGTTTCACAAATTTAAATCGGCTAACTGGGAACAATTACATAAATACAACGATATCGATCTTGCAGTGGACAAATTTTATGAAGTAATTAAGTGTATATTTGATGAATGCGTCCCATTCTCCCGCTCAACTTATTCTAATCAGTACCCATGTTGGTTCACGCTAGATATTATAAAAGGTATAAAGATCAAGTCGCACCATCATAAAAAATGGAAACAAAAACAAGGGAATGTAGGGTATCATGAAGCTAACTTTAAAGCCCTAAGAACGAAATTAAAAGCGGAAATAAACAAAGCTTACCAAAACTACCTTAACAGCTGCGAAGCTAATCTGACTCGCGACCCAAATCTATTTTGGTCTTTAGTTAAGAATCAAAGGAAGAATCCACCAGCCCAACCAACCCAACTCAATGGTGAACCTATCGATAACAATAACATCCAGAATGTTTATGCTACATATTTCGAATCTGTCTTTTCCGCGGAACCGTCCTCTTACGAAACCACACGTACGAACGCGCTCCCGAAATCCCAACTTAGTCTCTTAAGCATCCCGGAAATCTCCCTAAAAGAAATCGAAAAAGCCATCAAGAAACTCAAACCAAAAAGAGCAGCTGGACCGGACCTAATCCCCCCCTACGTTATTAAAGGTTGCTCAGAGGCGCTCAAGTTCCCTCTCCACACCCTCTTTAATTTAATCTTGAAAACAGAAAAATTCCCCGCAAGTTGGAAAACGACGGAGATTTGTCCAATCCCCAAAGCAGCAGATAAGACAGACATAAGTAACTACAGACCAATCGCGAAACTGTCAGCTCCAGCTAAACTCTTTGAGCAAATAATTTATAATCATATTTACTCTCATGTCAAACCTATCCTTTCTCCACACCAGCATGGATTTGTACAAAACCGTTCAACTGTGACTAATCTCGTCGAATTAACAAATTACGTTGTGTCAACTATTGACGATAAAGGACAGGTCGATGTAATATACACGGACTTTTCAAAGGCCTTCGACATGGTACACCACGATACTTTAATTCAGAAACTAGCTTACATCTGCCTCTCCCCGCAACTTATAAAACTACTTGCTTCATATTTACAGAATAGACGACAATATGTCATGCACCAAGGACTAAGGTCCTCCTATTACGTAGCCAGCTCCGGTGTCCCCCAAGGTTCGAACCTAGGCCCCCTGCTGTACTTGATTTTCATTAACGATTTACCAGATGCACTAAAAAACTCCGAAAAATTAATCTTTGCTGACGATGTCAAAATTTTCAAACAAATTAAAAGTGATCACGACTGTACGAAATTACAAGACAAACTTAACGAAGTACTTGATTGGTGCAAGAACAACAAGGTTAATCTCAATCTCAAGAAATGCAAAGTAGTGTCATTCACACGTAACAAACATCCCATCCAATATTCATATAACATTTCCGACATAGAAATCCTAAGAGAGAATACTGTAACTGATCTTGGAGTCACTTTTGACAAAGTTTTAAATTTCCAGACACACACTGCACGCATCCTCAGTGAAGCGCACAGAAACCTAGGATTTGTGATGAGAATGTGTAGCCAGTTTAAGAAAAAAGAAACCTTTTTGCTACTTTACTATACGTTTGTCAGATCAAAACTTGAATATGCCTCAGTTGTTTGGGACCCGTTATTTATAAAGGAAATCGAAAAAATAGAGAAACTCCAAAATAAATTCTTAAGGTATTTAGTATATAAATTAGATGGCATTTATCCAAAATTCACTTTGGGTGACATCTTACGCAACATGCTGAGTGTCCCGTCCCTTGAAAAAAGAAGACAGATGCACCAGTTAACTTTCCTTTCGAAACTTGTCAATGGAAAAACAGACTCCTCCGCACTTCTTGCAAAAATAAACTTTTACGTTCCATGCTCAAAATTAAGACCCAGAAATGACCTCTTTAAAATTTCATGCGGTAGAACCAGGATGGCTGAAATGGATCCCATGAGGAGGATGTGCGCGTTGTACAATATAGTCTCCAATAATACCCCTGACATTGATCTATTTAGACCTAAAAGCAATCTTATTATGTGAACCCTGTATATAATAGCATTGTAACCAAATATGTTGTGTACTTTATGATATACCACCCTTGTATTATATATTGTTGTTATGTAATGATTATTCTGTTCCGTCTTATACGTAGTTATTTTCTACTTGTCTTTGTTGTTTTCTCTTACCAATTTTTAATTACTTGTTTTGTCAATATGTATGTAAACTGAACTCAGTTAACCTCAAAGCACTGTAACTGGGCATTTGCCTGTAGTGTTTAATAAATAAATAAATAAAGAAAGAAAGAAAAAAAATATTATTTCGAGTTTATTATTAGTAATGTTTATTATTAGTATTTTTACAATCTTTGTAATTTGTTACTGTAAATGTCAACGCAAGAAATCTGTTACTTATGACCAAGAGCATACCAATGAATTAGCCTTAAGTGAGCTTAAAAATGATCCGCCTCCTGTGGAAAAGCCTTATGATGATGTTGCATCACTTGTTGAAGTACAGTTAAATGTCATTCAGCCACCAAAACCTCCACCCCTGCCTCTGTCCCATATTATTCAGCAAAGTGTAAAAGAAGAAGTTCAAGATCCGTCCCGAAATATTGTAGTTGTCAAAGACGAAGTTTTAGATTTGCCCAAAAATATTGCATCTGTCAGAGATAATGCTCAGAAGTTTGCCGTAAGCAATGTTTCAAATTTTGATCAACACAGATGCAAAGTTGAAAGTGAATTTATTAGTTTGCCCTGTGTACAGCCAATTGCAAAAGTCAAGATTTATTCGAAAGTCAGCCAACAGTAAAAGTCGAAAATGCGCCTAGTTTTACTCAAAAATCAGAAAATAAGCCAAAGTTTCAGATTGCCAAACCTACTGTATCTTTTACTGATCATATTTTTTATGACTACACGTTTGCCTAAAATTTTCCTTAATATTTGTTTTAATTACGTATTATTTTTTTGGGGGGGGGGGTGTTATGTATCCACTATTTAAGCCGATTGCATTTCCATGCAAACCTAATTAGTCCTTTTATTCTTGCTTGCACCTTCCCAAGTCGTCGTTATTATGCAATCGTGGAAGTTTTCGAGTTTTTGCAGCAGCCTGCTGAAAGCTACCACTACTCCGACAGAATCCGAACTCGCCCAAACACCGCAACGAGCCAGCCAGCCTTCCTTTATGCATTGAAGTCCTCCAGGCAACGACGGAATGCAATGCTAAGTGGAAATACATTGCCTGCTGAGTTTACAAATTCCTTTTATTGCCTCGGAGTATCTCCAGAGTGCACTAGAAGCACAGTAAAGAAATAACATGGAGACGACAATGAAAAATTCTTGATATGCATATTTTTCCGATCCAGTGGCGTTCGCTCATTAAATTTTCAAGGGACAAGTTTTACTTAGGAAATTGCCTTCAGATATTTTATTTAATGATCAAAATTTAGTGTTTAGGCTAGCCTCGGTGATTGATGCAGGCATATGCAGCTCAAGTCGCCACGACACCCATAGCCTGCCCAAATTATAACAGTGTGAGAGCACTACAAATTTTATAATTTGAGAAATTAAAGCTTAATTATTAATATTGGAGTTCTATGGGCATTCTAATAGTCGAATAGCTCATTAATCTCGGCAGCTAAGAAATACCTCTAGCTGCCAGAGGAAATCCTCCATGTGGCGTTGTAGTTCCCCGCGGACAAGGTTGTACCAGTAGACCTTGGACCCCCCAGATACGGTAACCCTCTAGGAGTACTCCTTGATGCTGGAGCTTTTCCCAGGTACCATACAATAAATTCTCTATGTCCTCAAGAGAGTCAACGGTTCGGTTATATCGTCTCCACAGAATGGAACTCACCACGTACAGTATCCATGCCCTCAACCCCTGACTTATAGGAGATAACCACACATAAAGGCCTAAATTTTCATATAGGTCTGGCATATCATATAATAGTCCCAACAACGGTTCATCCTGTGGTGATATTTCTCCCATGGCCAACGTCAGATTCAAACTGTATTGGCTTCAGCCTCACATATCCCTGGGATAATATTGTCGATGTGTCAGTTCTCACCCCTTCCCTAGCATCAATCAGGTTACTTATCTGATCCCATATTCAGTTTATTTTGATTACATCAGCATAATTTTAGCTTTATTAAGGCATAAATTTTAACTTCAACTTTAACTGTACTGATGCAGGAATTTTTTATTTATTTACAGAAGCATGGCTACTGGCAGAATAAACTTCATTTTTTGGGTTTCAATCCTAGTCCTATCCTTGATTAGCTTTATTAGATCCCTACCTCACAATGAACAGTCGCAAGATATATTTTTTAAATCACTAGGATTATATTATGAAAGAAGAGGGTTAACCATTCATAGCAGCAAAAATATTTTTATGACAGTGAATGTTTTTATCGATGCGCATATTCAGGTTGAAAATGATTCCGAGTGTGCACAGTGGAAGGTCATTCACAACGATACCAGCACCAAGATTAATGATTATCTTACTGAGATTTCTCAGTATTCTCCATGTAGATTTACAGTGGGAGATGTAAGACCTAATTGTAGAAATTTATATCAGAATGTTACTAATACACACAACAGAGAGAAGAGGCAGATATTTCTCAATTTAATAAATTTGTTTAGTGCAGGACTTTCTGTTTTCAATACCATGTCAGTCAATCATTTATCGCAATCAGTTAAAACTTTAGCAGCCAATCAACATCATATAATTAATGAAGTACAAAATAGAAAACAAAGCCAATTACAGATGGTTAACATTGTCAGTGAAATCTTGGTAGTTTTAAAGCAATCAGTCATGCATTTAAAGGAAGAATTACTTGCTAAATTTTGTTATGACTATAATGAAGAGAGACATATAGTTGCATTATTGCACGCCTCTGAGATGAGCGTTTAGATTTTATAATTATGGAAATAGCTTCAGGAAAATTATCTTATCATATTTTAACTCCTAATTGGCTCCGTACATTATTCAGCATCATCCCGACTTCAAAGATTCGCTCTACAAGACGGACATAGGCCTATTTTACTCTATAACCAACGTATTTTTGATCAATTATGAACCCAGTAGTAGATCATTTCATTTACTTCTTGAAACACCTTTAGTACAGATGAATGACATCGCATCTATTTTTAGAATTGTAAATTTAGGTGTTTTACGTAATAATTCTTGGTCCCGCATTAGAATTCCTGAGCTAACGTACAGTATGAGTAATAAGGGAAGTCCACGATTAGTGCAAATTGTTGAGAGCACGTGCAAGCTTAAAAACTTTTTTTACCTGCTCACGTCGATAAAGATGTACAGTGTTTAGAAGACTTAATTTTACATAATATATAGCATCTTTTAATTTTGAAGTGAAATCTATGACTGAGAACAAATATTTACACACTGTTCGAACACGTAATGGTATTTTAATATCAGGCACAGGTCAATTTATTGTCATTCAGAATTTAAACAATAATTTGAACACCCATAGATCAATTCAGATTAACAAAGGGCAATCTATATTTTTTAATTATCAGGATTTTACTCAGATTATTGTGAATCAACAAATTTTACATACTAGGATTTTAGCTTTTGAACAAGTAAAGATGAGGGAAGTTGAATTATCACTTGATATCCCTAAGAATTTATCTGATTTCACTATCCCACAGTGGACCCAGTGTTAACTTGCATTGAGGCAACTAAATCAATCCATTAGTAAGAGTATTCTGTTTCACAAATTAATTTTAACTCCTTTGCCCATGTCAATTTTAGTTTTTGTCATATGGAATTTGTTGTTAACTGCAACACTTGTTTAGTGTTTTTATAAGCACCGTCAACTTTCAAGACAGTTAGATTTAGAGCAATGCAGCAATAATATATAAATTTTATATGTTTTCAAGGCAACACGTCAATCATGGACATTATTTTCTTATTTAATTACAATTATGTATTTTATTTAAATTTTCCTTATTTATTTTCAAATAATTGTGGCAAATCTGTAACCAATTTATTTTATTTATATTTTATAATAGTATTTTTATTTTGATGAGGCAGTTTAATTTAATTTTAAGAAAAGGCAATGGAATGAATTTGCTTTTGTGTGCATGACTTGAATCAATCAAACCTACTTCCAATATCTTCCTTTCTTTATCTCAACTTTCCTTAAGAATTACCCAACCTGTCTATACAAAAGAACTTGGACGAGAAGTGCCTACACCAGTCATTGGCATTTTTACGAAGGACTTCTGCAAGCAGCAGTCAACTATCGTGCAGACAGACTCATCTAACCAACAACTTGAAGGAGACATGCAGACACCATATTTGCCTCGCTACGAGAGGACTACACCTTTCGAAGCAAGGACAGAATTCAACCATGGATCCCCAAGTTCGGTGGACCACAGACTATAAATTATCCACCACATTTTTGTGAAGGGACCAGATACAATTTTCCTCTACATGGTTTGCAGTTGAGACAAATTTTTCCCAATCTCCCAAGTTCAGCTGGTATTTATACACATTTTACATTGCCCCAAACAAAATGAAGATGACAAGTAACAATAAGAAGAGAAGCAGAGAGACCTGATATCCCTCAGCAGCAGTTTTGGTTTCAACAATAATCGTTGTTTCCCCACACATGCACATGTAAGCCTTTACCATGTGTACTTATGTGGATTTTTCCTATGCACCACGGAGAAGAACATGCACACAAGAAAGCAATAAGAAATGAATGCATGTAGTTTTTTTTCTTTTTTAACATGCACCATAACACATGGAAGCAACATGCAGCAGTTTTGCCAATTATCAAGTGCTAGCTACAAATAGTGTCCACATTTTTCATAAGAAGAATTTCCCATAACAGACTACAATTTCACAGTTCCCTTTCCCTATCACTTTTTCAGAATATCAAGAGAAGAAGTAACATACAATTGTGATTTTGTTCAGACTTATCCAGGAAAATACATGACCCCTCCCCAAAGTGGTCATATTTTACTATTGCTACAAAGTGCATCGATATGAACATGCAAATATAAGCAAAGAATTCCTACAGCAGTCTAGTTCTACAGTACTTTTGATCATGTTCCAGGAAATGTGCATTGTTATCCCAATTTTATTTATCTCATTTACAAGCTGTTACCAATTGAACATCCAAGCATTCATTTTATTTTCACCAAGATGAAACACACTAAGTGACAACATTTCATGCACATTCAACTTCATCTATGTTAGCATGATAAGAACACTTTTTACACATGACACTTTTTTTTTTATGTGTGAAATTTCATTTCTGATGTTTAAAGTCAGAACAGACAGTTTTTTGGACACTTGCAAGACTTTTTAGTTGTGTATTACGCAGTGTCACATCAAGTGTTTTACAAAGCTATAATACAGTACATATAGCAATGCAGTGAAGAAAACCAAGTGTTATTTTTGATTTTCTGGTTTTTATGCCAGTAGCAGTTTCCATATCCCAATGCAAAACAATTATATGCATCAAACCAGCTTCCTATTCATATGCATGAATAGAGGAATAACCAGTGATTGGAAATTTTGTGCACATAATATGCACACCCACCTTCCAGTGAAAGTACATAATAAGCACACACACACACACCCAGTGCAAGCTTGCTTTAGTTTATAATATATTCACATATAATTAAACCGTGCACAAGCATAAATTATTTTATGTGAATGTTTTCATGAAAACACCCTTCCTTTAGTCTTGTAACAAGTGAAGTGGCTACACAAATATTTATATACTACTTACGTATTTTGGAATCCATGCTATCGTGAACTTAATTGTGGACATTTTTTTGTTCACGATATCTACTTCAAAGGTCCAACTCGGGCTCGATGATATAGAAAACATTGGTGAACTCTTGGTTCCATACCAACACACGGTGGCCATTTGCATGTATTACCTTTTGTTTACATCCGAGCTGAAACCATGCCCTGGTATCACTCTGCAGTTGTTCAACTCACTCGATGTGGCTATGCCAAGAGAACATTCTCGTGACTTTGTGATGGTGGCCATTTTGGACCCGTCACGGATGGGATCGAAGGGCTCCGAAGTGCCTTTTCCGTATTAACAGAAGACGAACGACGACCACTTGCAGTTCAGCTATTGTGATTGTGTGTTCCGTGGGAATGAGCGATAGTATGTCAAATTTGTATATGAGCAGTTTTTTATTTACAATGACATTGACATTGAAAGTTACAAGGCAAAAGTAGTAATCAGTGTTTTTCTTTACACTTATAATTAATTGAACTCTTGCTATTTGAGTCCTGCAATATTATACAAAATACTTTATTCATTTTAAGGACATGCATAAAGTTGAAATTTGTTTACAAAGAATTTTCTTTCACCTTTAATTTTTTATTATTATCAATTTGTATATTTAATTTTATGGTTTGAATTACTAATTTTATTAGGGTAACAGATAAATTTTGGTAAGGGAAAAAAGAGAAAGATATATTTAATTATTCAATTATTTTTTATCCTGTTGTTTATATATATATATCAAAGTGGAGAACCTGGGTCATGACAAGATTTGCGATTTAAATTTTAAATTTTCAAAATTGAATTTTTTTTTCCATGGCGACAGAACATATTAATCTATAAGAGTATATTTTATTTAAACTCTCTCTGGGTGCTTCATGTTGATCGGGGCATTCACTTGTTTACTCCAGTTGTCTCAACCTCTGTGGTATGTGAATAATGCACAGTGTTGTGCTATGCAAACTTCCTGATGTATTCAGGATATAGGAAGTTCCATCAGGTTTATGGAGTCAGCTGTTTGCAATAGAGGTAGTAAAAATCATGATTTGGCATGGCCTGGATGATATAGAGGTGAGACAAACTGAGAAGGGACTGACTTTTGTTTTGAGTTGAGGAGAGAGATGAGCTTGGAGAAAGGACTTGAGGGAGAGTGAGGCGAGTCCTTGTCAACGAGCAAGGAATCATAGAGGTGTCTTAGTTTTGTTTTATTCGACGTTACTTTGAATTAATCATCATTCTTCAGATAGACAGGTAAATATCCTAACCCAGGCATGATTCAGGTTTGAAGGTTCATAAAACCGAATGAGTGACCATTGTCTTTTCTAGTGAAGGTATTTTCTTTCAGTTGGCCTTTCGCACTGCCAAACATTTCGCTTGTCATGTCAATGACGAGTGCTCTCATCATTGAGGATGAATGATGAATAAGCTACATCACCCATTATAGGGGTGACTGGTTTCGATACCACCATTCTGTAGAATGATACGTTACTTAGGTAATTTACCAATTCTTAGCTAATTTACCAATTCTCAATCTACAATTAATAGTATTTGCTTGCAGATCTAAACTTCATGACAGAAATTACTATTCAAGTTCTCAAATGTGGGATGTACATTAACCCTTTCTGGACGAGTGATGAGCACAACCCATCATACAATTATTGTCCAATAAGATGGGCAACGGTCATAGCCTGTTGTTCATTATAAAACTTTATTGTGAATAAACAATGGGCTATAATCACACAGTGTCTATTGTGCACATTTGCTGTAAACACCTCTTTCAAATTCCAACTGCTAGAATTCAGTTCCCCTCTACTTTTGGCCCCCGCACTATGGACACTTAATTCTAAGCCTTGTCTACTAATAGAAAGCAAGCTGCCCTTACCACCCCCCTAAATATTGCACCCAGTCGCCTCTACTGCCTGCACAGTCCAAAGTGCAAACTTCTAATCCACGTGGTCTTGCTCACTTTCACGTCATTTCGGTCCTTTTGTGACATTCAAGCCTTGCGAAGTAACATTTCAGCATTCAAAATTGCACCACTATGTTTCAGTTGAAAATTAATTAAAAGATAAAGTAAACCATCTGCTTGTACTTTTTTTTTCATGTTTTACGAAAATTCACACAGAATTCCCAGAATTCAAAGAATTCCAAGTGAGTAGCCACCCTGATATTGTGCAGGAAATTATACATACATAACTCATTTTTTATACCAACAAGTAACTTTTGCTAATAGCACAAGCAATACAATAATCGCCTCACTCTTAGCTTCTCATAATATTTTTTCTCATTTGAAACATCTCATCGATTGTCACGGATCTATAAAAAATCTGTAAAGTTGTGATGTATTGTTGCAAGAGAGCATCGTTTGGTGGGTTAATTTATTCATCGCCCCTTGTCAAAAATACATATCCTCAAAATGTAACAATACTAAACACACACACATATGTAATAACTAGCCTTTGTTATTTTTTAAATTGGAATTATACAAGTATCGGTATCGGCATTGGTGAGGGTATCGGTTCAAAGTGGTATCGGCTCAGCCCTGCTTGTAATGTAAATACAGGTTTCAAATACAATCTTAATTTTCAGATTTTTTTAAATCGGCCAAGAAAAGGTTTATCAATTTTTGTGAAACAACTTTTTTTTTAGTTGGGTAGTCCTATAAATACGATATTGAAACTCTTTGCAGCTCTTTTTAAAACCAATCATCATTTTCAATTTGCACTGCAAAATCAATTTTATACAGATTTTTATTGAACGGAGTAAAGATTTTTGTTGAACTTGCCAACATCATGCACACTGTCAATACCTGACTCGCAGTAACAGCCCACAGTTTCCAAGGTTCAACATACATTGCTATACCAACAGCATGTTCAGTGTTGCACGTTCAGGAGACATCTTTACTCTGCTGAATAAAAACCTGCTCAAAATCTACACTTTTTTTCTCATGACCCATTTACACTTGCAGATTTTCTGTTTTGCACTGGAGGAGAATTATTTTACAGTTTCTGGACCTTTAACCTTTACAGTCCGAATCGGTCATGTGTTGACAAATAGCATTTTTGGCCACAGACCGATTTAACAGAACCTTTTTTTGTCACCTTGCAACCCTGTTCATTTTCTATGCTCGTGACTCGAAGTGTGTGGAACTTGAAACCAAGAGTCGATATGCATCGAGAGCAATGCTGGTGCTCTTCAACTCCCTAATGACGTCAGCAGCAGCTGCTAAATTTACACCACCTCTTTGTCGACGCAGCAAAAGAGACATCGAATGACAAAGCTCACAGAAGTGAGTTGTCACTGTTGTAAATGCTTGTTTACAATGGTTGTTTACAATCTCATCCTTGCAGGAAAGTGACGAGGGGGGGGGGAGATTGTTGTCAAAAATGTTTGCGGCGATAACTTTTCAGCAGGTGAAATGGACTTTGCACAGTGCTTGCTTCAGAAGACAACCACTCCTTCTTCAGAAGGAAAATGAAAAAGGGGGGAGTAAGAGGTAGGATCAGGGCTAAAAATAACTCATGTAATTTTTCCAGCTGACTGTCCCTTTTATTTTGAGAAGGTTGCTTTATTTGAGTTCACAGAGGCTTTACAGTAATGTTGTGCACATAGTTTTTGCATGTTTGCGAGTGGAGTGAGATATTTTTTTGTGTTTTGTTCATCGTAGGAGTGTAGTGAGAGGTATTTTTTACTTGTGTGTGTGTGTGTGTGTATATTTGAAATTCCTGGTTTTTTTTTTTTAGAAGAGAAAATATTGTGCATGTTGCCAACCATTGCCAACACTTTTCTTTTTTTCAATTTTCACATTTGAAGCCACAAATAATAACAAATACATACAGATAGCAACACTTTGTCTTTTTTATGTCAAAGTACATTTTATTCTTAGTAAAATGTTTCTTGTTTCACTAAATTATCTGCCATAGGAAGGAAGCTATAACGATTTTTGCTAAACCTTACAAAACTCGTTTAAATGGCCTGGGACAGAGGTAAGAACTACGTATGCACCACGGGACTTAAAATGTTAATAATCTTGCATGAACCATTGCATTGTGGAAATTACTGGTCACGTTTGCAAACAGACACAGGTGAGATGAAAATTCAGTTAACAAAGTGTATGATGCTTTCAATTCTCTGAATGTTAGCATTATTAGCATAATATGTTAATTGGACATTACCTTTTTGCTAGTACGTTCATCTGTACTTATTCTAACACTACGTTTTGAAAGAGTACCTCTTTTCCCATCTTCAGGTGGACAAATTTCTTTTTTCTAGTGGTGGGGATGAGACGGTGCAACTGGATGCAGCCTCAGAGAACAGCGATTCTTTGATGTTCCTGTTTCAGACTTATCCCTACAATGCCAAAAAATCCCTCTCTAACCTCAAAATACCACTTTCTGCACATATCCACACCCCTAACCCCCTCCCCCCCCCAACACAACAGGTGTTTCTCCCTGAACAATTTTCCGTTCCTAAGCTTCCCTTCTGGGAACATCCCCACAGTGAATTCTATTTCAGGACAAGGTCAAAGCACTGTCGGTCATGTCTACGCCTAACTGCAATAAATGAAGCATGACAATCTTTCTTGAATCAAACTTTTGCCAGCTAGACTAGGAATGCCAGAACTCATAACACTTCAGATAATTCTATTTGAACAGAAGAAGTGTTATCGCCAGTTTATATTGCATATTTGTGGCATTTTCTGAAAAATGGCATAATTCACGTTATTTTGCAATTCCGAAACACCAAAATCTTACCTCCTTAACCTACCCAACTACACTTTAAATACTTTATTATGCTTTCATCAACTTTTCAGTGTTATCCCTAAAACAAAACTTCACGTCCCTAACTATAACCCATTTGTGCATGTGCTACTTTGTTCATCTATTCTCTTCTCTAGAGGGTGTCCAAATTTTTCTATGTAAGCTCGTCCACATTCACATGGTATGTTGTATATGCAGTTTTTGCTAGCTTGTATGGGATTTTCTGGTCTAGTGTGTGATAGTATGTTAGTGTCTTCTTACTGCTGAATGATGAGAGAACCAGAGAGGTATGATACATTTATCCTCTAGTATATATGTGTATCCCTGACAGTCTTCCACAA
The DNA here is from genome assembly GCF_977018435.1 of Lepisma saccharinum. Classification (NCBI taxonomy): domain Eukaryota; kingdom Metazoa; phylum Arthropoda; class Insecta; order Zygentoma; family Lepismatidae; genus Lepisma; species Lepisma saccharinum. The sequence continues at coordinate 211,642,175 of NC_139230.1, forward strand.
AAGCTCCCATTCAGTGTAATTTCAATAAATTTATCCATATTTGTATTTGCACTAAATTTAAAAAAAAACAACACAAATTTGCCTGAGATTATTTGTTAAGCCCTTATCAAACATTCCATTCCAAGGAACAAACATCTTCTTGAAGATATTAACACTTTAGAATATTTCAACCGAACCTCAAGAAAATGCTGAGAGATGCAAATATCATAAATAAATACCAGGTAACCAAGAAAGTTCATGCAGTTTTAGTACAAAGAAGAAAAAGTCCAAAACAAATGTGTTTACCTTATGTTTATTCTGCAAAATATCCCACCCGCTTCTACAACCTTCTCCCATCTTTGTACAAGCCTGTAGATGCCATGTTTGAAAAAGTCTTTGTGTAGGGCCGCAAGAAACTGCACCACCGCGTTTTCAACCTCCTCGCGAGTTTGGAAATGTCGATTGTGCATATGGTTGTCCATAGACAAAAAAAGATGGTAGTTTGATGGAGCGATGTCGGGTGAATACGCTGGATGTGGCAGAAGTTCCCAGCCGAGAGAAGAAATCACCTCCAGGGTCATCTTTGCTGTATGCGGGTTAGCGTTGTCTTGGTGGAAAAGAACACGCTTCCTATTCACTAATGCAGGTTGTTTTTTTGCAAACTGTTCAGCCACTCTTTGCAATTGCGCGGAGTACACCTCTTTGTTGATGGTTTTACCACTTTCCAAGAACTCATAATGCACAATCCCAGCCGTAGTCCACCAGACACACAGCAGCACCTTCCGCTGATGAAGAGCAGGTTTTGCAGTTAAAGGTATGGTGTCATTTGACGATAGCCAATGGTATGAGCGTTTCTTGTTATCGTACATTACCCACTTTTCATCACACGTCAAAATGTGGTCCAAAATTGGACAGTTGTTGTTCCAAGTGAGCAAGGAAGTGCAAATGTTCAGTCGTTGGAGACGGTTCGCAGCAGTCAGCTCGTGCGGGACCCACTTACTCAGTTTCCATGATTTGCCAAGCTCATGCAAGTGCACACGAATTGTTTCAGCACTTACTGCAAATCGTTGAGCGAGTTCTTGACACGTTTGACTTGAATCCTCTTCAATTGCTGCCTTCAGTGGTCCACATCGAGAGATTTCGGTCTGCCCGATCGAGGTTTGTCTGCCAGTGTCTCATCGCCACTCGAGAAGGTCTGAAACCACTTTTGTGCTGTCCGTTCACTAATTGTACCTTCTCCAAACGCTGCACATATTTTTCTTGCTGCTTCCGCTCCTTTTGTCCCCAACTTGTACTCATACAGTAAACATGCCTTGATTACTGCATTCGACACAGCCATGGTTCACTGTGAATACTTGCTCCTGAACTATCGACTGCGACCTGTTATCTACGTTAGCCGACGTGCCAAGGAATGAGCTTTCCGCCAATCACACATACATGTACCCCTGGCGGCTGAACTGCGTACTACCCCACGAAAACTACGGGCAGTTGTAAAAACCGCATGAACTTTCTTGGTTACCTGGTATATTAGTAGTGGTTTGCAACTTCATAATTTGTTAAATAGTTTTAATGTAGTGAATCTTGACCATGTTTCTAATTAAGTTGCCTCTGACATGCAAAACTAAACACTGTATATGTGCCAAAATTGAAAGACAATGACCTTTTTTATTTAAATATTCATTGTCTATGTTAAACTGTGCATTAACTTTTCTTTTTACATTGTAGCTGAAGGCTGGGGATGAGAGGACCCTTACCATATTCAATGTATATTGTCCAAGAGCAGATCCACAAAAGCCTGACAGAAGAATTTTCAAAATACGATATTATAAATTGTTGCAGTTGCGAGTGGAAGCCCAGTTGAATGAAGGAAATTTGGTTATTGTTGTTGGTGATATAAACACTGCACACAAACCGATTGATCATTGCAACCCAGATGAGATAGTAAGTTGGCTATTTGTTTCAGCCTTTTGATATACAGTGTGTTTCAAAATGATTTGAACAATAGGAGCACATTCCATGAGCAATACAACATAATCACCAATTGAATATCCCATGAAATACATTCAAACACATCCTTCAGTTTTTTTTGGAATGGGCTAGTAGTTCTAAATTCTGCCACCAGAATTGATTAATTGTATCTTAATTTGGCAATTTATGAATAAAATATAATGAGTTGAAATCGTTCACATCATTTGAAACTTGGTGTATATGGGGCTCGCATTAGTGTGTTTTTGCATGTATTGTCTGTTCCAGAATTTAGCATCCGATGGCTTAACCCTGTGTTCCATGTGTGTGGTTTTAACACCGCCATTTATCAATTATTGTCTTATCAACACCCACCTTCTGTCTAGTTGAGTTTCTGACCTTCCTCCTTTACTCCACGATTTTGTTTTCACTGTTAGTCAGATCTTCAAGCCACTGGGTGTATAAGGGGGGGGGGGTGTGTAAATCCATGTGTGACTTGAAATAAAAACTCATTTTTCCAATTTTATGGTCACACATGCAACATTGAAATTTTCATTATGTGGAATATTATTTATTTTGTCTTGTGTATTTATTTTTACTAACTAAAATGTACATTTCATAGTTTTATACAATCTCAAATTATTTGCAAATAAAGTAAGATTTAATCACAATTATTGATGGCTTGGAGTTTGAGACCTTTAATTTAACATATTTTAAGAACCCGGTCTCTGTCACCGTGTGCGACCAATGATGTAATTTTCTCATGCATCCAACGCAGGGATAAAAATATGCTTGACATTACTTGACATCCGCCATTTCCTTGATTTAGCACATTTGTTCCTAAACAGGAACAACATAAAGAAAGAAATGTACAACCATTGTTAGGTACTAATTGAAAAATGCACGTAAATTTTTAGAACTTACTTTCTACCCTGAAAATCAACCTTGCATCATGTTACGTATTGCATCTTTATTTTTTACCATTATCTGGCTTTTCTACAAAAAATTGAACATGAATTTGTTGGGTGTGTTTTAACCTTTAAATGGATGGCTAGTACATTTATGTACAAATACAATCAATCTTAAATTAATCATTAGGAATGACAACTGATCTGCAGTGTACTGGGTTAGAAACACTGCATGCTCAAGGGCATCCTTGATAAGGCACCTGCATTGTCTCAAGTTGAACCAAGAAATTAGGAATCTTTGGTCCTCAAGACCATTCTGCAAAATGAATGTCAATGAGGTTTGTGTGTGGATTTGGTAGATAAGGTAAAGGGTTGGGTTCCTGTGCATATGGCACTGTGCCATGAAGGCACATTGAAGGGATGTTGGGATTAGGGCTCCACACATTCTCCATTTTGGAGGTGAATCTTCTCCTGAGTCTCACCTAAGGCACAACAGTTTGCATTTTGACTCCCCAAATTGTATATTGTCAGATTTTAACTTGCCAATTTGCACAGGTATTGGACCTGCCTGCCCCTTTGGTGTATTTTGGACTGCTTGTAGGTCAAAACTGAAAGACAGTATTTTTTGGATCTTGATGAGACAATGCTTTATCTTCATCCTAGACTCCTAGCCATTTCTTCCAGTCACCATCATGAATTTTTATTTCTTTCTCTGTCATATTGTTATAATAGGCCACACATTTCTTACATGCATCTCTTTTTGGTTTAAAGTAGCCAAGATTGTATTCATTGAAAACTTGCCTGTATTTCTCTAAACTTTCTGGATTTTTTTCATATATTCTAAACAGAGTATGATTGTTTAACGAAGGTTCCTAGTACTGTTTTGCACCTTATTTTCTGCAATAATGGTTGATTGATTGGTTTGTTGTTTCAAGTCCACTTTATGCACATATAGGCTAATTGGGACTGGACCTACAGTTTAATGTAGAATCCGAACCACCAGGTATTGAACCTGGGGCTCCCTGATTACAATGTGACAATATTACCACCATGCCATCTGGGAGGCTCTTCTGCAACAATGAGACTGCACAGTTGGAAATGAGGGTGATTGCTTTTGTATAAATTCTTCAGCACAAAAATACAAGTTGTTTTGCTTGTTATGAGGGGTGTGCTTCCTTCTCTTATTCTTTTCCATTGCTCCTGCTTCGGTCCACTTCTTAGAAGTTCCATACAGTAAAGTGATCCCATGGTATTTTTCACACAATGCCTTGTCCTTTTTTTCATATATGGGTCAAATTATTCCCACAGTCCAATCCCTGGGCATTTTTCTTCTTTTGTCCACGCTTCCTTTATCAGTTCATGGATGGTCTTCTCCATTCCATCTCCACCATATTTCAGGAACTCATATTCTATACCATCTTCTTGTGATGCTTTCATTGTTCTTTAATGCTTTGATTGCATTTCTGACTTCTTCTAAGGTAGGTTTTATTACTCTTTCCTCATTCATATTTTCCTCTTCTCTATCATCCTCTATATTTTCATTGAGTAATTCATAGAAATACTCTTGTCATCTTTCCAACATTTTGCTTTTGCCTCCAAAAAAGGAGCTATTGATTGATATTATCTCGCCTCTTGTTCTATCACAAAACTTTTGTGTCTCGTTTCTGTCCTTCCTTTTATCCAACTCTTCTATTTTCTTTCTCTCAAACAGTCTTTTCTTCGTCTTGCAAATCTTATCTGCTTGTCTCCTTTTCTTTCTGTACTCCCCCACTGCTTGTCTTGTTCTCCATTGAAGCATCCTTGTCTTAGCTTCATTTTTCTCTTGAATTAGTGCTGAATATTCCTCATCAAACCACTGCTCTCTCTTTTTGTAATCCATCTTTCGCAGCGTATTGTCTGCCACTTCACAGATGACTGTTTTCACCTCCCTCCCTCCACTTAGATTCTACCTCTCCTTCCTCCCGTACCTACTTTATTCTTTCTAGTATCTTTGCAAGTTTCTTCTTATATTCCTTGCTTAATTTGACATCCTTCAGATCCTTGACATTGTGTTTTATCTTTCCTCTTAGTTCTTGCCAAATCTATTTTCTGTCTGTACTTGATTCTCACTAGATGGTGATCTGTGTTACCATCAGCACCTCTACAACTAGTAATCTCCATGGTGCCTGATGCATGTCATCTTGTCTGCAATAACATGGTCTATTGTGTTCTTCATAACACCATCCGGTAACACCCAGCTCTCCTTTTTTATTCCTACCGTGGGAACCAGGTACTTTTAATTACCATCTCCTTGCTAGCCGCCAAGTCTATCAGCCTGATTCCTTTATCATTTCTAATTTCATGTAAGCTTTCTTTCTCTATTATGCTTCTCTTCCTGTTTTCGCATTTAGATCCCCAAGGATCATTTTGACATCATGTTTTTGGACTTTGTTTATTTTCTTCTTCCAGTTTTGTGTAAAAAGCATATTTCTCTCTTCATCTGCATCCTCCGTGAGGATATAGACACAAAGCACTGTGATTAGAATTAGAATTTCTTTATTCATGGGCGAAGTTCAGCCTGTGGCTGCTCTACCAATTGAACAATTTTGCTCTTTAAGTCTTATAGACTACATCCTGTCATTGATTGCTATGAAGTTAATATACACTTGCATTCATAGACTTTTGGAGTAGAAATTCAGTACCATTATTACCTGAATCTCCTCCACTGTACATCAGGATATTATTCCCAGACACTAAAATTCCTTGTCCCTTCCTATCCTGTTTCTTACAGTGCTTCTATTTTCACTCCATATTTATCCATTTATTCCATTGTTTATTTAAACTTTCGTGGTCTCTTTTAAATCCTAACATTCCAAGTTGCTAAAACACTATCCATTTTCCATCTGACAAGGGAGGTTATCTAAGTGTCCCCCTCCGATTTCCATGAAAGTTGGCAGCTGTATAGAGGGGCCCAAAGGAAGAAGTACGTATTTTTTTGTTTTGGCTAAAAAACTGTTTTAGGGGGCAAAACCTCCCCTCTAATGTCAAGATGAGGACAAATTGAAGTGGGGATCTGACCCCTGTGTCCCCAGTCCGATTTCCATGAAACGTGGCAGGTGTGTAGAGGGGCCCAAAGGAAGAAATTCTTTTTTTTTTTTTTTCAGCTGAAAAATGCTTCCCTATCCGGGAACAACGGTGTTTATGAATTCGGCATATCTCTACAATTGCACTGCGTTTGGTACCGACAATCCTACAGTTCTGTGCTGTGTGTGTTACAATTATATGAGCGTGTTCTTCCTATGCCAGATTTACGTGGTTTCGGGGGCCAGATCCCCACTTCAATTTGTCCTCATATTGACATTTGAGGGGAGTTTTGCCCCCTAAAACAGTTTTTTAGCCGATAAAAAAACACGTATTTCTTTATTTGGGCCCCTCTATACACCTTCCAGGTTTCATGGAAATCGGAGGATGACACAGGGGTTAGATCCCCACTTCAATTTGTCCTCATCTTACATTAGAAGGGAGGTTTTGCAACCTAAAACCGTTTTTTTAGCCAAAACAAAGAAATGCGTATTTCTTCCTTTGGGCCCTTCTATACACCTTCCAAGTTTCATCGTAATTGGAGAGTGACACAGGGGTCAGATCCCCACTTCAATTTTTCCTCATCTTGACATTAGAGGTGAGGTTTTTCCCCCTAAAACCGTTTTTTAGCCGAAACAAAAAATACGTATTTCTTCCTTTGGGCCCCTCTATACACCTGCCAAGTTTCATGGAAATTGGAGGGGGACACTTAGATAACCTCCCTTGTGAGTAGTCTTTTTTTTTTCTTGCTGGGCCATCTCCAAGTTATCCAATTCATCCAAGGCAATCTTAAGATATCCGCAACCATTTTCTTTTTATGGAGTAGGGAAGTTAACCCTTCAGCCAACCCCTAACCTGGAGGATCAGGATTTGTAAAGGGTTTACTCCCCTAGGTGGGTTGGCATTATCGTGCCTTCGGAGCCCTTCCTGCTTCTTATTTTTCTGTCAGGGTTTCTTTCCTTCCCTTAGCCTTTGGGGGCCCCTCCCGTTCCTGCAAGGCAGCAGTGTCGTGTGTGTTTTTTTTTGTTTTTTTTAATGGCACTTTCTCGCAATGTCACAGTGTCATCAAAAAGCTTTCCTGGAGTTTTAATCAGTGTGGTTCTGCAAAACCACCCTCTCCAGCCCCTGCTGATACTTATCGCCTCAGTCCAGAACTGCTTATTTGGCATTGCCTCATTTCCAACTGACCATAGTATCTGATCGTCTTTTGCTATCTGCCACCTGTGACCCACCCAGTTGCTGAGGCTTGCCTGTCCCTAGGAAGGCCAGTCATCTTGCACCTCTATTCAGCTCCATCTTAGCCATACTAATAAAAGTAACTATAAACATATGTCTTTGTTGAAAAGTGTCTGTGATAATGATGTTCACTTACATTATCGTAGGAAAAACACACACACACAGTGCACAATAATAAAAATGCTGAATGTGCTCCTGTGTTACAAGTCCAGTGCTAAACTCACGAATGTGGCACATTCTTGGCTTTGGCATTGTAAGTTTTAGTTTTGAAGCACAAGTGTTTCGATAAATATCAAATTCCTCAGAATGAAGTGATCTTGCAAACTGTGACTTTGGCACAGGATTCTATCAATAGAAAGTATTCAGAAACTACACTTAAGTGAAATAGTCAAAATTTGCACATTCACTCTTTTAGATTGGTGCAATTGGTCCAATATTGCCACTACCATTAGTATGCTGATGATTCGCAAATCTATATTCAGTATAATACAGAAAACTACGATAATGCGATATCCAAACTTCAATTCAATCTTGATGCTATAACTAATTGGTCACGGGAAAACTCCCTTCAATTAAATCCAACAAAATCTTGATTCATGATCATAGGAACTTATGGTACCCTTAAAAACTTCATAAAAACTTGCCTTCTCCTCCAACTCTCAACAGATTCCGCTAAGCAAAGTGGATACACGCAAAAACTTGGGGATTGTGTTCGATACACACTTAAATTGGGAGGCACAAGTCAAATTTATTGTGAAAAACTGTATAGGGAAACTTAAATCTTTGTATCATTTAAAACATACTCTGGACGCTGATGTTAAAGAACGCCTTATGCAAGCACTTGTCCTATCCACATTAGACTATTGAGCTCCAGTATACAGCAATATCTCCCAGGGCCGATGCCCTGAATCCAAAAATGTCACTCATAAATTATTTTCTGATCTTTAAAGTTTATATGGAAATTAATATGCACCCTCAATTAATATTAATATATCAACTATGGCATAATCGTAGTTCAATTATGTATAGACTTGCTGTCAAATATAAAATTATATTTAAATTAGTTGTCAATCCCTGGGTGCAACGGACCTTTTGTGGTCCGGCGGTTGAGAAATACTGGCACTAAAACTGAAGCAGAAGCGAATAAGACTGGCTGGAAAAAGCGCAAGAAAAAATCAATTAAAGAAATATGGACTGAACCTACAGTTTGAAATTAGATCCGAAGCACTCTGTCTCCATTGAGGATTGAACCTCAGACCCCTTCATATTACAAGGGAACAGCATTACTTTATTCCACTCCAGAGGCCCATTCATGATTATAAAAATGAACCTTCTATCAAAAAGCCAGCCTTTTTCCAACAGTAATACTTGCAATTTGTTCTCTGTGATGTAGAGGCTAAATAAATCTTAATCTCTGATGAAGTAACAAATAATCTTGTTAAGTATAGAGAACATTCAGACCGAAGCATCACATGACAGTGGGGGGTGTCACATTGAAATGACAAGTGACATAGACCCCTTCAGTCTATAAGCAAGCACCCACCATGCATGCACAAACAAGACCGAGGTGATATGATGCACACTAATGAACGAGCTTTCAGACTGAAGAAGTCAAAGATGACAAGCGACACATTATAAAGCAAAACATTCACCATGCATGCAAGAACAACAGACTGAAGCAGCACAATGCATGCCATGGGAAAAACAGTATAGTCCGAGCAACATGCAAGTGACATGTTTAGCCCGTTGTCGTCCTTCAGTTCAAAAGTTGTTATACTTCAGTTCAAAAGGTTGAATGGATTACTGAGGGTATGTTTTCAAGTGACAATTTCACTTGTTGCTTCAGTCTGAAAGTTCCCCGAGGAAAAGGTACAGGCCAAGTGACAAGTGACACTTGCAGCTTATGTTGCTTCGGTTCGAAAGGTTGCATTTACTTGTAAGGGTTGGTTTAGAAGAGCCACATGTTGGTTCCATCTCAAAGCTCTGTTAAAAAGGATATATACACACATTCACGTAATATACATATACATCTGCATATGTGTTGTGAACAGTAAAGATTTATTTGTCCTGGAACATCGAATATTTTTCATTAACATTTGTTTCATATTTTATGACAAGCATTTAAATGGCCCTGGTCAAAGCAAACTATTGTATGTGACAGCAGCCCTGTTGTGTCCCCACGCTTTTGATAGGCAGTTATTCTTCCATTTAAATACATGGGGAATTTGATGCCGAACATGCTGCTATTACATTAAATTGCAAGTTTAATATTGTCTTAACATCAGAAATGATGTCTGAACATGAGAGTTGAATAATCAGTGCTGTAAAAGTAAGATTTCTGAAAAGACGATCGTCAACAACAGAAAAGATATCAGAACTCAAAAAAAACTTAAAATTTGCACAGCACTTTTCTACGTCACTTGCAATTTTCACAATTTAAGTGATATATTGTTGTGAATCCGGTAAAGAATAAAATACAATAATTCCGCGTAACTCTACTTTTATTTTTATAGTTGTTTTTAATAACTTACCTTTTTTTTCACTTGATATCATACTTTTTCACATAGCTAGTAAATGTGGTCCTTTGTTATATATACACACACTTATCATGAAGAATATGTATTACAAAAAAAATGTTCTCTTTTGTTTCATGTCTCGCAACCTCTGGGGTCTAGTCTGTATCTAGGGATAGATACAGACTATAGATCTATCTTATTAACAGGAATTATAATTTTAAAATTGTTGTTACAAAGAGAGAGAGAGAGAGGATGAAAATACGAGGGGGAATATCTGCTTAATACAATGAAAACATAAGTTAATATGAAATTATTGGATAGGGCATAATATCAGTCATAGTGTATAATAATATATATCATGTGTTTATGCACATAATACATTGTTTCTTTATAATTTTTGGGAGTTTCTTCGATTCCTACCCGCCGTTGAATTACACATGCTTGCAACCAGGAAGAAAGCAAAGCATAGTGTAAAAATCTAAATTTTTGTATTATTGACCAATGGCAGCTAGAGACAACCCAAATGGCATCAAGTTTAGTGTTCTTTGTGCATAAACGTACTATATTTAGCTCGTTTTCACAATAATTCTGTTGTGCTTTAGTATATTAATTCCTAGGTTCAAGAGAATGTAATTTTCGGAAAACGTATGACTGGCTACATAATCTTAAAGCTTTGCTAAATCCATTTTTATTATCGATATACACGAGAAATTCTTACATTCATTGAAAATAACGTTTGAATTGCCTTCCCATCGTGCTCCAATGTAAAGCTTAGGGTAACCAAATAATGAACGAAATTAATTAGGGACACAATAGGGGTGGCGCTGCCACCAGAAAAGTTTAGCAATGAACAGCCCCATTGATACACAGACATGTAAAAGCTTGTTTTAAGTCCATTTCATGGTCAGGTGTGTTCATCAGGATTACATGTTTAGTTTTAATCCTAGCTGACCCATGCCAAGAAACTTACACACTGGGGAAGCATTCAAAGATGGAGCCTGAGAAGCCCACTGAGTGCATTTTGCCTCCTAATTACATTACATTTATGTTTTTGTGAACAGAAGTAATACAGAAATATTGAAAACATTCTAGGTAACAATACAATTTATTTTCAAACAGTTAAAAAATCTACAAAATAGCAAAATAGAGGTGGTAGGCATGCAACCCCCCACTCCCTCCCTCCTTCGGTAAGCTAGAGAAAATTGTATCTGTCTCTTGGCTGCAACATCATGTACATTTTTTAACTACAAACTTGTAAACTCATAACAGTAACTTCAAGTGAAATGCATTAGCTGCAATTGGTAAAAAGCCAAAATTTCTGTTGTTTTTTTTTTTTCGAAAAAAGTTGGCTTTTTATCGGATAAGGACCGCCCATTCAAAAAAGCCAGCTTTTTCAACTCGACTATTGTCCCAACAACTACATTAACCTTCATATTTTAACAATTGCACCTGTACTTACACATCATATAATGCATACTTTGCCTACCCCCCCCCCACACACACACAATGAACTACTGAAGACTTATTACTTATCTTAACTCCATAGTATATATGTATACTAATCTATTCAATGTATTATTTTATCATTGTATAATCTTTATATTATCTTTATTGTATTATCATGGTCAATATGTATTTTTTTCTTTCTTTGTTTGTATTCACTTATTGTATCTCTGACAAGGGTTGTTTGTAAGAATAGCCCATGAGGCTGAAACACACCTGCTTAAATAAAAACCATTCTATTCTAATGATATTTAACTTGTGTAGTTCTGTTCTTGTTGCCATTGTGGTGTAGTTCTATTCTTGTTGCCATTGTGGCATTCTGTTTTCAAATGTTTGTGGTGGTAACTGTTGGTTATGGATTCATCCATTCACCTTACAAATATGAGTCACAAACTACAATCTTTTATCTGAGAATGTGTTTCATTTAGTCAAAATAAACATGGTGCACCTTCCGGAAGACTGTAACCAGCAAGTTGTGCAAGACTTTCTGCTTTTATAGAGGATAGTGAGAGTAACATTTGATTGCAGCTGGGCAGGCTATTAACTATACATCGCATGAAACAAGGTTGGCTGTGCAAGCATTTTTAAATGGCAGAGTTAAGACACAAGCCTTTTTCTTCCACTCATTGATTTATTTCCTACATTTCAACTTGCATCAATTACCATATCACTAACACACTCCTTATAGGGGATAAAAATCTGTAAAGGAATGCATTCATCAGTCTCATATCCTGAACATCTTGGGATATTTCTGTTGGCTACAACGTGGCTTCTATCTATTCATTTGACATCTTCTGACATATAAGTTGATGTTGATTTGGTCAGCAGCTAGGGCACACAGCTACACATAAATGTAAGGTTTGCAGCTGGGGTATTTATATCCTTACTTGTGGTGTTATCATTCGATCATCATTTTAGACAACAACTTGGATGATGTCACAGCCATATGAGCAGACTGAGACCTGATGTCAGGAAAATAAGTATTTTTTTAGTAGTAGATGTTACAAAGTGGTATGTTCCCGGTTCTGTCTTTCTGAAAAGTAAATTAAAATAACAAAAAGCAATATTGACAAGATGAGACATAAAATGTGTGTTCCTTAATGGAATTTTAATACAGGGTGTCCAGGCTAGAAGTATACAAAATAACTGCTTATAATGCGAAAACTACTCCTTATGTTGTCTCCTAATGATGCTCAGTTGATATACCATTGATTCCAGATTTCAGTAATCCACTTGTACAATCAATAGTCCTATTGTGTCACGCATGCACAGACACTGCCTGGCCACCGAGATCCCCAGATTTTCAACCATTCGACTTTTTTGCATGGGGCTTCATTAAGAGGAAAATCATGATTTGGGTGATTTGAGACAGTCTATCTTTGCACTAATGATGCCTCAAATGCTGGTCACACTTGGCATGAGCTTGAGTATAGTTTGGATATCTGTCAAGCTACAAGTAGTGCCCACATTGAGGTGTACAGCGTACATAAAAACTTTAGAGTTTCTTGTCCTAGTTTTGTACAAAACAAGTTAATAAACTTTATAATTGCGAAAATATATATGTGTATTTTTGTATACTTCTAGTCCGATCACCCTGTATTAAAGATGTATATTGTAAGAATGTATTCTACATTTTGTTGATGGTTGATTTGCTGAACATTCAAAATACAGTTCCCTTTCTCTAATTTATATCTTGTTTCTGTTAGCCATAGTATATAATGATAATATGTGTTTATGAGAGTTATATCCCTTGTCCTTTATTTGCAGGAAGAATTTGAAAATGACATTGGAAGGAAGTGGCTTGATGAGATAATAGTTGATATAAATGAGAATCAGGAGTCTGCAAGTAATAAGAGCTGCTTTCAGCTGCATGATAGCTTTCGTTATTTCCACCCAAATGAGAAAAATGCATTCACCTGCTGGTGTACAAAGTTAAATGCAAGGTCAACGAATTATGGTACTCGAATAGATTACATACTCACAGATCAAAATCTGATCAAGGATATGTGTGATTCAGTAATACTGAAAGATATAGAAGGGAGTGACCACTGCCCAATTCAGGGTACTTTTCAAGTACAAACTTTGAGATCTTCAAAATGTGCCTTGCTTTGTGCTAAATTATTTCCAGAGTTATGTGGCACTCAGCAAAAGTTACTGAAGTACTTCTCCAAAGCAAGTGCACAGAGGCAGTTGAGGGAAATGGAGAAGGAGAGTCAGGAAAGTGAGATGAGGCATAAGGCAGATTTACCAAGTGATTCGAGGAGGAAAAAACAATCGCGGAAGTGGACCAAAGCTTCCACATCCCGATCACAGAAATCGATAATGAAGTTTTTGGAGAAAATCCCACCAAGCAGCAATCCCAAAGATTCAGATTTGATAGAGAGGGAGAATCAAAATAACTCTGAATATAACAATGATGCCATTCCAGGTTGTAGCAAGACTGGTACGGATATAATTGATACGTTCTGTGTTCGTCAGGATAGCAATTCTGAGTTCTCCAGCAGTGATTCTCCTGCAGGCAGTGATTTGACACCGAGAGAGAGCTGCAGAGGTGATTCTCAAACAAAAACTGCAAATGCTCTTCCTACAGAAACAGATTATGACAACCTTGCAAATGTTCTTAGCATCAGCGAAGAAAGTGTAACAAATTCCAACACCCCGCCAAGCAAAAGTGAAAATGGCAATGAGAGAAAAACAGAGTCAGGAAGTAAACCAGCATCTTCAGCTTGGAAAGCATTACTATCAGGACCGAAGCCGCCTCCCAAATGCAAAGGCCACAGAGAGCCATGCATTCTTCGTACTGTTAAGAAACCTGGACCAAACCAAAACAGAAGATTCTATTGTTGTGCACGTGGAGAAGGTCATAAAGATGATCCTGAAGCTCGTTGCAACCATTTCCAGTGGCTTTAAAGTTTCATGTTGCTGTGATGTAAGTGCCCATTACTTTCTATCTTCACGGTATAAAGCTTTAAATTTGAGTATGAGATACTTTTTAAAAATGGTACATGTCTTATGTTTGTTATGCATCTTCCACATGATTTATTGTGGTTCTACATGATCATTATCAATTCTTTTTAGTCAGCAAAACCAGTGAAGATAAATATGTATATTGCTGATTATAAATACAGTTAAAAATTATATTAGAATATCCTGTTGTATTCACACATTTCTCCTCATGTATAAAAGTTGAAGTTCAAACAGTATGATGTCCTGTTGAAAGATACGTTACAAGTTTGCCATATCCTGCAATTTTTGCAGAGTTTATCAGAGATGAGATGAAAACGCTAATAACATTCTTGTTATTAGAAAATTGTTTCATTTAGCACTGCAAGGTTGCAACATGTAATCATTAATAGTGTGGCATTTTCCATTTTTATGTAAACACAGTTCTAGTATCTCTGCATGTATATCCTAAGAGGAAATTATTCTTATATCTTAAATGCAGAGAGGAAATTCATGTGATAATAGAGATAATGGAAAGTGGGTGTGTGACATTAAGAAAGTTTTGTGTGGTGCTCATGTTTTACAAAGTGAGCCCCTTTATTTGAAGCACCAGTCTGTGATATTTGAAGAAGGTATATGTTCCTTGGACTTCGAGTCAAGTTATATTTTATTTACGATTTTTCAAATTTTGTACTGTGTACTGCATTCATTTGGAAGATAATTCCTTGGTGCAGATTTCCACTGTCAGTTTTTCTACAATAATTGAAGTAGTCCATTCCAGTACAAAAATTGCTATATTGCCATGGGAGTATGATGACTATTGTTTTCAGTCCTCCATTAACACACTGGTGCCTTTTATTATTAGCTCTCTGGCTGTTGCACCATTTTAAG
Organism: Lepisma saccharinum; assembly: GCF_977018435.1. Taxonomy (NCBI): domain Eukaryota; kingdom Metazoa; phylum Arthropoda; class Insecta; order Zygentoma; family Lepismatidae; genus Lepisma; species Lepisma saccharinum. The sequence goes on from NC_139230.1 coordinate 211,657,176, forward strand.
TGCCATCATACTTTCATGGTTTGTCTAGTTTTCCAGTATTTTGATTTACATACGAATGAGCTGCATCATTTCTACCGTTTGTAAAATGTGAAATATTTCAGTAAGAATCTCTGCACAATGAGATTGAACATGAATAAGTTCAATCGTTATTTGTTAATTTTTTTAAAAAAAATAAAAATGCCTGATTTTAGTACAAAGAATGTGTGTAACATATATTCCAGGTAGCAGATAAATTCTCTCCCACAATTTTTTTAATGCATTAGTTAAAACAGTGTTCTGCATGGTTATAAGTAAAGTTAACTTGTGTTTGCCCTTTTATTTTTCTTAAATTTGATCTCCATACTTCTCATATAATGAGTGTTACTCATAATATTTTTACTTATGAAGTCTTCAAGTGATTCGTACATTGTATTTTAAAAATAGGATATTCCATTTGTGAACTGAATGATGCTTTTAAAATTGATGTATGTTACAACTTATGATTTTATCATTAATTATTCAGGGAGACCAGTATATTGTGGCCTATGCAAACTCTTCTCATACCCCTGTCTTTCATGTTTGTTGAAAATTTAAATTGGGGGACTATGTTATTTTTCCAAGTTTTTTTTTGTTACATTATGTAACAAAGATATTTTGTACACATCATTTTGATTAATAAAATGTATTTACCTGAGTCGGTTGTTTTACTGGTTTAAAATGTGGTATAAATGTAATGTTTAAATGCACTCACTGGTTTGGTGTTCCATTAATTTCAAGAACCTCCACTGCTATGAGCACTGTACTATGGAGCATTATGTTTACACTCTTAACAGGTTTCTGTCTTGCACAATTTGGCCATGAGGTGCTAACTGCACTGCTGTTGATCGTTCATCAGCTTAGGACGTCTGAAGATGTGCCTTCCCAATGGTGCAGTGTTAACGTTGTCACCTCGTAATGAAGACGAGGTTGATACCTGGTGGAGGCACATGGCACACTGGTTCGGATCCCACTTCAAACTGTACATCCAGTCCCAATTAGCCTCTCTGTGTATAAATTGGACTTAAAACAACAAAGTTGTGTTCAAAGTTGATTGATTTTGCTTTTCCTACAGGGAGAAAATGTATTTTGGAAAATTTCATGTAGGATGTTCATTGTGTTCCCACTGTGAGTAAGGTGGCTTGCACCTTGTGCTACATGCAGTCATTAATTCTCAAATGTTCCAGCGTGATATTTGAAAGGGGATGAGGTGGTGTTGATTTTTGGCATCTGTGAGAGAATTTGTGTTTACATTTTATACCCTCCACCTGATGCTGCAAGAAGCGTTACTGGATATATTCAAATATTACACTTTACATAGCAATGTGCAAATAACTAAAGAATTAATAACACGCCTCTCCACCCAACTCCTTATATTATGACTTCTTTGAAGGAGCATTGATGAGTGGTAAATATATTAGGGATGGGTGAGATTAATCAGTACTTTATTGGTATCGGCCGATATAGGCATATTGGTGTATCAGTTTATTGATAAAATTATCAATCTGATATATCTATAATTTAGTGCAATATTCTGCCATTTTGTTATAATTTTTATGGATATAAACATATACATAATCTCTATGCACTACTTTTTTTAAAACTAAATAACTAAATATGCAGCTTGTTTTCCATTGCAGTTATCTGGTAACATACAGTACATTTTTAATAAAGAAAAGGAAGCATTCAGGTTCTTTAAGGACCATTTTAGAATTTTATATCAGATAGGTAGAATATCGGTTATCGGTACTGGTAAGTTTTATATCGGTATTTTATTTTTATCAGCCAGAATTTCTTATCCGTCTATCCCTAATATATATATATATATATATATATATATATATATATAATGGATAAAAGCAAGGACGGCCAAAAGGGCTAAGTAAAAATCAAATAAAGTAAAAGGAAACACTCACCGGACAGTAGGAAAATTCAAAATTTTCGCTAATTTATAGCATCATCGGTGTGAGAAGAAACAGAAGACGGAACCGGAAGTTGGGGTCCTGCAGAGTTGCCAGGTCCCCATTGAAGAAGAAGCGGTGCGTAGAACGAAAAAAACACTGTTTCGTCACCAGGCTCGTCGTAAACTGTGAGTGTGTAGGATGAGTTGGGCGGGAGGGTGGGTGAGGGTTGGGCATGACTGGGTGGCCTTGTTCAGGCCAGGTGGAGTGGTTGCACTCATGGCCGATATATAGGCCCTCTCCCATCTTTTGCGAACAGAGGTGTTGGCTGGTTGGGGTAGGAGGTGGATGATCGCTACCCGGGAGCAGTCATTGAAACTGATGTTGTTGTGGTTGGTGTGGACGGCGACAGTGAAGTCCAGGTTGTGGGTGGAGGAGCGGTGGTTATTGATGCGGAGGTTGAGGGCCGTTGATGTTTCCCCCAGGTAAAAATCACCACAGATGTTGCAGGTGAGGATGTAGATAAGGTTTGAGGCATGGCAGGTCCCTTTGGGATGGAGGGTAAATTTGCCAGTGGCCGTGTGCACCTGGAGGGTGTGAGAAGTGATGAGGATGGGGCAGGTCTTGCACCTGGGTCGGTTGCATTTATGGGCAGGGGGGTGTTGGATGTGTGGTGAAGGAGTGTTGTGGACCAGGATGTTTTGGAGGTTAGGGGGGGCATTTGAAAACCACCCTGGGTTTGTCGGGAAATATGTTTTTGGTTTCGGGATCACTGTGGAGGATTGGGAGAAGAGAGTGCAGTGTGTGCCTGATTTTGTTGAGGTGGGGATGATATTGGGTGATGAGTGCAGGTGGGTTGGTGGCAGCAGGTTTCTTGGTGGTAGTGGTATGTGAGGCAGCTCGTGATATTTGCTTGGTGACCAGGATGGAGGGATATCCACGGTTAACCAGGGCCTGGTGTAGGCGGAGGTTATAATTCTGGCGGGAGGTGGGTGAAGTGTTCAGGCACTGTCCCCTGAGGGCCAGAGAGAATGGAATTGCTTTTTTGGTGTGGAACGGGTGGGAGCTGGAGAAGTGTAGGTATTGCATGTGGTTGGTGGGTTTTATGTGGATGGAGGTAGTCAGGTGTCCTCCCTCGATGTGCACGTCCACATCCAAGAAGGTGATCTGGTTGGGGGAGTGTGTCCAGGTGAATTTTAGGGAACGGAAGTGGTTAAGTTGGTCCAGGAAGGCTGACAAGGATGGTTCTCCATGTGTCCAGAGCATGAAGATGTCGTCGATAAAGCGGAGCCAGAGGAGGGGTTGGGTAGCCAAAAACTCTTGCTCAAGTTGGCCCATGAAGAGGTTTGCATAGGATGGGGCCATTCTGGTACCCATGGCTGTACCTCGGATCTGTAGGAAATTTTGGTTTTCAAAGGTGAAGTTGTTACAAGTGAGGACAAGGTGGGCTAGGTGGGTCAGGAAGTTGGTGCTGGAGTTGTGAGGTTTGGGTCTGCTATTGAGATAGAATTCTATGGAGCGGAGGCCATGGGAGTGAGGTATGTTGGTGTAGAGGGAAGTGACATCAATGGTGGCAAGGATGGTGTTTGGGGGCAATGGTGGGAGGGTGCTGATTTTCTGGAGGAAGTGGTTGGTGTCACGGAGGTAGGAGGGCAGAGCTTTCACAAGAGGCTGGAGATGGGAGTCAACAAAGGCTGAGATTCGTTCTGTAGGTGAGTTATAGCTGGACACAATGGGTCTGCCAGGTTTGTGGATTTTGGGCAATAGATAGAAGGTGGGGGTGCGGGGATTGTCGGGTATTAACATGGCGGTGGTACGAGCTGTTAGGCCTTCAGGTGGGCCGCGGGTGTGGATGAAGTCCCGGATTTTGGTGAGGTGTTCGGCGGATAGGTCAACTGTGGTGGGTTTGTAGGTGGAGGGGTCAGCCAGCTGGCGGTTGGCTTCCGCCAGGTAGTCTTGAGAGTTCAAGACCACCGTGGTGGACCCCTTGTCAGCTGGGAGGATTTTGATGTTGTGGTTGTTGCGGAGGTCTCTGAGAGCTTTCTGTTGGGGGGGATTGAGGTTAGGTTGGTTGTGAAAGTTATTTAAGAATGAGCTGTCAGAGGTGGTGGAAATGACGGCAGTGATGTATCTTTCCAAGGGGTGGTTGGTGGGCAGGGGGGGTGGATCTTGGGAGGAGGGGGGGCTAAATTGAAGGAGGCTCGAAAATTTTGAATTTTCCTACTGTCCGGTGAGTGTTTCCTTTTACCTTATTTGATTTATATATATATATATATGTATATTCAAAAAATACTGGGCTTTCCCGATGGCGTCGTGGTAAAGTCGTTGCCTTGTAACCAAGGAGTCCCAGGTTCGAAAGCCGGTGGAGGCACACAGTGGTTCGGCTTTAAACTGTATGTTCTGTCCCGATTAGAGTATCTGTGCATAAAGTGGACTTAAAAACTTAAAATAACAATTCAAACAATTCAATTTAGAAACTGGTATTTGGGGGAATTGTTTAAAGGATAGTAAACACTCCTATTTATGATTTGGAAGTAGATACGGAGTCAACTCCAAACCCCTGGCTGCGCCAGGCCAAGATTCAACGTAAGAGTCGTTCACATTAGCATTATAATACTAATAGTGAGTAATATACTCAAGTAAACCATAATTTCAGTTTTGGAAGTTGAACTGGACCTGTATATTGTCAGTGGTGACCTAACATCATAAGGTCAATTGCAATCTGCTACAAAGAAATGGCAGCGGACTCCAATTTTGAGAGATACCTAGATAATAGTGGCGATGGGACTCTTATTCACTGAAAATTTGTCACTCAATGAAATGCCGATTGGAAGGACTGGCCCCCCAAAAAGGTGTTTAAACAGGGTACATGCTGTTTAATTTTGGTGTTAGTGGACCTCAAGATTAATATTCATAATTTCAACGATGCCATTTCTTTTCGATAGACCACTGAACATATATTTCTTAAATACTTTCTCATGAAACAAGAACCTTTTAATTAATAGATCATCAGTGCTCGATGTGTGTATGTGGGAGGGAGGAATGAAGGAGGATGCTGTGTGCCAGCTAAGAAAAATTTCATAAAGATTCTCCCACGGCTATGATAATTTGCATAAGTTTCCTCCTCCACCTACTGCAATGTCTTCAAGTTGATCCTAAACTCCAAAAAGCAAATTCACAGCTAGAAATTTTCACATCGAACACTGTAGATCACAGAATCGTAGCATGATCGATTGATTGATTTGGTGTTTTAAGTCCACTTTATGCACAGTAAGGCTAATTGAGACTGGACCTACAGTTTAAAGTGGAATCCGAACCACTATGTGCCTCCACCGAGAATCGAACCCGGGACCCCTTGAGTACAAAGCGACAGCTACCACTGCGCCATCGGGGAGGCCCACAGAATCGTAACAAATTGTAATTGGAAAAGTAGAACTGGTTCGACAGAAATATGCAAAAATTTCAATATGTAAGAAAAATGAACTTCACAAAATCCTCCAAGGGTCTCCCCCATGGCGCAGTGGTAGCGTCATTGCCTTGTAATCAAGGGGTCCCGGGTTCGATACCCGGTGGAGGCACAAGTGGTTCGGATCCCACTTTAAACTATAGGTCCAGTCCCGATTAGCCTTACTGTGCATAAAGTGGACTTAAAACACCAACTCAAACATCACCAAAACAAAATCATCCTCCAAAATAATGGTGACATTTAACTCATACACCCTGCGTGACAGAAGGGGGTATCAAAGGGATAATTGCGCCTGGATTCCACCTCCTACTGAGTTTTGGGGGCTCCTTTGAAATAAAAGCACTGGTAAAACGTAACAAGTGTGGACAATGTGGGAAATTTATCTCGGCTCTGATTTCAATATGAAAAGGCTTGGGGCCCCCTTGAAAATATTTGGTGGGAAGTTACATTTTAAATATAACTTGTAACAAATGTTAGTGGTAAAAAAACATATTTCCAAGTTTGATAGTTTATTGTGTAGTAATAAGGCATCGCCTAATTGAGCAACTGAATCTTTCTACTGGATTCATAATTGTAGACAACTGACACACTACACTACGTTTACTACAAACTGCGTAGCGTATTTTCCTATCGATGGTCATCTGCGAGCAAGTAAGTTAATTCTGCATTTCGGAATGAGCCCACATGTCAAGTTGACTGGACCCTTGTGGCTGGGACAATACGCTGCTTATTATCATATACGTTAGTGGGAACCTGATTTATGTTTCGTATATCGATTTTCTTTATATAAGAGATACTCTCAGTTGAATTACTGGGAGTATATAAAATTTCAGGAGCACGAAGAGAGAACATTATGAGGCCCCTACACCTCGGCCCCCTCCCAGCATTGCAGAGGTTGCGGGGGCGGCCGCTACGCCACTGTGTGTCTGCCATTGATGGATTCCATTAAGCCTCGGCTGGATGTTTCTCTCAACAGCTGAAAACTGCTTCTCCTTCTGTTGACAAAATCTCCTAACATATGCCTCCAATTTCGGTGATACTCTGCAAGGCTTTTGTAGAAGGATACACGAAGTGATGTATTGAATAAAAAATCGAATTGGGATTCTAGTTTAGCGCACAAAAAATTGGAACTGCAGCATTAATTGGATGTGAAAGCAGCTTTAAATGGGGCGTTTGAAGAATTTTAAACCATCTTACCATTTAGGTTCAACATTGTGCATCTTAGTGTCGTGAATTTAGATAGATAATTCCAAGCGTTTGCACAATATCTTCAACAGAAATTACATAATTTTATTACAAAAAATACAACTATTTAGTTCCCACGCCTTCTAGAAGTTCGAGGATTTTCCACTTATAGCGCTGCTGTCGCTTCTGGGCAAGCAACCCTCTGAATGTGTATTCTCCCATCTGCGGCACCGGTCATGTGCCACTCGGAGCGGAGGAAGGGGGAGGGTTTCACACCGCAATTTGTAAACTTATTTGCTTTGACATCTGGTTTATGTTTTGTCCGTGCAAAGACCTTGGAAACTCAGGGAAGTGCATTCATTCCTTCAGTGGGTGGCTACTTTCAAAATACAAGACAGACAGTTTTGGAAGTCGAGGAAGTGAATCGCCATCACTTAGTTTACACAAATTACGTCGGTTCGTACAAGTCTGATCCGAAACAAGAAAGCCAGTTACTTCGTTGACTTACTCTGTGATGGTCTCCGATTTTTTTTACATATCTGGGTTATATGCATCATAATGGGAATTGAATAAAATGTAGGATGGAAGAGGGTGGTTCAGAGATTCCCATTTTCGCATCTTGACTTTTTTTTACCTAATACAATTATATTACTTATACTAAATCTTTTGCGGCGCGGTGAAACCCAAGAACTGATTTATTTTAATTTATTGAGGCTCAAAGTAAATAATAAAATAAAAATTTAAATTAACGTTCATCATATTATTATTATTATTATCATCATGCGTATTATTATTATTATTATGAAACGTATAAAGCGCAATATTTAATAGGACGACAATGCTCTGTGTGAGTTTGGGGAGTAACAAAATTTTAATAAATTTATTCCAAACCATAAATTTCATCTGAAATTAATGATCTCCCCGATCGGATAGTGGTAACGTCATCACCTTGTAATCAAGGGTTCCCGGGTTAGGGTCCCACTTTAAACTGTAGGTCCAATCCCAATTAGCCTATCTGTGCATATCATAGGACTTAATACAAAAATTAATGTAAGTTTATGTAAAAATTGACAATTTTGACTGACGTGGCGGCGTTAAATGAACCTAAAAATTAAAAGACAAATTATACAAAAATAACAGAAAATTTACGAAGGGGAAAATTTATGTTACTGGTTGGAAGATGTAGAGGCTGGGGAAAATGAGACAGAAGACACTCTCCTGGAATCCCCTTCAATTTGAAGAGTGACTTATTGGTAACATTATCTAAGGAAGCATTCATTCATTAACTGACTTTCGAGACTATAGGACTTATGACTTTGCGGTGCATCACAGTCAGAAATCTGGTGAAATCTTAATATTTAGTTTCAAGTGGGATCCAAACCACTTCTTCGGGAGCGGAGTGCCTTCACCGGTTATTGAACCCGGGACCTTCTGATTACAAAGTGTTACCAATAAGCCATCTGGTAGGCCCTCCTTGGTAATGGTGCATAATATTTGAATACAATTGAATTGTATTCTTTTTCCAGCAGTTTAGCGAGTAAAATTTTAAAATTTCGTTTACACTCGAAACTAGGGCGACTTTTTTTCGCCTCTTTTGAGCTGGAATGAGACTTGGCAGAGTCTAGAACTTAAAATACAGAAAACTCCCTTTTATTTATAACTATTTTATCTCTCTCTGTGTGTAAAACCATAGCATATTTTTCACGATTAGGTCTTGTTCCATTTTCCCTCCTGCGTTCTTTGCTCTCTCTCCCTGGCTCTTCAGATATAGAGCTTCCTTCATTTCTTGCCCTTCTCTTTCTCTCTCTCCCTCCACTTGCTCGTTCTCTATTTCGCTTTCTACCTTTTGCTTCTGTTTCTCATTCTCTCTTTCTATAGTTTTTTCTGTATGCCTATCTTTTTGTTTCTCTTCCTTCCTTTATCTCTTTATCGTTCTGTACTGTTTCTTTTCTTTGTTCCTTTTCTCACTCCATCGTGAGAAATGTTTATCTTCATTTCTCTCAATCCACCCCTCCCTCTGTTATTATAGTCTGTTTTGGTTGGTTTTCCTCTTCCTTTTCCTCTCTTTCAGTCTGTGTTGCATCTTTATTTCCACTGGAGGCACATGGCACAGTGGTTCGGATCCCACTTTAAATTGTAGGTCCACTCCCGATTAGCCTTTCTGTGCATAAAGTGGACTTAAAACCACAAATCAATCAATCAATCTTCATTTTCACTTTCATTCTCTATCCTTTGGTTTTTAAGCATCACGCTCCAGCCTCCTTTAGACTCCCCCCCGCCCCTAGGGGTGTCGTCCTCCACTAGTACCTATATAGTTGAGAATGGGTGAACCCCAGAGCCGCTTTATGCAGAGACAAAGCCGCAAAAATCCGACCTTACAAAACACGCCAAGGAATCTAATCTTAGTTTCCTGCAGGTCAGTGAGACTCCCAGCCGACTTTACAAAGGGAAAACTTCCCTGTTATTGTTCTTCAATACTTTTTTTTTCAAATCAACTTTAATCTCTATTTTCTCATTCAAAAAAGAATAGTTTCGGAGAATTAGAGATTATAAAAAGGAAATCACCTTGGCTTTTCTGTCACTTTTGAGCCGAGGACTATTTAGGGGAGGTAGATCCAGAGGACACTGGCATACGCAGAGGGGGCTGCTGAAGGGGCTACAGCCCCCCCCGAAATTTTTAGAAAATAATATATTAAAATGAAGGTAGTAATAAAGTCGAAAAACTCAAAATGACCCCCAATAACCATTTTTGTGTTTGAATTACTTTAAAACGAAGGTTTATAATGGTAATTTGAGCTCATACCAAATGAAAATAAAACACCAACACTGAAATTGATTTACGGCAATGTATTCTATGATTCAACCAAATATTTAATCTCACTCTGTTCAGTAAAGATTAGATTCATCGCACGGAACCCACATTCACATTCAGTTGTAAATATTGGTACAACTTCAACTGAATTCACATAATCCTTGAGTGAGGTGAAAATGTTTCTTGGCTGACATGACATGTTTCCAATTTTCCATAAAACACACGTTCTTAATCATCTAAATGCCATGTGTGTGCATTTAATAGGACTATATGCATACTGCATACTGTGCAATTAATATCGAAAACAATGCTTTCAAACGTATGGTTTTCCTCGATCGGGGGGACCACCTCGACTTATTTTTATAAAACACAACAAAATACTACAGATCTCATCAAGCTCTCGAAGAAGATTAAATGACCAAGCGACTCAACATACGTCAGAAACATCGCCCAGTTTTAGTGTTCGACACAAGAGTACTTGTGAATCGCCAGAAGTCTGAAAAAATACCGAATACATGGCATTTAAAAGAGACAGCCAGGGGTGCCAATTTTTCAAAAACACTGGGTGGGCTCAAAAATTTGAATTCACAAATCACATGAAATATTGGGTGGGCTCGGGCCCCACATACCCGTATAAATTGGTGTTACTGTACACAGTCACCATAAATTGCATAACGAGAATTTTTTGTATGTAGCTATGGTGTGGTAAACTTAATTGAATTCAAATGGAACACCATAAGTACGATATAGTTTACAAGTGGGTTTTGGAAATAATGATCCCCGGTTGAGATGTGTCACTCATAACTAGAAATTTGATGTTTCAAAACAAGACGGGGGGAAAATTCCTCCTATTGTCCCTTCAAATGACACCATACATTAAAATTAATAGATATTCGCTACTTTCAAATGACAAAATTCTGATTTTCAGTTTCATCCTCTTCCAAATGAGCACAAAACGATCTTTATATGTTTCGAAATTATCTGTTTTTAAAATAACCATAAAAAAATATATATATATTTAAAAAAAACAGGAAATCTGTGTGTGCTCTTCTAAAATGGAATTTTCAATGCCCCAACTTTATGCGTGTGTGTATAACTACACACACACACACACACACACACACACACACACACACATATATATATAATATGGAGGACGAATTTTGTACCTTACAGATGAAAAATATTCCTGCGCCACTGTTTATGCACCATCCAAGTTCACAAGTTCAGCCCCCAAAAAGAAAATATATAAGAAAATTTAATTATAATATCTAATTCATCGTACACCAGTGCCAGAGGGTAACAAGTACTGAAATTAAATAATAAAAATATACGTTTTTAGTATTTGTTGCATAATCGAAGGTTATTTATTTCTGTCGAACTTATTGGAAGGCAACGATTATATTTGGAACATACGGTTGTGAAGGCCACTGTCAAAGATGATTTATGCACACTGGAACTAACCAAGAAATTTACTTTTCGTCTACTGGATCCAACCTTCGATCCTTGATATATTTGACATTCATTTCCCATTTCATTTTTTTGCGATATTAACTACACCTAGATGAAGAATACGTGTTGTTATCCCTGTTCTTACACCGTCATATTGCCTATTCAAGTAGTAATAATAATACATTATTAATTAATTTACATATTTAATTAATGTCATTAATCTAATGTGAATACTTTAATTTCATCATTTATATTATAATTATTATTATTTCTGAGACTTCGTTCGGACTCTCCCCCCCGAAATATATTTCTTGATACGTGCCTGCTTTTGAATAATCTTGATTGATTGATTGATTGATTTGTTGTTTTAAGTCCACTTTATGCACAGGAAGGCTAATCGGGACTTGACTACAGTTTAAAGTGGGATCCGAACCACTGTGCCATGTGCCTCCACCGGGCATCGAACAGACTAATATTGAGTAATAGAGGTCCCGAGTTCGGCGGTTATGTACAGAATGGTATTTGAAAGGGAAGGGGAAGTCCTCCATCTGCTTGCTAATATTTGGTTATTGTGGGGAGACTATATATGTACAATTTATAATATATCGATGCTTCAAGAGTAGTTGCCGGAAATTTAGCAAATACCTCACTCTTTACGTGCATCTATCCATTTTGGACACTTATCAATATCTCCAACTACTAGAGCACAGCCAATTATCATTGTGAACTGATAGCAAAAAGTTTGTTTGTTAAACTTGTTTTATGACCAATTTATGCACAGAAAGGCAAATCGGGACTGGACGTATATTTTAAAGTGGGATCCGAGCCACTCAGTGGGGTAGCGCAGATCTTTGGCCCCCCCTGCAAGTAAAATATTGAGGGGTCCCCTTAGTGTAAAATAAAATATTATGCCAGAGTGGGACGGAGGTACAATAGTTAGCTATTTAGCTGCCCTCCCCCCTTCGTTGTACAAGAAATTAACTTTTACCTCAAATATTATGCCTTCCCATTTTTTTGTTATCGACTTATATCACTGTAGTTAGTACCTTCTTGAAACTAAATCAGGATGGCCTGAATCTCTGAAAAATAACTGGAAGAAGAATCTGGAAATATTTTCTCTACTTCAACGCAGCGACACAGCCAGGAATCACTTTTGGAGGAGGGGGAAGCTTCCCGCTGCCAAATATTTTGTTCGTGATGCTTTGTATTTTTGCTTGAAATATTTTTTTAATGAAGTTGCATATATTACACAGATATTAAAAAAATACTGTTTTGGTGGAATTGTAAAAATATAGTAAACACTCCTCTTTTGGACTTTGAGGTGGATGAGCCTTCAGCCCCTAAGCCATCCCCTGGTTCCTCCAGGCCAAGATACGACGTAAGAGTCGCTCATATTAGTCTTCTAATACTGAGTGAGTATTATACTCAAGCAACACACTTATCCTTCAGTAAAGGGGGTTGAACCGGACATCTAGATTGTCGGTATAGTAACCTATCACAAGGTAAATTTCAATCTGCTACGAAGAAATAACTGCGGACTCTAGTCTTGAGTGATAGATAATAAAGCTGCGAAGGAACTCTATTCACTGAAAATTTGTCACTCAATGAAATGCAGTTTGGAAGGACTGAGCCCCTTCCCCCCAAAAATAAAAGAAGGTTGCCACAGGTTAGTAGACCTCAACATCATTATTCATAATTTTAACGCTGCCATTCTTTCTTCGATAGACCAGTGATCATACTTTCTTAAATACTTTTTCATGAAACAAGAACCTTTTTATTAATAGACCATCAGTGCTCGAATTTGCATAATCATTCTCCTTCACCTACTGCATCATCTTCAAGTTGTTCCACACAAGGATCCTTCCTTCTATCTTCAACGCAAACAAGGAAATTTGCAGCTAGGAATTTTCCCTTCGAACACCTTACCTTTTCCCTTACACCTCCCCCCCCCGAATTGCGGGGTTGCGGGAGCGGCTGCTACGCCACTAGGTGCCTCCACCGGGTATTGAATCCGTGGTCCCTTGATTACAAGGCGACGACGTCACCACTACGCCATTGGAGAGGCCCTGATAACACAAAGTGTGTAGCTTCTTGCACGAGAACAGTAACAACAGAATCCTGATTTCAAAGCGGAGAATTTATATTTTAGGTATTTTACTACATAATCTATGTTAGTTGGCCATTTTACTGTAACGAAATGAATGTACCGACGGAAACAAAAAGAAGCATGAGGCTTCACAGTGCATAGGCTGGTGATCTCAAAGGACGATGTGTAAGGTTTACAGTTATTCTTCAGGGTTCCGGCACATCTGTCAATGGCCAGTGTGCACGACCATTCCCTTCTCCCCCTCCCTGCAAGATCATAAAAGCAGCGAGGTCGGGTTGCTGAAACTGGGTAACGATGGTAAGAATATGGGAGTTTCTCGCTGGGAAAAAGGAGAATTTCTTGAAAGCAACGTCAGCGCCTCCCTCGTGTTCCCTTGGTACTGTTGTTAGAACGGAACCAACGACACCCTCGAATTTTGGTTTTCTTTCAACATCCAGCCGCGAAATTTCTTTTTCCACATAGGACAGGACTAGCACCGGAAGTGATGATGAAATCCTAATTAAGGGGCCTCGCGCAATCGTCATGTAAACAAATGAAGATCAGATACCGAAGGGTGTTGTTTGTTGTTGTCTTATTCTGTATATCAATTGAATATATGTTAATTATAAAGAAGTGTGTGAATAATTTGTCGGATTGATATCATTTTCAGGTGAAATCCTTTTACAAACTCCCGAAAGTTAGTAGACAGTTGAATCAATAATGATAATAATGCAATAACTGGAGTATAAAATTATATTGAAAACTGCAAGATACAAACTCGCCGAAAGTGAGTAGACAAGACAGTTGAATCAATAATGCAATAACTAGAGTATAAAATTATGATACTGAAAAATGGAAGAGGAGCTGTGACGAAAGAAATGTCTGTAAGAGAAACCTTAGCATTGGCGTAATGATCGTTTAGTGCAAGATTCCAGCAATATGCAACATGTTAATATGGGTATGTACTGCGAGGCAGTGATTTATCAGCACAAACCCCACATTTTTTCACATGCCCAATTTACAGTTACTTTGGCTGTAAATTTACCCCTACACCCCTCTAAATGCAATGTTAGACCTAGCCAGATTAATATTTCTCAATAAACCTCTTCTGTGAGGGGTTGTAATTAATGCACTGTTTTTTTTTACATTAAATAGTTAATGATATTAGAGTGCAAGCTTCTTGAAACATGTTGATATGAGTGTGTTATGTGAGGCAGTGATATATCCGTATAACCCCCACATTTTTTCATAAATACCCAATTTATAGTGATTTTGGGGCCCAAGTTCCTTTTGTTTTATTGCGATTTCATCATGCTACGTACGTAATTTTTACATGGTTTGATTTCGATTTACGTCTGTTAACACATACTGTGGAGTTTGGCACCCTTGACCCTGTGTACACCCTCTATAGAATGTGAAAGGTTTTGCATTGTATATGAATATTTTGTTGTTTGTGAACGTTTTCAGTTGATTTTAGCTCGCGAAAATGTGCCACTGTGAAATAAAGTGTTTCTTTACCAATAAGAGCCTGAAAGTTTTGCGCAATTGAATCTAGCACCCAAAATGACATTCTACAACAGCAAGTATAATTTTACATAGTTAGGTTAGGTTTGGTACCAATAGTTATTATCGACTTGTTCTTTTGCTATTTGAGTGTGCATACAAAGGGTTTTAATAATAACAAGCGGCGGAAGCACTCCAAAATGGCAGGTTTTTGCTTTTGCTGGTCATACTTTATGATCGAATATCTCAGTTATTTGTGTTTTCCGCACGCTGCAACTAATTTTATATTATGCAAAACATCAAAATCTGTCGATTAATATAAATGTCAATGTAATTCAGGAGGGGTATGGTGGGTAAACGGCCCCATGTGCTTGACACCAGTCATTCGTGTATCAAAATGTTTGAAGATTTTGTTCAATAAGCTTCTACAGGTGCCATGATTGCCAAAATACTGCAATTTAAAGGTGTTGAAAAAATTGCACATTTTGCACTCATACTTTCGTAGTTAGGTGGGTCAGGTTTAGTTCTTTAAGCATTTTCACATGGAATGACCCTGTTTAGAATTTGATGATAAATTACAGAACACAAAGTTAAAATGCCATTACGTCCATGATGAAAAGGACCAAAATATATACTTTAGGAAATGAGTTCATGTTAATGCTAGTATAAATTCTGCTTTTGGTAACAGTTAGATATAGTGAAAACAGAATTCTTCAAATTTACAGGAGAAATGATGGGAAAGTACTTACGGAATTGAGTTCCTGTGGACTTTTGGAAGCTGGGAATAGTGTTCTTTCAATTCGTGCAACTTATTCGGCCGGTAAATAATGTCATTTTCGACATTAATGTATCTCCGTTGCACGATAGCTCATGCCACCATTACCGTCGACTACGTGAATCAAATGTTCCGTGCATTCGAATATGTAACCCCCTGTCAGTGTAGCAACCACGCAGTCGTTTTACAAGATGATGTATGAGCGAGTTTTTTTTTTTCCAATTTAATTTTCTATTTTTGCCTAACCGAACTGAACCTAACATAACCTTCTGTGAATGGTTTGTGGATCAGTGTTAGCCTAAAAACTATCTTTTTTCGGTTAATAAGTGTTAGTGTAGCAACCACACTGTAGTTTTACAAGATGACGTGTGAGCGGTTTTTTCCCCAATTTAATTTTCTATTTTTGCCTAACCTAACTGAACCTAACTTAACCTTCCATGAATGGTTTGTGGATCAATTTTCGCTTAAAAACCTTTTGTGAATAGTTTGTGCGGCATTTTTCGGTTCATAAGTTTGGAAACACTGCATATCAGCTGACGATAGACAACGTGAGTCAAGATTTGCCCGCCATATTGTGTGTAACGAAAGCGAATTAGCAACGACCAATAAATACTTGTAATCTGAAAAATTACACTTTTTTCAGTGAAAAAAAAAAACATAATCCCAAGTTGAAAAATGTTCCGCTATGCATATAAGGTAAGTACAAATATAAATTATTCGGAGTTTAATGTGTTTTCACTATATCTAACTGGTACTCTGCTTTTTATACAGTAACGCACAGGTTTCTGAAAATTTGATCTAGTGTACCAGATATAGGCCTATGTAATAGATGTAATATATGTAATAGAAGAAAAACACTAATGAAGGCATGCAAGTAAATAAAAGAAAATGGAAATCCAACAACTTCAAATTTTCTGCTTTTTTTAAATTTTTCATAAAATTCAATCTTTACCTACAATTGGACATAGGTTTCCCTGTAGCAAGATAAATTTCTCTTCACATAACAACATTGTCTCTGCCAAGCACCCTGAAGCCTCATGTTTTTAAATAACCACTCCTACTTTCTTTTCGTCTCCCTTACCTACAATCTGGGAGGAAACCTGGTCATCAGAAGGGTGTGATGGAGACCAGTTTTTAAGTTTTTGTAAATAATTTACTTAAATTCTGGTTTAGAAGCTTGTTTTCGTAGCTTGCAGAATATATAATGAGCAATAAACCATACTTTAAATGAAATACAATATGAAAAAAGTTGGTTTACTAACTGTAATCGTGGTAATTGGAGAATGTGCCACTGTAATTTACATACACAGATATGGACATCCGAAAGGAGCCAAGGAAAATGACTGTCCACTTAAAAACTACATATTTCACACATAATTTCATTTCAGTCACGGTAATTCATGTTATTTATTATAAATTCATTGAAGAAACATGATAATTTCAGACTGAAATAGTGTTTTTTGAGGGGTAAAAATATTCCTGCCCACCCCCCTCGAAAAGATCCTGGAGATGTCCATGTACACAGAAGTAAGACAACTTATTGTAAACTTTATTTATATAAAAAGGCTAGGCAATACCAAATTCAAAAAGTTACATATATTTTCAACCAGATATGATGCATCATATACATAGCTTAAACAGTTTTTAAATATCAGTAAAGTAAAGTGCTCCCCTGTGTTATGCACCATGCCATGATGGCGTATAGGGGGTGTGAGGTTAGGTCCCCACAATTTCTTGATCACAGCCGAAGGTGGAGGTGATGTGATCAGCACCATGCCCCTGGCTGCCTTTACCCCCCCCCCCCCCCCGAGTTTTCTCTAGGTACCAACTTTATACGATGCTGGGTGGGTACCGGAGCTGCTTGAACAGGTGGAAAAATTCCTGGTTCTCCCCCGCCGGTGATCGAACCCGGATCTCTCACATGGTAGTCAGACGCCTTAATGACTGAGCTACCGCAACTACATTTAAATATCAGTAAAGAAATTATATGGGTCATTCCTTGTCAGACCAATTTCAGAAAGTCTTGGATATTAGGTTTCTCTGAGAAATAGTTCTAAAGCTATAGCCTGTGGAAGAAGGTGGTGCACAACAAAAATTGTGACCCATATTTGATCAATATGTATTGTAGCTAACTGCAAGGTTCAATAACTTTGGAACTATTGATCAATCACAGCTTGTTTAGCAAATACAAAGTCAAAATATGTGTTAAAAGGTCTTGCATGCCATAACAGGCATATTTTGTGTGCATAAAGTTACAACTGTGATCCACCCAGGAACATGGTATTAATAGTAACACTGATGTCGGCTGAATAGACACACATTAGATTATTTCAATATCTATCACATGTGGCTGAATGTACTAGAAATGGAAGAATCACTGGAAACTGTCGTATTTTCAAAGTTGATGCTCCGATCCCATCAATTTTTCTCGCAGATATCATCCTATTTTTTCAACTTTAAACATTAATTAATATGTACCCTTGAAATTTAACATTAATACATGAATTATGGAATATTCAAAGACAGTATCAGGCCGTGTCCAAAAGATGCAAGACCATACTTGAAGCGAGTATACTTCGAGAATAATCTTGCAGTGTGGTCTTGAAGGTGTTGACTGGAAGTGTAAATCTTTCAAACTGCACTTCGACTGCAGTGCCAAATACGATCAGTAGATATAACCGAGAACACGTTGCTTTTCCACATTTTAAACACTTGTGTTTCAACCACAGAAATCACATAGCAAATGTTCTTATACATACATTTCCACACATTTGAAGAACTGCAACAAACAACTTGCTGGCTTTCTACCTCTGCAATTTCTAACAAATGAACAACAACTCCACTTGTCATGTGACCAAGCCTGTAACTTGGCGTACTCTTTAAAATCTCTGTGTATGCCACTTGCGGCTCCACCTTGAATAACACACAATAGGTTATAAATGATGGTATTTTCCCTCAGGTTTTTTATCACCCTGTCTCTGAACCGCCCATTCC
The DNA here is from genome assembly GCF_977018435.1 of Lepisma saccharinum. NCBI lineage: Eukaryota > Metazoa > Arthropoda > Insecta > Zygentoma > Lepismatidae > Lepisma > Lepisma saccharinum. Next base: position 211,675,365 of record NC_139230.1, read on the forward strand.
AATTCTTCCATCAGGCATTAGTACACACTCCGAGCTACCCACATATAAAATTGGTGGGAAATTGAAGGGGGGGGGGGGGTATTGCACGAAATTCGCTATTGAAATTACATGGAACTATACATAAAAATACATGGTTATTAATACATTCATCTGAAACCTTATTTGAATGAAAGCTTACACCATTTTTAACAAAAGAAAAGAAACTTGAAGTTTCTACGACAAACCTGAGGGAAGATACCATCATTTATAACCTAATGCGTGTCATTCAAAGTGGAGCCGCAAGTGGCGTACACAGAGATTTTAAAGAGCATGCCAAGTTACAGGCTTGGTCACATGACAAGTGGAGTTGTTGTACTAGTATGCCTTCTCTTATCAATGAGAACATGATCTATCTGATTATTAGTTTTACGATCTGGAGAAGACCAGGTACATTTATGGATATCTTTATGTTTAAAAGTGGTACTTTTCACAATTAAATTCTTTGAGGTTGCAAAAGTAATCAATCTTATACCATTATCATTACTTAATTCATGAAGACTTTCTTTACCAATCGTGGGTTTAAATGTCTCTTCTTTGCCAATCTGTGCATTACAGTCACCTAACAGAATTTTCATATAAATTCTCAGTATGATATGAAAATTCTGTTAGGTGACTGTAATGCACAGATTGGCAAAGAAGAGACATTTAAACCCACGATTGGTAAAGAAAGTCTTCATGAATTAAGTAATGATAATGGTATAAGATTGATTACTTTTGCAACCTCAAAGAATTTAATTGTGAAAAGTACCACTTTTAAACATAAAAATATCCATAAATATACCTGGTCTTCTCCAGATGGTAAAACTCATAATCAGATAGATCATGTTCTCATTGATAAGAGAAGGCATACTAGTATAATTGACGTTCGTACACATAGAGGTGGTGACTGTGCCAGTGACCATTATTTAGTAATTGCTAAATTAAGAGAAAGACTCTCAGTGATAAATCATAAGCAACAAAATCTAAAAGTTATAAAATTTGATACAGGAAAGTTTGCTGATGAAAGAATTAAGAAAGATTACCAAATTAAACTGTCAAATAGATTTGATGTTTTGCAGGATTTAAATGATGATGAAAATATAAATGAAACAGACGTAAATAAGAATTGGGAGCACATACGTAATGCAATAGAATCAGCAGCTAAAGAAAGTATAGGATACCATAAACCAAGAAAAAGTAAGCCATGGTTTGATAATGAATGTCATAATCTAATAGAAATAAGAAATCAGGCTAGACTTAGGTGGTTAAATAACTCTGATGATACAAATCTAAGCAATTATAATAGAATAAAGCGAGAAGTTAACCGCACGTTTAGAAGTAAAAAAAGAGATTACTTGAAAAGCAAAATTAACGAAATTGAAACAAACAGCAAAAATAAAAATATCAGAGATTTATATAAAGGTGTAAATGAATTTAGAAAAGGATGGCAACCTAAAGTAAACTTGATAAAAGATAAAGACGGTGATTTTCTAGCTGACCCAAGCGATATTCTAAATAGATGGAAGAACTACTTTAATGACCTTTTAAATATCCATGTAGGAGATAAATCAGAAGTAAATGAAGTCTACACAGCAGAACCTTTAGTTCCAGAACCTAACTTGACTGAAGTTAAAGATGCTATTAAAAGGCTAAAGAATAACAAAGCACCTGGCATTGATTTAATACCAGCTGAGTTAATTAAATATGGTGGAAATTCATTAATATGTCAAATTCATAAATTAATTTGTTTAATATGGAATAAAGAAGAAATCCCTCAACAGTGGAAAGAATCCATAATTGTTCCTGTGTTTAAAAAAGGTGATAAAATGAACTGCAGTAATTACCGTGGAATTTCTCTACTCTCAACAACATACAAAATATTATCTAACATTCTTTTAACAAGACTAACCCCATATGCTAATGAAATTATAGGTGATTATCAATGTGGATTTAAACGTAACCGATCAACTACAGATCAAATTTTTCACATCAGACAGACACTTGAAAAAAAGTGGGAATATAATCAAAATGTCCATCAGCTATTCATTGATTTCAAAAAAGCATATGATTCGGTCAAAAGAGATAAATTATATAATATATTAGTAGAGTTTGGAATACCTAAGAAGCTTGTTAGTATGATAAAAATATGCACCAGTGAAACAGAAAGTAAAATTCGTGTGGGTAATAATGTGTCTGACAAATTTACAATTCATGATGGGTTAAAACAAGGAGATGCATTATCTCCATTGCTCTTTAATTTTGCCTTAGAATATGCTGTAAGGAAGGTAAGAGAAACTAAAGAAGGACTAAAATTAAATGGTGTGACTCAGTTGTTAGCATATGCAGATGATGTAGACTTACTGGGGGATGATGTGAATACAATTAAGAATAATGCTAAAATATTTTTCAAAACTGCTAAAGAGATAGGTTTGGAAGTTAACAAAGAGAAAACTAAATATATGCTTACAGGCCAAAACCAAGTGTTAGGTATTAATCAAAATCTAATTATTGATAACAACTCGTTTGAACCAGTTTCCAAATTCAAATACTTAGGAGTAATATTAACAAATGAAAATTATATTAAAGAGGAAATAAAAAGTAGACTTAATTCAGGAAATGCATGTTACTTCTCTCTTCATAAACTTTTGTCTTCTCGTTTAATATCTAAGAAACTAAAAGTTAAAATATACAAAACAGTAATTTTGCCTGTAGTATTATATGGGTGTGAAACTTGGTCCCTTACATTGAAAGAGGAACATAAATTGAGAGTATTTGAAAATAAGATCCTTAGGAAAATATTTGGACCTAAAAGGGATGAGGAGACAGGTGAGTGGAGAAGGTTACATAATTTAGAACTACATAATTTGTACTCATGTCCAGATATTATTAGAATAATTAAATCAAGAAGACTTAGGTGGGCAGGCCATGTGGCACGAATGGGAGAGGAAAGAGGAGTTTACAGGATTCTTGTTGGGAAACCAGATGGTAAGAGACCTGTAGGAAGGCCAAGACGAAGATGGAGGGACAACGTTGAGATGGACCTAAGGGAAATCGGCAGGGATGGGAAAGAGTATATAGATCTTGCTCAAGATAGGGACAGATGGAAGGCCTGTGTTGCTGCAGCCATGAACCTTCGGGTTTAAGAAGGCTAGAGAGTTAGTTAGTTATAAGTATACTGAATTTAGTCAAAATTGGGGATGGTGGGTGACATGACCTGGATGAATTGACATCCAATGACCCCGAAGCAAGTGTCACTTGTTACTTGGCCTGTACTATTTTCTCAGGGAACTTTCAGACCAAAGCAACAAGTGACATGTGTCAGTCACTTGGAAGCAGACTCTCAGTAAACCATTCAACCTTTTAAAACAAAGTGTGACAACGACCTAAACATGTCACTTGCATGTTGCTCGGACTACACTGTTTTCTCAATGGTATGCACGATGAATGTTTTGCTTTATACTGAATGAGACTGTGTCGCTCGTCATCTGTGACTTCAGTCTGAAATCTCCTTCAATGGCGCACATCATTTCACCTCGGTCTTGCTTGTGCATGCATGGTGGATGCTTGCTTACAGACTGAAGAGGCCCATGTCAGTTTTCATGGCACCCCACTGTCATGTGTTGCTTTGGTCTGAATATTCTCTAAACTTAACAAGATTGTTAGCTACTTCATCAGACATTAAGATTTAATTTAGCCTGTAAATCACAGAGAACAAATTGCTAGTACTATTGTTGTAAAAAGGCCGGCTTTTTGATAGAAGTTTCCTTTTAAAATCACGAATGGGCCTCTGGAGTGGAATAAATTATTAATGTTGCCTTGTAACAAGAAGATCGAACCTCAGTGGTCAGAGTGCCTCGGATCTCATTTCAATCTGTAGGGCCAGTCCAGAGTTGTAAAATAGGATTTTTTTGCTTGACATTTGCGACCAGTCTTATTTGCTTCTGCTTCAGTTTTAGTGCCAGTGTTTTTCAACTGCTGGGCCGCAAAAATCCATTGCACCCAGGGATTGACAACAAATTTAAATCTAATTTTATATTTTACAGCAAGTCTATACATAATTGAACCATGATTATGCCAGAGTTGATATATAAATATTAATTAAGGGTGCATATTAATTTCCATATAAACTTTAAAGATCAGAAATGTATTTATCAGTGAAATTGTTGGGATCAGGGCATCGACTTGTAAGAAATAAATTTACTGGGCTGAGGTCTCACAAATATTGAGAATTTTGCAACAAGCAGCGAAAATACACCACTAGTTGCTCTGTGACCAGGTTTAGCAGCCATTTATCCAAATTATGCATGATGTACTGGAAAGCCAGAATACAAATATACATATTTTACTGAACACAAAATTTAATGTAAAGAGATTTGATACTAGACTTTCTAAAGGTAGAGCAGTATTTTCTTTTTTGCTTCATGTACGTGTTCGTATAACAAATTCAAACATTGTAAATAGTATCTTACTGATCATACTATTAGGTTATATTAAAAAAAAAAAACATACAAAACTACTCTAATTACATGAATATGTTTATACTACATAGATTTATTTAATAAGCCAACCAAAATATGAAGATAACACTCGGTAGGAACCGTTTCAACAATGTTTATGTCTATCTACGAATTTCATATTGTAAATTGTATTTTATATTATGAAATGAGTGTCCACTTTACAGTAGGGAGCTAAACGAAAACAATGAAACAGGAAAAATACTGCCAACTCCTGTATTTTCATTGATTTGACACACTTTTGTGAAAAAAGCTGCAGAAAGCCATTTTTTCCCCGACCATTTCCAATTCTAATTCTGCATGGATTTTTCTCTGTGCACGTGAAAATAGCAACTTTTGTGAATCAAAATTCCATTGAATTTATACATGTCTATAAATTCACTGAGGCACGTTTTTCACAGTTCAGCTTTATTTTTATCAAAGAAGGAAAAGAAAGCTGCGTGGAAAATAGAACAGAATTCTCTCAATCTGTTTACTTTGTTAGTATCCTTTGCAGAACAATCTATCTGACAGATGGAAGATTATTGCAAGATAAAATATCTCGAAGTTGATGTTAAATTGAGTTTGAAATTTTTATACAATTAGCAATCTTTCATAGATTAGTATATGCCGTAACATTTGCGATTTATGTTTGTAGATGCATTTCGAGTCTTAGTATGTTAAATGGCAAACGTAAACTCTGCACCATAAATTAAATATTTTTTTAAGTATGTACACCATTTAATTGAATTAGAATTTTTGGATCCATTGGAATGACTCAGACCCTTTATATTGTTACTATATCTGTGTGTGGGTGGAGAGAGACGGTACTAATATCTAGGATTGAAAGAGAGAGAACATCTATCTGCATGTACCCTTGAATTTTTGGAAAATTCGCCTTTAAAACTGGGAATTATACTTGAATATTACCATGGTCCTAAAGTTGCCATCCTGCAAGATCACTTAAACAAAAAAACAAATGTATTTTTGTTTAGTATCACTTTTCTGTCACTTTTGTCTATTCATGATGAAGAGAATGAGTGATGATATGGTGAAGAGACAGTCATAAAGAACACCCATATCCAGACTGGGATTCGAAACCTGGGACACCTGCCATCTTAGCACACTGTGGTCACCCGCTGGCACAGAGGTCAACTAAACAAATAATGAATACTATTTAGGAACAACACAGGAATAGAATTATCCAAAGGCACCCAAAAAATTCAATAGTGGTTCTTTGCAAACATTTTTTGTCAGACAACAAAGAACAAGGAAAAGCATGTTATGGTGAATGATGCAATGGCTAAATGTAATGAAGACAACAGTATTGAGCCATGAGAGATAACACAGGTCAATACAAAAGAAGTAAAATAGAGGTTTGTGATAAGGGGTTAAATCCAAACTTAACAATTGTAATGTGGTACAAAGGTGCCTGCAGGATTTTTTCTCAGGGAGACTCAAAGTAAGATTTCATATCTTGACCCTCAGTTACAGAAGTTGTTACCTTTTCTTGTTATTATTATTTTACAAATTATAAAATTGAAATTGAGTGAAAATACCTTGGCGCTGTTGACAAATTCCAACTTGAGTCCACTATTTAAAAAGAATTTGGATTCGCCTTGCTTCCTTTCCATAAATATCTATCACTTTGATGATGAACAATTCTTTATCATTTTGAAATTTTTCATGATGCATTGATATCAAGCAGAGAGCACTTAATCTGCTCTCCATCGTAGCACCAATGATCAATGTTTTTATGCATCAAAGGTTACTGTATAAAAGAAAAGTAATTCAAAGTGACAGCATGTGAATTGCCAACTTGGGGAAATGATTTTCGACTTTTCGAGATCCCGACAAATCAAGAAATTCCAAAGGATTGTGTTGGGAAATGGTTATTTCTTGGTATTTTTTCTGCTAAAAGTGTCTAAATTTTTTGAAATTAATGTTTTTTTATTCCAGAAATGCAAAAACAATCACTTAAGAGGGAGGGGAATAGTGTGTAGAATTCAAGATTTTCACCATGAGATCTCTTCCTCAAGATGGGGGAGGATTTTCTCTTTATCGTTAATCAAATAGACATGTGTGCTAATTGTAGTGAAAATAGTCGCATACTCACAGCCAATGACTCCAGCACCTACAGTTCACAAATTTTGTAAGTTTCCCAAAACATGATTGGGGAGGGAAATCCTATCATACGGAACTGATAAAATTTGCCATTTCTGGACCAGTTTCGGGATGGAGAACTTGCAAAATTTGTGAACATGGTGAAAATCTTGAATTTTACACATGTTCTCATCACAAATTTTTATCCTTGGACACCCCTAGTTATGGCAGTCAAATGTTCTTTCCTTACTTTGTTCGACATGGCAGTAATTGCTATAACTTAAAGTTTGCAAGTCACAAAAAAATATTACTCCCTCTGTCCCATAATTATTGTCCGGTACAACTTTGTTTGTTGTCTCGTAATAATTGCCCGATATTCAAACTGTGACATTGATGTAGGCAGAAGAACATGAAACAAGGGAATGAGTCATACAACTTTACTACTCAAGGATCAGTACAAATTGTACTTTTCATCTGCCTCTTCGGCTGTCATTCCTGTACTACCATTTTGGTATACCGGACTATAATTATGGGACAGAGGGAGTAGTATTTATCATAAAATGTCACCACTTGAATTACATGGTATTTTTTTCATATCTTAGCTTTTAACAAGTCAGAATATTTTAATAGTTTAGTAAAACAACATTGCAATTATGCTATTTTAGTTATGGTAAGGGCTGGATCCTGTATAACGTGACAGGTGCAAAATAGCCTAGGTGCTGACGCACCCAAAATTTTAAGTTCAAATTCAAATAAATGTATCTCCAGAGTTTTTTACTCCTTAAACCACTCTATTCTTGTGAACAAATTGTTGCGATTGCTGTACAGAAATCTGAACAATTTGATTGAGTTGGTGTTTTAAGTCCACTTTATGCATATTAAGGCTAATTGGGACTGGACCTGCAGTTTAAAGTGGGATCCGAACCACTATGTGCCTCCACCGGGTATCGAACCTGGGACCTCTTGATTACAAGGTGACAATGCCATCGGGGAGGCCAGAAATCTGAACAAGAATTCATAAAAACAGTAGGATGGATCCATGTTGGTATCGATAAGTATCTTTTGAATTTTCTCCACTGTTGTCAATGATCTTGAGTGACTAGACGAGCAGCCAAGAGAAACAACTCTTTAGTCAAGATATGTCATTTTCAAAGGTTCATTCACCATTGTGACTTGGGGGTCCAACACAAGAAGTTCCACATAGATTTTCGAGAAATGCTGTACCCTTTTGGAAAGCAGATGACAAGAACCAAGGCAGAACTGATGTGCTGCACCCAAATGTGACATCGAAGGCATGTAACTGCCTAGTGGTCAATGCTATGTGGAAAAATGAAACAAATCATCCATTGCCAATTCTTGCTTGCAAACTCTTGGGTAAGAACGTGGACATTTTCAAAACCACCATTATCATCATGCTGGGCCGATTCCAGAGTTCTTGGGAAAGGAATGAATGTCACTGTGTGGAGGGAGGGTTGTGGATTCCTACCCTTCTGTGTAAGTCTTTTGTGGGACTGCTGACTGACTGCAGCGACTTGTTTTTGTTGCATATGACAGAAAAGAATGGGCAGCAGGGGCATAAACAGAGCTGGTCAAATTAGTATTATTATTTTTCCATATTTGTATATATTTCTATGCCATTTTCCTCCCTCTCCAGGTTAACCCAAACAACAAGAATCTTGATTACATCAAATTGAAGTAGGGACGCTCATAATAATCCACTGCAACACTTTAAAAAGGCTTGCAAACTTTCAAAAACTTCTTCTTTTTGCATTCTGTGTGTCTAGAAAGAAGTTCACATAAAATGTCACAAGACATTTTAAAGTGCTATAATGCTACATGAGAACAATTTACGAGTTATTTAATGTGATGTGATGAGTTGTCATAACTCAGTAACTAGACTTTCTTATTTTAAACTGCTGCAATTATATAATCACACAGCCCTCCATTTTGGGGGAAAAATTTGGATCGTTTCAAATCAGTAGGCGATTCTGAAAGTATAATAGTATTTTGAGTGCAGATCACAGAAATGGCATCCATTTTTTTCCCCATCATGTCAGGATTTTTCAAAATTTCACAATTAAAATTCTCACATTCACCATTCCATTACACTTATTACAGACTGCAATAAACTAAATTTAAACATGGGAAATTTCGGTTGTTTACAAACCAATAGGCTATTCTGGAAGTATTTTGAATGCTGATGGAGGATATGACAAATTTCTTCCCATCATGTCAGATTTTTCTCCATGTCATTAGGTTAGGTTCAATTAAGCGCCACCGTATTATAACATTCTGTTTTCAACACCTTCCCAAACACTCAATGTGTAATGAAAAGAAAGTAACACATGCCAATAATATTTTCTCTTTCGAACAGTTCTTCATGTTATGAATTGGGTATAATATCACATCTTTTTTATTTGGAGTTCTTCATCTTGTTTCATTTATACATACGTGTATACATCTCTCTCTCTCTCTCTGTGTGTGTGTGTGTGTGTGGTGAGAGAGAGAGAGAGAGATGAAGGAATTGGGAGCATAAAAATTGAAATCTCCATTTGTTAAAGCATAGCTCTGATACTCATTGGTTGAAAGCTCATTCACCCCAATTTCTACCGGATGCAGAGTCTAGTAATAAGAAATTTCCACTCGGCTCTGCACAGTCAGCAAGGCAATGGCCCTTACCAGCAGTGATTGCACCTCCACTATAACTTTCCACCAGCATCAAGGGATACCCCTGGTGAATATCTTCAGGTGCAAAGTCCACCACATCTCAAAGGAATTCTGAAGTATAAAAATAAACCTGGAGATGGTAAATAGACACCATCGACGCTGATTGACAAGATCACATCATCACGAGGTCGCAACAAGCGTGCGGTACGATTGCAGCAGTCTGGACTACAGAGAGCCAGAAGCCAAGAAGCCAGCCCAAGTCCGGAGAAGTAGCAGTCCAGCGATAAGCCACCAAAACTCCTGCCGCCTCCTATCGCTGTCAACATCTAAGCCAGCAGTCTCCAGCATCTCCCGCCATCTCCAGTGCACCCATCTCTGCCCAACTGTCGCCGACGCCAATAGCCGAGGGCCAAATCATCACGCAAGTGGTGAGTATCATTCAACCGACTAAGGCTCCCAACATCCTTAGTCCACACCATTCAGGGTAGAGGTGGTCAAGGGTGACCCAAACTGAAATCTTATGTTTATTTAATTGAGCTACGTCCCGGCATGACTCGATCCCATAATTAACCAGATGCCACACACGTGTGTGTGTGTGTGTGTGTGTGTGACACACACACACACACTCACACTCTTCAGATTGACCCTGCAAAGAAATAGTCGAATCTCATTAAAGAACGTTACAGGAGGCAAAATATTTTTTGCTATTTTAATGTTTCAAAGGTATTATACTAAAATTCTGTGCAAAGAAGCTGTTTAACAACACCTGGTACGAGTATTTTTTTGGTATACTCAATCTAAAATTTTGTGTCAAGACATTCTTCTGAGGACGACAACTACCATCTTTCTTTAGATGACTCATGCACTGTAAGTAGACTTCTGTCACAATATCTTCTCAACTTTCTAAACCCAATCCTTAGACTTATTTATGCACAACCATAATTCCTATTTTCCATATAAGGAAGGGGGAACACTAAAATTTTGTTGAAATTCAGTTGAAATAGCCATGCTTACGAAGGGTTTGTGGTTCTTTGCATGAACAACATGAGTATGATGATAAAATACAGTTATGTGCCCAGTTTCTTCATTTACTGTGGCTTCAATTCTTGCTGGACAGTTTACACGTTCGATTGCTAGTTGACGAACATACCACTGTTTCATGCATCCATCCTGAAATGTTTTTTGTCCTGATCTGTTGAAATACTTGGTTCTATTCAGTTCCTGTTTCCACTTCAAAAATTCTACAAGAATTGTACATGCTTGCAGTTGTAAGAAATGTAATCAGTGCATTAAAATCTCATGGTAATAGAAGAACCATCACATCAGATAATAAATACTTGCAGTAGTGGAGTGTCAATAGAGATGGGAGACAGTGTCTATCTCAAACTTTTCATTAGTAAATGCAAATAAAATATATATTGATTTCTTTAAATGCTGTATCTGGCAAAAGGATGAGTGTAGCAAGTTCATAATCTGACAGTAAAAACAGAACACTAATCCAAAACAAACCGAACCATACCTCGTCGGAGGCTGCAGCAGGAATGGGATGAGTACTGATGGATGATGTCTGGTTTCTATTTAGACAGGTTTCTATTTGCTATGCAGAAGTAAACTAGCTGATTGGAAGAATTTATTTAATTACAAGTATCGACACCATCATTCTTGACTGATCCTCTATTGCTTGACCAGAAGTTTTGTGGAATGAACAAATGATGTGATTGATTATTCAGTTTGTGTCCTTGATTTCTTTGTTTTGAGCTTCCTCCATTGTTTGTGAATCCACTAGGTTTGGAAAACAATGTGTATCTTTTCTTGTTAGGCACAGTGCCAATCATTATTGACTTCAGTAGTAAACATGGTATCCCCCAGCTAGCAAAATTTTCCCAAAGCATCCTTCAACAGTCCCATTGTCACCATGTCAAACCATAAGAGCATCTCCCACAGGGTGTTTACCACAATAACATCCAAAATTCTTGACTTTTCCATGACTTTACATTTTCTTGACCCTCATTTTTTTTTAACATTTATTTAATTGTCCTCTAATTAGGTGTAGTAAAGAAAATATATATTTTTATTCAATGAAAAACCCCTACCGCAAGGCCAGTTAAGATGAAAATTGAAGCTCTACTTTAAAAAGAGATTTAGACTTGCTTTAATTATTAATACATGTACAACTTAATGCTTCAGACTTCATCCTGGATGGGGAATGGCCACATTACTTTAATAGTTTTACAAAACTTCACACATAGAAGAATGTAATTCTTGAGAAACAGAGTGAACAAATCTTTACCACAACTCAATACAATTTATCAAATCCCAGTACAATGTACATTCACTATACTGTAAAAAAAAATTAGCAACAATTCTTGACCACAAGCATAATTTTGTGACTTTTTCTTGACTTTCTTGGCCTACTTGCTTGACTTCCTTCACATTCCTAACTGATAGACACCCTGCCCCAGATACAATTTTCAACTTCAGGTGCTAGTTTAATGCAAATATTACATCAAACTGCAAGTTACACCTGCAGGCTTCATTGCCAACAATTTTTTCTGGCCTTCACTACATGCATATTTATCATATTGGCAGGGCCTCCCTGATGGTGTAGTGGTAACCATCTTGTAATCAAGGTGTCCCAGGTTTGATACCCAGTGGAGGTACATACTGGTTCAAATTTCACATTAAACAGTAGATTCAGTCGCGATTAGCCTTACTGTGAATAAAGTGGGCTTAAACTCAAACTCTTAGTGGGTATTGTCGATGTTAGATACAAGCCTTTTGATCATATAAGCAAATATCAGGAAGTAGTTTGGCCCCAAGCAATATCATTAGCTCAGGAGCTTGACAGTCAACATGTTAAAGGATCCCACATTTAATTTGCAATAGAGATACATTACTCAGTGGTTCAGATCCAAAGAGGCCTGAAAACAAAAATTTGGAGACCTTGTATTATTCTGTAATACTGTTTACCATCAAATCGAACATGGCCTCATCACGAATATTTGTTTTAATTGTTTTTACTAATATGCATTTTAACTTAGTGGGTCCATACACATGGTTTAAATTCATGTAGCAATAAAACTAATACATTGTGCGAGAGATTTGCATCCTTCAAGACTCTTATTCGTTTCTCAGACAGTGTATCCACATAAAGTTATTGTGTTAAAATGATAACATAGGTTCCCTTGAGTTTGTTCTGAATAATAATCCACATTTTTGAGAGATCTTAGGGAGAATTCACACCATTCATCATTTCGAAGTGACACCAAACTGACAAGTGATGGGAGACACTTGTAACTTGATGATTTCACCAATGAAATGTAGCCTGCAATGGTGCTATGGCTTGGAAATCTCCCTCAGTCTCATCTTAATGGACTTAATCACAGTACACCCAATCTGATTAATTTATCATTGCACAACAACTATTCCCCACAGTACCAGACAGTGTTTGCTTCATCTCTACTTGTGGATATTTACCTTCTGTTATTGAAGGCTTTGTAATTTTTCAAGTGTACGCGAATGTCTATAATCATATACAGGGGCATATCCAGAAATAGAAACTTAGGGGGGATCCAGCCAGGGGTGCCCATTCCCAATGGCATGCCCCCCCCCCCACACCCTACATCAAGTATTTAATGATGACAGCGTATCTATTATTATTATTAATAATAAAATTTACTACATACGAAGTGAATCATGTTTTGCTTAAAATCATGTTTCACACACTAACAAATAGTGTTTAATAGAACGAAGAAGAAAAAACAGTTTTGCGGATAAAGTGAGTATTAGTTTCTCTGTATTTAAATAGTGTTTCTTACTGCCTGGTAGTAATGCAATATATTGTTTTTAGGAATTCACCACTGCATGTATTATTCTGACGGAAAAAAAACAACTTTACTTACTGTACCAGAACAGTTACTCACGGTGGAGTTCGACATGGCTGAAGATAGGGATACATTTACAGTATGACTGGCACAGTGGGCACACATGCCTTTTGGGTATTGTTGATTTATTCACGATTGAACACACCTGCCACTCACATCATAACCTTGACCTGTGATTTTTTTCCATGTCAAGACCAAGTTTGTGACATTGTTAAAAAAGAACTGATGTCAGATTTTCAGCTGACATATCACCACCCAGTGTGAAACTTGTAAACTTTTAGTGGATATTATTCTCAGAATCCACAAACCATGCACACAGAAAGAATTCTTCTATACCTGCTACATCGTGTCTCATCGGGAAGTATTATGAATCAACCATAGTATTTTCCAAATTTGGGGGGTATGGAGTTCCAGACCCCCTGATCACATACACACATGTATGCATGAAACAATATTAACTAATAATAAGCATGGTCATTTGAAATGTTGTGTGTTCATTTATAAGAAAGTGATTAGGGTGGAGGCACCGGGGCATGAGTTTACAATACCGGACCACTCTCCAATTTCTATAAAATTTCGCCTACTTACTAATTTCGGTGTCCTGATGACGTAACTGTAGTTCATATTTGGCAGTCACTTGTTAATATTGTACATTTATGTCTAGAAATTGTAAAATAACATTGCGATTTACCACGGTGATTGTCCCTACACAGCAATTCGGAACTATCTTTCTTTCGCATTTCATTCATGGTGTTCCTTTATGCACAACAATCTTGCTGACGTAACGAGGAATGCCTATGAGGTTAGGTTAGGTTCCATTAGCATAAATACAAAGAAAAATTAATATTTTAACTACGAGAACTATACCTTGTCTTGCCTGTTGATTTCTTCATGTTGGGAAAATGGCATCTTCCGTGGAGCTATTGTTCTTATGGTAGGGTTACGTTACGTTAAGAAAACATAGTTTATTTAGTTTTTTCCTCGATTTCCATACTTGACCGCCAATTATTACATGCAGATTCGTGTTTAGGAGTTCACAATTAGTGAGTAGGCAACATTTCATAGAAATTGGAGAGTGGTCCGGTATTGTAAACTCTTTCCGGCAACGGTTATGGTCACCTTAAGACATTTTTGTACTGTAGATGTAATTTTGTATCATAAAAAAATTGATATTGATTTTGGAAGATTTGAAATGTATAGTTTGAAGTTTTGTGAATCTTGTCATATGGTCAAATTTATTCTATACATAATTCCCAAAAGATGAAAACATTTTAAATTTTTGATGACATGTTTTCCCACTTTTGGCCACTCTGTATCTAGTTATGGGCATCACTTTCTCCATCTCTAGATTTTAGAAATTTCTTTCATAGGGGAGCTACTTTATCTGTGCCTTCACTGCCCCTGTTGCAGCCTCCCGTTTAGACAGAAATCTGTGAATTTAACCTTGATGTCATAATCCACATTCCTTCCACATCTGCGTCAAAGGTCAACAGCTCACAGGTTTTGGGAAAAAAGGGCTGGAATACATGGTAGGCACTATGATTGAATATTGTGCATTCATTTTGTATAATGTATATATCTGTATCATCAAAATTGTTTTAGTAGTCAAGTGTGTAGTAGAGGATGATGTCAGTAGCAGTCAATTAACACCTCAAGAAATGTTTTAGAAGATACATAGAAAAACTAGTTTTACAACACACACATTTAATACTGTTAAATTTTGTTAATTTTAAATACATTTAAATTTTGAATGATTTTCATCTTTTTTATATTTTTTTCCTTGCTGTAGAGGATATTGAAACGATGAGATGAAATAGAACGGTCTCACTGCAGTACATGGGCTGCTTTTTTCCTCTAAATAGACGAACAAAATTTATATCCCCTGAAAGTACGTACCTTCTACATCCATTTTCCGGTGGTACTTTTCCGATTACTATTATATTACTACGCATAAAAAAAGTTTTTCCTACTACTAAAAGCAATGCATTTCTCCATTTGTTCACGTCCATATTGTTTACACACAGTTGCTGTCATTTGTTTTGGGGTCTTCCTCTCCGCACAAGAGTTTTGCTACCTTGTCTTCCAATGTCAGACGAGGAATGCTTGCAAGGTTAGGTTCCATTAGCATAAATACAATGAAAAATTATTCTTTGGGCTAAGAGAACTAACCCTAACTACCTATCAACGTAGGCACTTTTTGCTTTAACTAGATTTGTGCAGAAATGTGTGCCACCATGTCACTTTTTCCCCCAACCTGGATACGAATTTCTCGTTTCTTTCAAAGAAAATTTGGTAAATGTCTGTTATATCGGAGACACATTTCTTCATTTTTACAGAAGAAACTACTTACGGAAATGAGTTTCTGTACCATTTGGAAAGTTCATGGAGGTATTTTCTCACCGTAGAATGCTGCACAACAAGAAACAAGCACTTTTGATATAATAAACTTGCATTTTGTGCAAAGCGACAACATTATGCTGTTGTTTCCATTATGTACCTGCAGATGGCGCAAGCGTCGAAAGTCACGCGGTCTCGCCAGTGTTTCCAAAGGTGCCTTTTTTTATGAGAATTTTTTTTAACTATGCTTACCTAACCTAACCTTGCCGGAAATGGTCTGTGGGGCTATCGTGAATGGTTTTTGGGGCTATCCGTCAATGGTTCGTGGGGCTATCATGAACGATTTTTGGGGCTATCCGGCAATGGTTTGTGGGGCTATCCGTCAATGGTTTGGATGACATAATGAACACGAAAGTAGGCATTTTTCGGTTAAGAAGGTTGAAACACTGCATACCCACTCCAAATTGACAAAACACAAGCACTACGCGCAATGATCCACAGCTGTGCGTGGCACATTGTATGTTCCGCAACGGAAGAAAGGAACCAAAAGAATTACTCGTAATGTGAAAAATCTATGTTATTTTTGTGTAAAAAGCATAATGGCACCTTTAACTATGTTCCCCAATACATAATTGGTAAGTACGAACCATCCGAAACACAAAATATCCGATTTTAATGTGTCTCCGATATAACATACATTTACCGAAACACAGTTTCATACATCGGAGACACATTTCTTCATTTTTACAGAAGAAACTACTTACGGAAATGAGTTTCTCTAAGCATAGAACGGTAAAACTGCCCTTGCCTTGGCTAGGGTTCGAAGCCCAGACTTTCGGCAACAAGATCGTGAGTTTCATGAAACAATTTCCCTTCCAAAGAATCGAATTCACCAAATCTTTCTTACGTGAATAACTTCCTCCAAATTTCCAAGCACTTTATACTGGTGTCATTTCAAGCTGCAGCAATCCACTGACATGTAATATTACCTTAATTTGTTGTACATTTATGAGCTCATTTGGCATGTGCATTCAATGACTCTTTATATTTATTTGTAGGGTTTTTGCACAAATGTCGCAGAGAAAAATTTCCAGAAGCAAATGCGACATCTTTGCCACGAAGTTTGTATTTGTGTTTGCTTGTGTCCCTAATCCGCCCTAATCTGCTTGTGCCTTTCAGTCGCAATGTTGCTAACTAACAACTCTCATTTTTGTTTAAAGAAAACGGCATATTCGCATATGTCCGTAGCTTCTTTCTAAAGCTATTTCTTTTTCTGGGTTGGCATCTCTGATTTTGTGAGGCCCCGGAATCTGGATTTCATTATCACTTCCGGTGCGGGTCCTGGGATATGTGGAAAAAGAAATTTCGCCATCCAGCCGAGGCTTAATGGTGACGTCACAGCAGACGACAAACCAGGATTTGAGTCTACACAACGATGACAACGAGAAAACGTGATTTCTTCCTATTCAATTCAATGCTATTTTCCTTCGGAAGGGGTAGCTTTAATTATTGTGACAGCAGTTATGAAACAAAATTATGATTCGTTTCGTACATCAGTGTAAAGATGATATTTCGGGGAATACAACTATATATGTCACACATACCTTACAGAGAATAAGTTAAAGAATAACCCTCTCAGTTCCAGCGCGTCGTCTGTTGTGACGTCACACTATTGGAGTCCAAATCATGATGCAGGGATTATTTTTGAGAACTTGTAACTCAAGTGTTTCAACCTACCGAATGTTTTTCGAAAGTTGGCTTTCTGCTTAAATACATCTGAAAATGCATGATTGATACATTTATATAATTTGTAAAGAAACACAGGCATGAGTTCTACGTACAGGTAGACTAATCAGGACTCTGTGTTAAGTCTATGTTATATCTTTGGCCGAGTCTGCTGCCACGCACGTGTCAGCAGTAAGAATAAGCGTCAAATTTGCTGCTGCCACGTAATACGTCTGCTACGAGTATGTTACAAATCTTTAGAATTTATGATTAGTGGGAATTAATGTACAGGCAATTTAGAATTTTTTTCTTTAGAAAGCATTTAGCGATATTATTTTAATGCTAACAGAACCTAACCTAACTACGAGAGCATTTAGGTTTGTTATTAGAAGAATGCTGAGGGACCTAATCTTAAAACATTTTTGTGAAAGTAATCAGTACAACTTCACAGTATGTGTTCCAGACGTAATTGCATACATAGCATGATGAAATCACGATAAAACAAAGACCGAGTCTACTGCCACGCGCATCTTTTTGAGATTCTAGCAGAAAAAGAACGTGGCAGCAGACACTGCCTATTTTCCACTTGCGAGAAGTATTGTTGCTCTATTGTTGTGCGATAAGGAAGACCCGTTGCTACGAAACCCGAAATGATTTCTATGCGGGTAAAGCAAAATGTCCTTCACCGTATATACATGCGTAGCATATCTTATAGAAAAAAACAAAATTTACTTTTCGAAGAAAACAAAACAAAACTCTATAATTTTTATTTTCATCTTACATAATATAGCGCAGAAAAACTAATAAACTAATCAAGACTCATAATTGCAGTATGCTGACAGATATGGATTAATTGCAAGACGTAAAGTTTTCATTACGAGCGGGATGGCACATGGCAATAGTGTATGTGTAGTGATATAAATTCAACCTTCATCTGAGTTTTGAACGCATTTCTCAGGTAAAGCCAGGTCTCTTTTACGTGTTACAAGGGAAAATAACAGACTGATCTTATTCATTATAAATCCGTGACATATAAGTGATAACATTTGTTTCTTTCCCAAATATGAAAACATTCCAACTAGAGATGGAAAGTTCCGTTCATTTTTGGGATTCGTTCTTTGTGAACTAGTTCAGCACTGGGATCCGTTCAAAAGATTCGTTCGCGAACGAATTAGCTGACCCGGTCAAAACAACCAGGGGCGGTGCCAGGGAGTTGCGAAGGGATACTTGTTCATTGCACACCCCTTTTTCAAAACCCATATTAAACAGAAACACTATTAACTCTTACAGTGTCACATTACATTGTTACATTGTTGTTGTTTTAAGTCCAATTTATTCACAGATAAGCTAATCGGCGCTAGACCTACAGTTTAAACCACTGTGAAATGTGCCTCCACCGTGTATCGAACCAAAGACTCCTTGAATTGTTGTTTTAAGTTCACTCTATGCACAGAAAGGGTATAGTTTAAACCACTATGTGCTTCCACCGAGTATCGAACCCGGGGCTCCTTAAATATAAGGCGACGCCGTTACCACTAGGCAGGCCTCCACATTACGTCATGGCTTGTTAAACCATGTAATGATATTCAGCCTAGAATGTTGTTAGGTTTTGAAGTGAGACTGCTATTATATTGCATACAACAGACAATCCATTGGTTCTAATCTAAAATCGAAGCTTCATTTACTTTACTGCAATGGCGGCAGTCGCTTAACCGATCAACGACTGTTGTGTTTCGTCATTATTGTTGTAAGATGTTTCTTCTTTTCTTTATTCAGCTATCCCTTTTGTGGTTTTTGATAATTGCCTACAGTTTAGTGTGAGTGGTTTTTACATATATATATTACATTTTTAGCATTCATTTCATTACACATGATTGTAATTAGTGTTTAAAACAAACACTAATCATCACTAACACTAAAACAAAGCTCATTGTCGCGATTAGCCAAAAGTGGCGGAGTAGAAATCTAAATTGTTTTCGTAGAATCCTACTAAAAGTTGATTCGTATTTTATGAATGATGCATGTTTCATATTTAATTTATTGTCAACATCGCACCCCTTTCATTTCATTCCGCACGCCTCATCACCCCTAGACAATTAATTCTGGTGCAGCCGGTAACGACTGACCAGCTGGAGGATCTGCTTTATTCTCTCCAATCGGCTTGCGAACGAATTCATTGTTTCGGTCAAAAAAAACAAGGTGGAGGGTTCTGCTTTCTCGAATTCGTTCGCGAACGGATTCACTGATCCGGTTCGAAACGACCGACAAGCTGGATGTCCTGTTTCCTCGAATTCGTTCGCGAACGAATTCACTGATCCGGTTCAGAAAAGACTGTCAAGCTGGATGTTCTGTTTCCTCGAATCCGTTCGCGAACGAATTCACTCATCCGGATCCGCTTAGCTGGGCCCGGTCAGAAACGAGCGGCCGACTAGAACATATGTTTGCTTTTCCGGAATGCAGGAGGCCTGCCTACAAGATCCAATCAGATCAGAGAAGAATCTTTCGGAAAAGTCAATAACCTTTGATGTGGATGTTACAAGAGGGTTGTCTTGTGCTTGTCACTCACCACCTGCAGCAGCTAAAACCATCCTCACGGGAATGTAACAGGACTTGACTTTGCAAAATGAAAAGGAAGGAAGGGGGACTTGCTTTGTTTGCAGAACCAGCTACCGTCTTTTGGAGCAATGCAATCTGTGTGTATGGGAATTGTTCTAGACATGCCGCGGCATGTGGAAGCCATAACCGTTGCATGGAAATTACCTTTACAGCCATGAGTTAGTTCCCTTGAATAAGGTTTTGACTGATTTTAGAAATTTATAATGCTTCCTTCTTTCAGAAAAAAAAACTAACAATTTTAACAATGGAGAAAGAGTTATGTTAGTAGGTAATTGTGTGATTGTTTACTTATTACTCCATATTAACGAGAAACAATTATAATCAAAAACATTCCCCCATGAAAATTCAGCAACTTCATTCCAGTGTCCAGCCTTAGTGCTTGAAACCATACACCGTTTAGTACAAACACACATAAATAGTGGTACTGATCCTCATCGATTGCATATTATTTAGGTTTCCAAATGCAATTTTAACATTCTGTTTGTTTAGTTTGGTTTCTTCTTCAACGTTCATTGAAAACATATTTTTTTTTAAAATAATAGGTCGATTTTCTATCTCTTCAGACATGTCGTGGTGATGAGGATAAGTGATGAAAAATCATGCAAGACTTGAACCTTCGGAAGCGAGATCATAATTAAACCATTGAATGTGCTCAACTACTGAGGCACACCCTGCGGGGTGTGAAGACATTCAGATGTTACGTATATTCAGCTTTATATATTCTATATTATATTTATATTTATTGCCATTTATGTTATATAGTGTATCTGTCCTTCCACTTTTGTCTAATCTAGATGATGAGGATAAATAGTGGTTAGATTAAATTGATGAAAGGATACCCAGACCAAGATACGAACTCTGAAATATCCATGGTACAGTAGGGAATAGCTAGAAAATATATTTCTCTATTCTAATTATTATAAGTAACTGACATGTTTAAAAAGCAACATTTTAACAATGTGTCAATAACTGTAAATTCTTCATGGAAAGAACTTGCACAAAATATTATAATTTTAAATTTTATAATATTTTCCGGATATGAAAAATATAGTTTAATTTGTTCATCTAGTAGAACTTAAGGTAAATGTCCATGCAAGTGACCGTTATCATGAGCTTGCAATACAACAAACTTTTAAATAATGGCAACTTCTGTCCGAAAAAGAAACTAACATTGAAAATGCACTTTTCTCCTCCTATGACATGAGAACACTGCCTCAGAAATGTTTACCAGCTGTCACATATTTCAGGATGTGTGAAATAGTAGTGGATATAAACCACTAAAACGAAACTTATTTTCTCTGCAAATATTTGTTTTACTCCTTCCTGTTCATTTTATAGTTATTTTTCATAACATTCTTATTTGTCCTTCTTGGAATACATCTGTTGCATGGAGCGTAAGTGGTGACCCTTCCACGTAGTACATTCAATTTCCAACATCACTTCCACATAGTACATTCAATTTCCAACTTCACTTCCACATAGTACAACCTGGACTGTATTTTGCAGGCTAACGAGGCTCTGGCGTTGGGACCTACGGCCAGTATAATCTTCCAAGTGTGTGTGTGGTCCTGTGTTTCACCCATGTTTGTGCTGAGTGCCCTTCTACAGACTCAGCTTTTAACTGAAGCCAGAATATCTTAAGATTTTAGTTATACGGCATTACAGTTGTATTATTACTTATTAGTTATGTTGGACCCCGTATCATGTGACGGGTGCAAAATAGACTAAGTGATGAGTCCCTTGTAACTGCAACGTTTGTAACTCCCTCCCCTCTGTTTGTGGGTGTGTCTTTCCTTTGTGGATAAGTGTATGAAAAAATAAATATGCAGTCGCTAGCAAAGATAAGTATACATTGATTCTCTTTATCGCCCTGTTGTTTTTCATAAGATGGTACTTTAGTGATAAGGAAAATGTCATCCTGCGTAGGTAAAGAAGAGATAAGTATCATCGAGACTTGTTAAGACGAGGTCAAGAACTTCGGGGAATGTAAAATCGAGATTGAAATTTAACTATTCGAGAGTCTTAACTTAAAATTATTTTCCTTATTTTGTGTGTCGATTCTGCCATTTTTGGCTAATTACTACGACGAAAGTGAATGATGATTACTGTCATAAGGCATGCAATAATGATGTGCATGTAAGTTTTCGAACCCAGACCTTCAGTGGTATGTCGACGATTTCGGTGAAATCGAAGTTGCTTTACTGTGCGATGTATTAGAATATAACAAAGAATCCATGCTCTTTAATGTACAAATTTATGTTTTCAGTTTGTCTTCATGGAGGTTTTCTTGTTTTAAATGTTTGTATTTTGAGATCTTTCCTTATCAAAATAATTCTCAATGTTTGTGAGTCCGGATGTACAGTTTAAAGCGATATCCGAACCAACATGTGGCCTCCCCGATGGCGCACTGGTAGCGTCGTTGCCTTGCTAACATAAGGGCCCCCGGGTTCGATACACGGTGGATGCACATAGTGGTTCGGATCCCACTTTAAA
The DNA here is from genome assembly GCF_977018435.1 of Lepisma saccharinum. Lineage (NCBI taxonomy): Eukaryota > Metazoa > Arthropoda > Insecta > Zygentoma > Lepismatidae > Lepisma > Lepisma saccharinum. The sequence continues at coordinate 211,697,701 of NC_139230.1, forward strand.
CTGTAGGTCCAGTCCCGATTAGCCTTACTGTGCATAAAGTGGACGTAAAAACACCAACTCAATCAATCAATCAGGACATCCCTAGATCGAAATACCTTTCGCATTATCCTTTCTTTCGGATGAACGACAAATTTGCCAAATAATTCTAACCATGCGCGTGTTGAGAGTTTTTTCCCCCCAGAGGGTGATAAATCAAAACTATTTTCCAGGGGGATGGGGGACAAAGAATATGTACCTGTACCTGTGGCGATGCTTTATTTTGAATTAATTAGGAAGGTAATAAATAACATTTATATTTATTTTACTTTCCAAGGTAAAAAGAACAGTGAACCAAATGAACAGCACTATCTTCTTCCAAGGGCAGTGACAAGTGCCCGTCTTGTCCCTTGCTGGTTCTAGCCACTTCCGCTTTTTTTCTCTGATGAGGAAATTTCCTTTGAAGACAACATTAGTGGAAACCTGTCCTATTTCCCTGGGTGCCAGTGAAGCGGAGGAGGGAGGGGGTTGGTTCGGGTCTCACGTGACTTGCTGGAATTTTGTTTTCAATCGTGTGTGAGCAAGCAAAGGGACCAACTGTTTTCCCTAAGCGCTCGAGGCTTCTTTCAGTCTTTCTTATGTGAGCATGGAGCGGTTTCTTTATTCGTTCGCGACTGAGCCATTTCGAAATGCATCAGTGAACCGGATCAGTCGTTCATTGGAAAGATTCGTTCGTTCGCGAACGATTCATCTCTAATTCCAACGGATTGCTTATTTTTGGTAATATGTCCGTACACTTTCTTTACCAACAGCTTTTACACTTTCCACTTGTGTTGTGAATAGGTATATGAACTGGGTGTCGACCATTGAATTCGCTATGTAAATTACGTTCATAATGTGGATGGCAGCAGAAACTTCAGAAACCAGCATGTTAGTTGCATATGATCTAGTGTATTTGTTTGCAATCATTTTTGTTTTTTACTAAATGCTCGAAATTCAATGTAGAAGTTTTCAAGTATCAATATGTAATAATGTGTGCTGTCATTGAACTTTCTGGTAGGACATTTCTCTTGCCACTTGTGTTTTGCATGTTGTCACAAACTGGATGTTGCCATTGTATTTGGTAAATATCTTCTTATTGCTGCCATATGTTGTTTGTCCCTGGAATGGCAACAGTAATCTCTGAAGACTTCAGAAACGAGCATGTCTGTTGGACATACCCTTGCATATGTGTTTGCTGCTATTTTTTACTAAGTATTTTTTTTTCTTCACAAGGAGCAAACAGTCTGGCCTAAGTTCTGATTGTGTAATATTATGTTGTGTGAGCACATACTTAACAGGTTTTCCGATTACTTACTTCTTTGTACAGAATTATATTTTCCCATCTCCTCATATATGCTTATGTAAGTAGGATAGACATGTCAGGCTTTGTGCTCCCATCATTATAATTACAAGTGTTTTCATGCTTACGGTGTTACTTTTTAGGCATTTAAATTAGGATAGGTTTCATTACTTTCGAAATTCAAGAATTTCCTTATTGTGAAGCAAAGTATGTTGTTACCTATGGTAACAGTTTCATATATCGGAAACACATTAAAATCGGATATTTTGTGTTTTCATGGTTCGTACTTACCAATTGTGGTATTTATGCTTTATCGCCCGAACACCTCTCACTCGTTTATTTCGTTAATTTTAGCATTGATACTTACCTATTCTGCATTGTGGAAGATTCTTTAAGGTGAGGTAATGCCTTTTTCCATAAAATAGTGTCAACTTTTGATATTATGAGTCATTATTTGTCTTTCTTGTTCCACTTGGGTAACAGACAATATGGCGTACACTCATCATGGATCATCGCACGTCGTGCTTGTGTTTTGTCAAGTTGGAGTGGGTATGCAGTGTTTCAACCTTCTTCACTGAAAAATACCTACTTTCATGTTCATTATGTCATCATAAACCATTGACCGATAACCCCATGGACCATTTCCGGCAAGGTTAGGTTAGGTAAGCATAGTTAGGAAAAAAGAAAAATATCGTAAGAAGAGGCATGTTAGGAAACACTGGCGAGACCGCGTGACTTTCGACGCTCGCACCATCTGCAGGTGCATAATGGAAACAACGGCATAATGTTGTCAGAAAATACAAGTTCCTTACATAAAAAGTGATTATTTCTTGTTCTGCAGCATTCTATGGTGAAGTTTTCAGTTTCCGCGAAAGAAAATACCCCAAAGAACTTCGACAATGCTACAGAAACTGATTTCAGTAAGTAATTTCTTCTGTAAATTTGAAGAAATCCGTTCGGGCGATATCGTATATTTACCCCAATTGTGTATTGTGGAACATAGTTCAAGGTGCCATTATGCTTTTTACATGAAAAGAAATACAATTTTTCACATAGAAAGTAATTTTTTTTATTCCTTTTGTCGATTCCTTAACACACAATATGGCGGGCAAAACTTGACTCCTGTAGTGGGTATGCAGTGTTTCCAACCTTCTTCACCAAAAAATACCTATCATCATCTTCGTCACGTGTGCAAATTGTACATTATGCATGGGTAGCTGACTGATAGCCCCACGAACCATTCCTATAAGGATAGGTTTGGTTAGGTTAGGCAAGGCAAGCATAGTTAAAAAAAGGGTGGGTTGTAAACACTGACAGAGAATTATGTCATGGTCTCACTGCAGAACAGATAGACGAACAAATTTATATGCCCTGAAAGTAGGTATTTCATTTTCCGGTGTTACTTTTCTGATTATATTATTGCGTGTAAAAAATGTTTTTCCTGCTACTAAAAGCAATGCATTTCTGTATTTGTTCACGTCCATATTGTTTACGCACAGTTTCTTTCATTATTATTTCGATGAGGAATGCCTACAAGGTTAGGCTAAGCCTGTTAGGTAAGGTTTCATTAGCATAAATACAATGACAAATTAAATTATTTTTCAGGCTAAGAGAACTAAACCTAACAACGTAGGCATTTCTTTCACTAGCGCCCAACCTGGATACGTATTAAAAAAATTCCGCACCTTCAAACTTACTTTTCCCGATTACCAACTACAAAACATTACCAAAAAAAAATTATGAACCTCGTTCCTCCTAAGCAGCCCATATTCTGCAGTCTTACCTACGTCATCAAACGTATGCAGTTTCCGGTTCACGTAGGGAAAGCAATGGCAATTGGTGTCTGTGAGATATTTCTCTTGAAAAATACATGATTTCCCGGTCAGATAGATTCCACGATGAAAGAAAATACCTCGACGAACGTTGGAAATCTTAGAGAAACTCATTTCCGTAAGTAGTGTCGGTACTACTTTACACTACCGTGGTGACTCAGTCTGTAACACGTCTGACAACCATGCTCAAGGTCCCGGGTTCGATCCCCGGCCAGTTCAAATCCGGGAACTTTTGTAACGTTGGAAGCGGCCCTCGTGCCCACCCAGCATCGAATGACATGGGTACCTGGGGGAAACCCTGGGGTGTTAAGGTGGTCAGGGGCGAGATGCTGATCACATCACCCCCACTCATGACCGGATCAAGAAAGTGTGGGGCGTTACCCCCACACACCCTATACGCCTTCATGGTGTGGTGCTAAGCACAGGTGAGCACTTTATGTTTACCTTTTTTTTTTTTACTACTTTACTATAAGTACAGCGCCTTGAATAACGTATTGTGCAGGGTGGCAACAGACCTGGAAAACCGGGAAAAGTCAGGGAATTTGAGGTGTCAAAAAAAGTCAGGGAAATGTCAGAGAATTTCGTCTTTATTGACTTTTTTTTATTATTTATTTATTTAAAGATATCTTTATGGAACTCTACACGGGAACAGGAAATCTCATTCGTAAGTTTCGCCCTCAACCTTTAGGCCCCTTTTATGCACAACACAACCACGGTGCTAGAAACCACTGATGGCAGGAGGAGAGAGAGAGAGAGAGAGAAATTTCTCTTGCCCGGGCTTCTCGGCGGGAATTTTAAATTTGAACACTCTTTGGAGTAAAATAGTTATAACTCGGCCACTATGGGAGCAATCTACTTCGGATAACTTTTGTTTTGCAGCTAAAACATCAGCGCATGCAACCATGTACAATTCAGAACACCAGACCGAGGAAGGGGGAAATAATGAGAATTTGGCATAAAATGCAAATTGTTGGCGTTTTTAGGAATTTTTTTTAAAGGAATGTCCTAAAACAACGAAAAATTCCATTAAATCCAACATTCTTGTCTTTTCTAGGCCATGTTTGTGTACATAGAACATGCAAGTTTTCCAACATTTTACTGAAGAGTAAACTATAGAGTTATACGTACATGGAATAATTCTGACAGCCAAATTAAATCATGTGTTTCCCACGATTTTTTCAACTTCTATCAAAACAATTTGCATCACAGAGCAAAGTGGCAGGGTTCTAACAGGAGATCGAGTGCGTATCTACTGTCACACGGGAGCCACATCTTCGTATTTGTTGCGCGAGATATGTTTTGAATTACCAAGCTAAGTGCGCACTATCGGCATGTGTCGTGCGAGTAATAATGGAGCAGTGTCGTTAGGGCATCTGACTACTATGCAAGAGACCCGTGGTCAATCCCCTGCGGGGAGAACCGGGATGTTTTCCACCTATTCAAACTGTTCCCACACCCACCCAGCATCATATGAAGCTGGTACCTTGAGGAAACTTTGAGGGATAAAGGTAGCCAGGAGCATGGTGCTGATCACATCACCCCCACCTTCAGCCATGTGGAGCCTTAACTCCTCACCCCTATACACCTTCATGGGAAAGTGCAGGGGAGCACTTTACTTTTACTTCCTCAAAAATCTGTTCCAACATATCAAACTGGCACGAAAATACGTAGACCATGTGACCTACAATTTAAAATAATAGTTTAAAAGCACAATGGAGTATTAAGTTTCGGTATATTTGGCACATAAATGTTCTAAAACAAAAACACGAATTTTGGGAAACTTAACACTAACAAGTCAAAAAAAGATAATGCCAATTTTTGGTACCATAATATATCGGTATCTGTCACGTGAGATTGATTGATTTTAATTTTTTGGGTGCGTCGCCACTTATAATATTTATGCACCCTTCAGTATATACGGGGAAAATTCCATTATTTTAAATCCTTACCTTAAAATTGAAAAAGGGGTATGGAAAATAACTTTCAAGATAGCGTAAGCCATGTGACTTACAATTTGAAACAGTAGTTTAAAAACACGATGAAGGTATAATTTCAGATATTTGCCAGAAGATGCACTAAAATGAAAATGTGAATTTTTGGGAAAAATAACTGTATAGTAAAAAATAAAGTATAAGAAAATACACCAATTTGAAAAAAAAAATATCAAGGTCCCTACCGATCAGGCATAAATAAAACATGAATATCAGTTGTTATTTATTGCATTAGTAACAGTGAGTCCTAACCTAATTTTCGGCATAATCACCACCGTTGTTCTGGCATTTGTTGTAGCATGGCACTAAATTTTGTATGCCCAAGGTATATGTGTCTGACATCAAAGACTGGAACTATCTCTACCACAGTGTAGCTGTTAAATCCTTGCCCTGCCAGAAACCTCTTCAGTTAAACAAAGAGATAAAAGTCGGTACATTCAAGGCCAGGGCTGTACAGGACGTTTTCCAAGATCTCTCATCTAAAGTGATGCAAAGGGCCGGTGTGTACTCAGCTGTTTGGGGTTGTGCACATTCGATTGGCCTTCCGTGAATTGTCTGCACCATCGTCTGACCATTCTATCACTCACGATAGACAAGCCGGTCTGCACACCTTACACGATTGCTGGTGGCTCTGTGCCCAATTCTGAGCATGCAATGTAGGCTACATCGCAGTCTGTGGGAGACTGTATGAGAGCTGCAATCTTAACCTAGAACTGTCCTAAAATGGCTGCATTGCAACTGTACCAGATTACAGCTACATGCCACTTCTTCCTGCCTGCATGTGTGTGTGTGTGTGTGTGTGTGTGTGTGTGTGTATCTCTGACCACTAATGCTGTGTATAAGCACCATTGGAGTTTTATTCAGGATGCCCCTCGTATATGAACTTTCAGAAGCTTTTATTATTAGAGTGTTCCTGTTTTAATGTGTGGTTAGCTAAATCAGGTACCTATACAATGCAATTCTATAAATTCCTTGCGTTAAATTTCTAATACCTACATACCCTTATCGTCAGCATTAATGGTATGACTGCATGTTGTCAGTTTCACAGTACTTGACTTGGATATACTGTGCTGAAGCAGAAACCCCATTGATAATGTAAGGAATTATGACACTTTATTTTGTCCGATTCAATTGTTTCACTTATATGCAAGAGTTAAGTTGTTTGCTTTACAGAGAAGAGAGAAATAGCTTTATGCATCCAAAAATGAGTCCGCACTCACGGTTCTTGCAAGCAGAGGGTTCCAAACCTCAGTGGAAATATCAACATATAATACCGTGAATGGATAAAGGACACTGATAAATTACAAAATGTATTTCTTAATAAATCACTCTTCACTCTTATCTCATTTAGTCGTAATTTTAAAAATAATCAAGTATTTTATTTTAAACTTACTGCGTATGACAAAATTCTGTAATCCTTCCCTAGCTTGTGAATTGTAATAATTTTCCATTTTCACTATTTTGCAGTTTGAATTCAAATCATAGAGAATAGACAAATTAAGTCAATTTCATAGAAGATAACATTGGTACTTAATAAAACCATACGTGGATCTGTATGAGTTTATTATTTCCATTTGCAAAAACATCGATTTAGTTTAGTTTGTAATTGTCAGGGAAAAATGTAAATTCTGTCCTGGAAAACCTGGAAAAGTCAGGGAATTTCATTTCTGCTTGTTTGTAGCCACCCTGAGTGTGGAAAACGACCCAAGAAACTAATTCCCGAGACTGATGACAACATAGTTGGCAGTGGGATCAGTACGACTGCTAATTTTCTTATGAAATAATGCGGCTTAGTTAGTTTTTGGAATATATTTTGTAGATTTGTTTGTCTTGAAATACGGTAAATGGATTGATGGAAACAGTTATATTTGTGGATTGATTTGCAGTCATGAAAGGGCATTAATTTGGAAAGAAAAGTAAAATAAAATTAATAAATAAATAGCATGCATAACACAAGAAGAAACATCGCAAAGTGATTCCGGAGGTCAGGTGTGGTACTAGAGTTTTATTTTTCTATGTTATTAGAATATAAATAGTATCCTGAGAGAGATTTCACACTGAGGCGACAAACCACAAGTGTTGCTTGGAAGTGAGCAGTCTGTAATCAATCCAGCCTTTCGAACCGTAGGGACACAAGCTCGGACTGCTGAGTTTCCTCAAGGAGATTTTACGCCAAAGCGACACGCGACAAACAATACGAGGATTTCACACCAAAGCAACACGGGTCCTTGATTTGGTGTTTTAAGTCCACTTGATGCACAGTAAGGCTAATTGGGACTGGACCTACAGTTTAAAGTGGGATCCGAACCACTATGTGCCTCCACCGGGTATCGAACCTGGGACTCCTTGATTACCAGGCAACGACGGAACCACTGCGCAATCGGTCCAAGGCAACTTTCATACCGAAGCGACACACATCAAGAGCAACATTTCACATCGTAGCAGCATGACTGGAAGCACAGGCCAGCATTCGGTTGGTGAAATCCTCAAGCGATAAGTGTCGCTTTGGTGTGCAATCTCCCTAAAGCAAGACACTCATTGCATCGCGCATGCGCGAACAAGAAACCACGGCAACATGTTGCAAGCTAATGAGGAAATGGCCCACTCTCAGCGACGCACAAGCGACAAAACGACACGTGTGGCTTATCGTGTCGCCTAGATCTGTTGTTGTAATGTGCGGTTTATCCTGTCGCCTATCTGTTGTTCGCACAATTAGCAGCGAACACTTGGTATTAGACTGAAGGCACCATGTCGCTTGTCACTTAGTTGGGAACTCCCCCTGTAGCGTTTCGCTTCGGTCTGAGCATCTTTCCTTTAAGGAGCATTCTGACCGAAGTAGCAAGTAGCACGCGAATACGTCATATGATCGTGTCGTTTGCTGTTTGGACCCTCATGTGGAATGAATGCTATTTTACAGTCTTGAAGTGTGTGTCGCTAGTGTGACAGTGTGAACATCTCATGTCACTTGTCCAATTGGTTTGAAAGTTTCCTTACACTCATATCGATGGCACTAAGAAATTTTTGTGGGGTTCCCCTTGTCTTTTCATGCAATCATCATCGCCGCAATTAGTTTAAAGCGGAAGAAAAGAGACAGTAAATATAAAAAATATAAATGCTTCAGTGTGTATATCTTTAAAAGAAATGATGATGATGATAATAATGAACCTAATTCATACACAAAAATGTAGTTGCCAAGAGCATTCCACGCGTATTTTTTCTCCCGTATTATTAACGAAAGTATGATGATAACAGGACATGGTCGACTGTCTAGAATGTTTGTTAATATCTTCGCAACCACTGTACCAAATATCATAGCAATTATCACATTCATAGAAATGCTTCATGTAAAGAATCAGACGTTGCAGCGAAAACTCCATGTACGTCCATTATAAGCAGACAAATGCCATGCAGGTGTACCGACACCAGTGCCTCTAGTGGTGTCATATTCGAGTGGAACCAGCCAGAGATGCCAGAACAGTGCCATTTCCTACACTATGTTATTCAAGGCATTGTACTTACTGTTACTCGTTATTTCGATTCTGTAACACACATTATGGTGATAGCGTACTGGTTCATCGAGTGTTGTGTGTGTGTTTTGTCGATTTATGCAGTGTTGCAACTTTGTTCACTGGAAAATACCTACTTTCATGCTCAGATTTGAAATTATACTAATACCTCGCAAACCATTGACGTTAGCCCCACAAACCATTCACGTTAGCCCCACAAACCATTTTCCGTAAGGTTAGGTTAGGTAAGCATAGTTAAAAAAAATTAAAAATACTCGACATGTCATGTTATAGTAAAAACATGGTGACTTTGAAACACTGACTACGGGGTTTACGTCATCTAACACACAGAACATTGTGCTCTCGTGAAGAAAGCAAATGGCGGCAGCAGAAACAGTGTGTTGGACAGAGATTTTTGCAGAAAACAACATGCATTCGCATTAAAATGGATCAAAGCTACATTCACGAACTTCCACAATGCTACAGAAAATTATTTACGTAAGTACTTTCTCCTGTAAGAAGTAAGAAATCCATCACCCCTATAGTAAAGTGTTACCGTAGTTTCTTCTGTAAAAATGAAGAAAAGTGTCTCCGATATATATGAAACTGTTTACCTTACCATGAAGCAAATCAGTCCAAAGTTCAGTTAATGTAGCACCCAACCACATCAGCAGCTATAATTTTATCTCATTAGTTCAGGATTGTTAGGTTTAGGACTGATAGTTAATTTCAACATCTTCTTTTGCTATTTTGTTATGCATGTAAACTTTTTTTTTTTACTAATATAAAGGTTTTTACTTCTGCAAGCCATACTTTGGGATCAAATATCTCCATTATTTGTGCTCTCCGTGTGCTGGAACTAATTTTATATTACCTAAAGTTATTCAGTGCTGTAATATTTCTTACGAAAATTTCATACTAAGTTAAATGGTAACAATTCTGAATGTTTAATGATTTTTTTTACATGCTTTATAGAAGTGTTATGAAGTATTTTGGAATACTGGTAATAATTGTGAGAGTAAGTTCTAAGCTTGGAAAACTAATTAGCACAGTTAAAAGTTTCACTTACCGAACACATTATGATGTGAAAAGTTGCATACATGAGCATCTTTTCTTTTCCGCATGCAGCCATTCTTGTTTCTGGTTGTCTTGCACATGCAGTTTTAGCAAATTTCCATGCAAGGTTCAGAAGCTTTTGCTTGAGACCAGATGCTATGTGATTAGGTGTTGGAAGCATTTATGGATGTTACCTTAATGCTAAGACCCACCTCACCCAACAACGAAAGCATTTAGAGATACTGCAGTCATGTATGAATTATAACAATGACTGTCACATCACTTACATATAGTAAGAGGTGGCTGAATGTGTTGAGTGCTGGAGTTATGATCTTGACACCAATGGTCCCAGGTTAAAAGTCCTCTTATTGGTGTTCCTTTGTGATTGTCCTTTCATTAGTTTCATCTAATCATCATTTATCCTTATCACATTTACCTTGAGAGACAGAAAGGGGAAGTAAAATAAGAGAAATGCAGTAAAATGTACAATTGTGCATTATTTTCAATTTCACTAATTGTTTTGCAAATTTGCAAACTTCTTTTTTTCTATCAACAGGGTGTGAAATTGAATTTACTCCTTGAAGAGAAAGATATATGACATTAAAACACTTCTTACATCATGTGCTGGCAGCATTCTTGTTCAAAACCATGCAAAACAAATAATAAGCGAATTTACAATACCGGACCCCTCCCCCGATTTTTGTAATATTTCGCATACTCACTAATTGAGGCCCCCTAATAATGAATTTTAAGATAAAATTTGGGGGTCACATGTAGAAATTGCAAAATAAGGGGGTCCGTGATAGTAACTGACAATGCACGATTGCTCATTATTTATTGCAAGATTTTGCATTTCGAATACTTAAGGAACTAAATATATATTCCTGACATTACTACGACCCCAAATGTTAACTATGCTTGCCTAACCTTACTGTGATTGGTTAATGGAGTTATCCATCAATGGTTTGTGTGGCTACCCGTACATGGTTTTACCACCCCAAATTTTAACTATGTTTGCTTAACCTAATCTAACCTAACCTTAGAGAATGGTCAGTGGGGATATCTGAGAATAATTGTTTCAGTGTAAAATGGCCAAATAAGACTGTATCTGAAACTGTGAGTAAATAAATAAATAAAGAAATAGTTTTGCGCTAATTGCGATAAAAAATCTTATTTTCGTAGGACTTTAAGGTTCTTTATTGAAGACGCCCCTTTCGTATCCTGCAATTTTATGATAGATGCGTTGTTGCCAAACTTATCTGTAATCAAATCAGTCCCCATTCTGTTCCGCCATTCTTACACGATCCATGCTCTCCAAGTATGAAATCAACAGTGTGGCAACACTGTAGACAGCGTAACTAATTGTGAATGTCAATTGTTCATATCAACATATATGGTTCCCATACTTTTATACGGAGAATCATTGCGAGAATAGAAAAGCTTATTTTACAATTTCTACACCTCACCCCAACATGTTAACCTCAGATAAATCATCGCAACTAATTATTTTGTGAGTATAAGCAGTAGCATAGAAATTACAGAAGGATCCGGTATTGTAAATTCTTGCCCAAATAATCAACATGATAAGAGACATTTTATTGAAAGTCTGTTGAAGCTTTCGACTTCATCCCGGAGTTGTCCTCTCTCACCAGCCCTGATGATGACTCTGGGATGGAGTCAAAAGCTTGGACAGAGTTTTAATGTGTATTTTATCATGCTGTTTATTTCTTTTGTTGTGGTTTTTAACAAGAAGAAAGATAGAGTTTGTAAGAAAACCAATAGTGTCTCGGACAAAATCTGTTTTTCTTACACTAAATTGTATTGCCATAGATACTACTGCTTCTTCCTTTTCTGTAAAGAAATTAATTATACAGGGTGATTCAGAATCCCTATTACACACTTCTAGGGGACTTAGTAGATCAAGTTTTGAGAAGGAACCCATGTCCGGAAACATGTAGTTTTTGCACTACACAGATGACAAGATCACATAATTTCACATCTTCCGCTTCACGGTAGGCAAACCACATTACAGGAGGGTGACATCTTCAGTCACCTGATGTCATGTGTGCTGCTTCCAATGTCCTCTGTTTACAATCCGGTGTGCTTCGACCTTTACGTCAGTTGCTATTCAGTCGTGGCTGCAGACAGTTTGCTGTTTACAAACCGGTGTGCTTAGACCTTCACGTCAGTTGGTATTTAGTCATTGCGGAAGACAATACAGTATGGTTGAATACATCTTTGCCGAGAACACCAACATGTTAATTTACGGCAAAGCTGGACGTAATGGTAGAGCTGCGCAACATTTGTATGCAGAGCGGTAGATATGAAATTATGTGATATTGTCATCTGTGTAGTACCAAAATGGTTGTTATTTTTAAATATATATACACACACCATATCATCTGATTCCAAAAGATTTGATTTGTTAACAAAGGGGCCCAACAAGAACCTTGGAGGAGAACCTGACGATTCAATAGAAGTAGTGAGATTTTCATTTTTTAGGTGCATTAATTGGACTGATGCAGTGAAAAAGTAGGCGAGTGTAGAAGCAATCTGCAAGTGTAGAACAGGAATGTGTGATGTTCAAAATAATAGGTGTCCGAAAAGTCATGCAACCAAGATTTCGAACGTATGCAACTTTTGTAAAAATGTGAGACATGAAATTTACACTGGATATTATGTTTGTCTATATGGATATTTTTTAAACATTAAACAAGAAAACCATGCTCTACATGAATGTTCATTATGTGAAAAAATTTACTAAGATGTAAAAAAGTTTTTGTGTGAAGTAAAACAAACGGATAAAAGGCAGCTGCAATAATAGAAAAAAGCCTAACCTACCCTTCTGTCTGTGTGAAAAATTTCGAATCTTTTATTTCATCTGGGCATTGATTGAATAACATAGCCAGATGTGGGCCACACCTGGTACTGCCTTCTGACTAATGTTACTAGTAAACCTTGTTAAAAAAAAAGAAGCATTCATTTTTATGAATATTCCATTATTCACCCCATAAAATTGTGTGTAATGCACAAATTGTGTAAACGTTTTATCGGTCTTTCATTACTTCGATAAACACCCACACAGATAACTATAGGCACATTGCACAGTGATTTGAATACCACGTTAAACTGTAGGTCCAGTCAGAATTAGCCTATCTAAGAATAAAATGGACTTAAAACCTTAATTCGATTCAATTCATCTAAACTAATTTCATATTGACTCAAAGTTGTTTGGAATTCTGTGTGATGTATTCCAGAGTAATACACCCTAGACTGCATTTTGCAGACTTAACGAGGCTCTGGTGTCCGCAGCCAGGATATCCTCTATGGGGCTCTTGTTGCATAGCCCCAGTATGTTTGTGATTTCCCTCCATCCAGTTCATCTTATGACCATTCATCCTCATCTTCGTAGTTAGCCAAAAGTAGCAGAAAAGTGAAGTTAGTTAAATCAGTCAATCATTTCCAATCTAATTGAATATATCCCAATGTGGAATAATGTTAACATATGTAATGCTTACATGGTTGCATTATACTGTACATAATGACATGGTTAAAATGAGTTCATGCTTGGATGTGATCATAATTCATTAGGTACACTTATTTCATTGACATATAAATTTCTGTCAACATATTTTATCTTTCCATGTTGGTTAGCACATGTAGTACAAATTATCATGATTTCTGCAAGTAATCCCAATATGAGACATACTAAGGGAAAAATAAAATTTGTTGGTGTATTATTTCATTTATTTTGATTTCTTAAGGGTACTTTCCAAATTTTATCCTGCAAGGCATGTACCTTAAGCAGATTTAGTATTACAGATATATATTTGGTAAAATGTCTTTTGATTTATGCACATGTCTTTAACTAAAGGTAACTCCTCCAAGTCTGATTTGAAGATATACAAACAGTATTAATTTTCTGCACATTTTGACACAATGACAACCTACCCCAATTCCCATGCACTATTGTGCTAGCTGCTACGAAGACAAGAAATTATATATTTTCAAACCAACTTAAATTGTAATCTGCTGAGGCACTGCCATCTTCAACAGGTTATTGAGGCTCGGTAAATATAAAATAAAATCTCACTTATTTCTTACTGGCCACACAGACAGTGTGAATCCTTACCTGGTCATGGGTGTTATGTGAGAGTTTCCCTTGATCAGTTCCAGCATATCACTCATCCTCATATCCACGATTAGCCAATAGTTGCAGAAAAGGGAAGTAAAATAAACCAAATCAATGGTATACCACATGGTGGAAAGACAAGAAGGTGTGCGCATCACGTTCGGGAAAACTCTCCTACCTGATGCATGTCATCATCCACGTTGCATGAGCGGGCCCCGTTCCTCTGTAAGCAGGGGAGCAGATATGCATTTTTCGTAAACAAAAACATTTAATTAGCTTTTGAAAATTTGGAGGGAATATTTAAGAAAGCATATACCTTCTGAAGTTCAAAATTAACCACTAAAATATTTTCTAGAGCATGATTATTTACTTAGTCATTAAACTCACACCTAACTGTGAAAAGTATTCCATCCGAATTATAACCCTGGTTTCCATCAGCGTAGCGTGAAGCATTCTAATGCACTTTCTAGTAGCATTTTGAGTGGTGCACATGGGACCTAGTTACTGAAGGATCCGGGTTCGATTCCTGTCTATGGTGTAAGGAGTGATCCTTGCGAAGACCATCCAATTACACCGGCCTGCCTGGGTTTGAATGTCTTGCAGGTGACTGTTGTCTCTGAATAATTTCAGCATAATTATTCCAAAAATGATATTCATTTTTACCCATCACGTCTAGTAGTTTCGAATTATTAATGGGGAGGAGGCAATTGGAGGTGCAGATTTCTTTTTAATGCCACTTTTCTTTATTTTAGGTTAATTCCAATGTAGATTAAATTAATTAAGAACAAATTATTTGGAATACACTAGACAAGATCAAAGTGAAAATTAGTTTTGCATGTATAACAGTGCAAGTGAGTTTCATAAATTTTGCATTCGGAACCTCTGCGATGGCGTAGTTGTAACATAATCAATGGGTCCTGGGTTCGATATCCTAGCAAGGCACATTGAGGGTGGTTCGGATCCCACTTTAAACTGTAGGTCCAGTCCCAATTAGCCTATCTGTGCATAAACTGGACTTACAATGAAAAAACTAAAGTAAGAATCACGAACCTTCTGACCCTCTGTAAACAACCATCTCACTTCAAGTAACGTATCACTCTGTGCCAGCTGTTCATGAATGGTGCGGCCATTATGTGCTCCTCGCTCGCAACCTTTAATTTTATGGAACATGGAAAAACGTATTCTTATTTTAACTGATAGCCTAATCTACACATTGAAGTATAATAAATTTTCTACAAGTGATTAAATACGTGTTCTTGTTCAAGAATGAACATATTTTTCTACCCCAAAAGTTCCATTTATCTGACACTGGGTTAACAGATCCTCCTTCCCCCCTCCTCTCTCAGTATGACAGCGAGAAAGTTATACAAGAGAGTGAGAGATTCGTTTCAGTAAATTCAAGCCTTTTGCCCAACATTGTTGACATGTAGAGTATTGTTTTCTCCTTTGTGCAACAAATATGCCGCCAGTTTTAGCAGAAGCTAAACAAAGATAAGCCGGGGAATAAAAATAGATTGTTTATCTTTCTCTCTGTTTCTCGTGCACTAGAAAACAAGAAGAGGATAATAAGCACATTATTTACGCATGTCTCATGCAAGTAATGTATTTTCTTACCTTGATTCAGGAGTTCCTTTTTGAACTTGAGGCATTTTCGGTGCTAGACATTATCCTGTCAGAGTACGGTCTGTCAAATTTGCTTCCCAAAAAGGAACTCGATGTGGCATAAGAGGCGATTTAATGTCAACTGCTAAAATTGGGGAGATAGTCATCATTCATCACTATCAACATCTTCCGCACAGAGGACAGGACGGCTCTTTGATTGAAAGAATACGAAAGCACCTCGCGTTTTATTGCGCTTATCTCAAAATCGGTGTACTTGTTTATACGAGCAACAACGTGTTTTTTTTTTTTTTTTTCGCGGGACTCACAACTTGAGCGGTCGTTTTCCTTTCTTTCACCACACTGAAAACACAAAGTGTCAGACACACAATTACACTTGGACACCAACTTCACTGCTTGCTCAAGATAGCACCGACACAACGTCACATAAACGTTAAGAACAACCTGCTTCTTGCCACTTTTCAAACGGCTGTATTTCCGAAAGACTACTCTGAAAACACGGGAGACCTTGTTTGGAAGTCGCCATGTTTGAAACTGGCGCTATTTTCTTGCTGTTCACGTGATAGATTGTAATTTATACAATAATCACGTATTATTATTATAAACAGAAACCTTTAATGAAAATATGTTTAAAAATGTATAATCCAATGTAATTTACAAGTTTTTCTTCCATTAGCGTACTTTCATAGAACGGACTACATGATGCCAAAGAAATCAGTTATTAGGCTGTTGCCAACCTCAATACTTCTCACTAAGTCAAGTACAGAAACTGAAGTGGTATGTCGAATGTCGACATATGATAGTGTGATTTCACATTGTCAGTGCGATCCTCCGAGGATGGGGGAGGGGGTGGGATGCAGGAGTCGATCTATAATCCAGAGGTGTTCACCATCCGGATGGTGACATCCTCACACTCCGGAATACTTTTGCAGGTGAAGGAGGCCAGGCCGTAGGGTGAGGGAGGTTCATTTAAAATGAACACCTCTCAACAAGAGAGAAGAAAAATGTGACAATATTTAAAAATTCACCCCCGAATATGCATTTTATTTTATATGTAGTGTAGAATAAAATGTGACTGCCTCAAAATATATCTGTGTTTTACAGTCTTCTTTCCCCACGTTTATGCTTCTCTAAGTTGCCGTTTTAGTTTCCCTTGGTGTCTTTGCTGCATAATCCAGCATTTTTGAACGGGATGAAAAGGATGAAGCGTGTTTTTGGATGAAGTAACTTAAGAGATGTTGAAGTACACTCTGGAGGATACTGGAATGTGTGACATTGAGGTGTAGATTGACCACGTTGTGACATGCACATTTGTCATTAGTTACGAGATGATGAGGGATAGGTGATATTTGAATTCCAAATTAGTTAGCTGCCCCTGTGACGGAGTGGTTAGCACATGGCGCTACGACGCCAGGGGTCCCGAGTTTGAATCGTGGCCTGGGCATGGATGTTTGTGACTGTCCATTCATCGATTTCATCATATCATCATCATTCATCCCCATCTTCGCAAATTAGCCATAAGTGGCACAAGAGGGAAGTAAAACGAAGCAAATCAATCAAACCAAATGAGCTATTTCCATTATTTTTATCTAATTAATAATTATTAATTTAGTCAATCAAATCATATGTATTAGCTTACTTTCTATAATAATAAATCATAACACTTTCAAACATCAAATAAATTTAATGAAGATACCCCGGTTTCAAAACTTAATTATCTCAATGTGTCACATTCTTCTAGCAAGGTTTTTTTTTAGTAAAATATGAGAGAAAATTAATCCTTTCGTACGGAACCATCTTACTCCTGGGGGATAAGATGTAAATTTTGTATTTGATTTTTTTTTTATTTAGCATTGCTTATCTTCAACTTTTGGTTAATCCTGACGATGAGAATGAGTGATCCTCAGATAAAATTGATGAAGGGAAACTCACAAATAACACCCATGCCGGGATCCGAGCCAGGGAACTTTGGTAATGAGACTGAAAGTCGGCCACCAGGCAAGATGTACATTTTTTTAATTTTTTTTTTTTTTTTTTACTTACATTCAATAACTTTCAACAGGTCATCAGTGATACACTGCTTATTCCGCATCTGTTGACAAAGGGAATGGTTTTTACACCTTGTAGGCTATGTGGATTATTATTTTTTCCATAAGTTTCCAACACTGTTAGGGTACAGGTGCTTTTGTTTACAGAAGGTCTATGATTCTCACTTTAGAAACAAAATTGTAGTGTATATATATATATATATATATATATATATATATATATATATAGGATAAAAGGAAGGAGGGCCACAAGGGCTAAATAAAAAGTGAAAGAGGAGAGAGGAAACACTCACCGGACAAAGAAAGAATTCAAATTTTCGTGATGGTATATCACATCTTCAGGAGTAGAGAGACGTTGTATAACTAAGTGACTAGAGGGAAGAGTAAGCATGACCTGCAGTGTTGCCAGGTCCCGAAGGAAAAAAAAGTGTTGACAGTACCACAAAAAAAATGGTTCTTTCGCCAGGCTTGTCGAAAACTGTGAGTGGTGGTGGTGGGGGGGGGGGGGGTTGGTTGGGAAAAGGTGGTGGTGAGGATAGGGGATGAGGGCATTACTGGGTGGCCTTGTTCAGGCCTGGAGGTGTGGTTGCATTCATGGTCGATATGTAGGCCCTCTCCCATCTTCTACGTATTGAGGTGTTGGTGGATTGGGGCAAGGAGTGGACGATCGCTACCTGGAAGCAGTCATTAAAAGGAATATTGTGGTGATTGGTGTGAATGGCAACAGCAAAGTCCAGGTTTTGGTAGAGGAGCGGTGGTTGTTGATGTGGAGGTTCAGGGCTGTGGATGTTTCCCCCAGGTAGAAGCTCCCACAGATGTTGCACGTGAGGATATAAATTAGGTTAGAGCTGTTGAAGGTTCCTTTGGGGTAGAGGGTGAATTTGCCGGTGGCAGTGTGGATCTGGAGGGTGTGGGAAGTGACAAATATGGGGCAGGTTTTGCACCTTGGGTGGTTGCATTTGTGGGCAGGTGCGAGTTGATTGTGAGTAGGTGGATTGTGGTGGACCAGGATGTTTTGGAGATTGGGAGGGCGTTTGAAGACAACTCTGGGCTTGTCGGGGAAGATATTTCTGGTGTCAGGATCACTGTGCAGGATGGGAAGGAGGGAACGTAGAGTGTGTCTGATTTTGTTGAGGTGGGGGTGATATTGGGTGACAAGTGCAGGGGGATTGGTGGCAGGTTTCTTGGTGGGAGTGTATGAAGCAGCTCGGGATATTTGTTTGGTAACCAGGGTGGAAGGATATCCATGGTTGGTCAAGGCTTGGTGTAAGGTTATAGTTCTGTCGGGAGGTGGCTGAGGTGTTGAGGGGTTGACCTCTGAGGGCCAGGGAGAATGGGATGGCTTTCTTGGTGTGGAACGGATGGGAGCTGGAGAAGTGTAGGTATTGCATATGGTTGGTAGGTTTGATGTGGATGGAGGTTTCCAAATGTCCTTCCTTCATGTGCACATCCACATCCAGGAAGGTGATTTGGTTGGTGGAGTGAGTCCAGGTGAAATTGATGGAGCTGAAGTGGTTAAGTTTGTCTAGGAAGGTGGTCAGGGAAGATTCTCCATGCGTCCAAAGCATGAAGATGTCATCGATGAAACGTAGCCAGAGGAGAGGTTTGAGAGATTGGGTCTCCAGGAACTCTTTTTCAACTTTGCCCATGAACATGTTGTCATAGGATGGGGTCATTCTGGTACCCATGGCTGTGCCCCGGATTTTGAGATAGTGCTTGTCCTCGAAGGTGAAGTTGTTGCATGTGAGGACAAGGTGAGCTAGATGGGTTAGGAAATTAGTGCTGGGGTTGTGGGGTTTTGGTCTGTTGTTGTGGAAGGATTCTATGGAGCAGAGGACATGGGAGTGAGGTATGTTGGTATAGAGAGAAGTAACATCGATGGTGGCAAGGATAGTGTTGGCAGGTAATGGTGGGAGAGTGTTAATTTTCTGAAGGAAGTGGCTGGTGTCCCGGAGGTAGGAGGGCAGAGCTTTAACAAGAGGCTGGAGGTGAGAGTCAACAAAGGCTGAGATTCTTTCAGAAGGTGAATTGTAACTGGATACGATGGGTCTGCCAGGGTTTGCCAGGTTTATGGATCTTGGGCATCAGGTAAAAAGTGGGGGTGCGGGGGTTGTCTGGGATGAGCATGGATATGGTGGAGGCTGTCAGGCCCTCCATGGGACCTCGGGTGTGGATAAAGTCCTGGATTCTGTTGAGGTGTGTGGCTGAAAGGTCGACCGTGGTGGTTTTGTAGGTGGAGGAGTCGGCCAACTGGCGAGTGGCTTCCGCCAGGTAATCTTGAGAGTTCAAGACCACCGTGGTGGATCCCTTGTCAGCTGGGAGGATTTTGGTGTGGTGGTTCTGGCGGAGATCTTGAAGGGCTTTATTTTGAGAGGGATTCAAGTTGGGTTTGTTGTGGAGGTTGTCAAGAAATGAGCTGTCAGTGATAGTGGAGATTATGGCAGTGATGTATCTTTCCAGGGGGTGGTTGGTGGGCAGGGGGGGGTGGGTCTTGGGAGGATGGTGGGCAAAATTGGAGGAGGCTTGAGTGGGTTTCATTGGTTGTGGTCTGGGGGGGAAGGGTTTTTTGCCCAGAAGTGTTGCCATCTGAGGTGTCTGGCAAAGGTGTGGATATCGAAGAGGAGACTGAATTGGTTGTGGGGGAGAAGGTGAGGCCTTTGGATAGAATATCAATTTCGGTAGGGGTGAGATTGTGGTTGGACAAATTTAGTACACTTTGGTTGTGTTGGGGTAGGTTAGGGTTGTTGGTGACCATGGGTCTGGTGGTGGGTTTGTCCGTGGACTGGTTGTTTACCAACGTGCGAGAATTGTGGGTGCAGCTTTGGTGTTTGTGCGGTTCTATTAGTGGTGCTGGAGGAGGGAGTAGTGGCAAGGGAGGGTCAGGCAGTAGAGGGCATGTGGGTTTGGAAAGGGGAGAGTGCAGCCAGCCTGAAAAGCCTGGCGGCAGAGGTTGGACAGTTTGTGTAGGTGTTTGTTGCTAAGGTCGTTTGAGATAGAATGGGCTGCATGCCAGAAAGATTCAATTTTTTGGTAGCATTCACCTGGGGTCAACAAAAGGATTTTTGTGAGGGATTGGATGGATAAGGACAGTTCCTGGGCACGATTAAGCTGGGATTGGTACATGGTGTGGGTTAGCTCAATAGCAAAGTATCTCGCAAGTGGGAAAATCATGGGTTTAATACTTGGGTGCATAGCAGAAAACGGCAGTCTGGGTGTGAGGCTTTTAGGTGTTAGGCCTTAGGCCTAATATCAAACATGAATGCAGGAAGCGTGCATGGGACATGGCCTTGGCATGGGAAACAATGAGGGTTCTAAGGTGGTTCAGTTGAAGTGACTTGTACTCAAAAGGATTCATTCCAAAGTTGGAAAAATTGGATAAAAGGAAGGAGGGCCCCAAAGGAACCTGCAACAGCTCTAACCTAATTTATATCCTCACGTGCAACATCTGTGGGAGCTTCTACCTGGGGGAAACATCCACAGCCCTGAACCTCCGCATCAACAACCACCGCTCCTCTACCCAAAACCTGGACTTTGCTGTTGCCATTCACACCAATCACCACAATATTCCTTTTAATGACTGCTTCCAGGTAGCGATCGTCCACTCCTTGCCCCAATCCACCAACACCTCAATACGTAGAAGATGGGAGAGGGCCTACATATCGACCATGAATGCAACCACACCTCCAGGCCTGAACAAGGCCACCCAGTAACGCCCCTCATCCCCTATCCTCACCACCACCTTTTCCCAACCACCCCCCCCCCCCACCAATCACAGTTTTCGACAAGCCAGGCGAAAGAACCATTTTTTGTGGTACTGTCAACCTTTTTTTTTTTTGGGACCTGGCAAAACTGCAGGTCATGCTTACTCTTCCCTCTAGTCACTTAATTATACAACGTCTCTCTACTCCTGAAGATGTGATATACCATCACGAAAATTTGAATTTTTTTTTCTCTGTCCGGTGAGTGTTTCCTCTCTCCTCTTTCACTTTATATATATATATATATATATATATATATATATATATATATATATATATATATATATATATATATAACCTATTCATTAATACTGTTAAACTTTTTACATGCTGGTCTCTAAAATTAGCAGGTAGATCTGCATGTACATACTCTGTAATAAATTACATGATAAATATTAATTTGAACAAAATAAGAAATGTTATAATATAACCTATATATACGTTATGAGGCTGAACACAGGTAGAAGAGAGACTGTCATTGCATTCAAAAATGTTGGGTAAATTTTGAGTTCTGAGTTGATGTGCAAGGTACCTCCATTGAACTCACAAGAGTGATCTTGACTCTAAAACTATTTTCTGATAAGTTGCTCTGATTATTAAGACAACTCTTCTTCTGAGTGTATATTAGTAGAAGATTTGTATGAAAATACACACACACACACACACATAGCGAGTGTGTGAGAGCAAGAGAACAGAAAAAATATCCATACCAGTTAGTGCCACCGACTACCTGCAACATTATATAGTCTTGTTATTGTACATGCACACCTGAAACGAAAGCAATACCTTTTTTGGTCAGGGAAATTATCTGGTAAATGGAACAGTTTGATGTAATTCAGTAGCATGCCAAACACCTCAAAATATATTTTAATTCAAGAATTGAACCTTGTTCGGTCTATGTGCAACCTGGAAAAATTTAGTCCTCAAGTTTTCGTGTATTTCACTGCCTACCCCTACCTTATCCACCTTTAAATTATCACTAGTTCTCTCAACTTCCAAATCGAAGGCAGTAATTCATTACTCTCAAGTCTGGAAACTAAAGGCTACTACTCTTTGATAGGAGGAGGTTAGTTGTCATGAGGTTGCTGGATTGTTGATACGTACTTTTGCATTGTGTTCCAGCCTTAAAACTCTCAGGAAAATAAGCTGCACTTGACATTTGTTCTTTTTGGTTTTCTGTAATGATTACTACAGGCATAAATAAAGAGTACAGTTACGCATGTTCACTTTTGCAATGTATTTACATGTAGAAAATATACAAATCTCGAATTCGGTAAGGCACAGAAAATAACAACCAGAAACAGTGCTTGTCGCCCTCTGAAATAGATCCCCTCTTGGTTTTTGGTCCTTTGGATGACATCAGAGCTGTGACGTCCTGCTGAGAGCCATGCGCATGCATCCACCTGTTAGTCTTTTCACCATGGGTATACCATGCAACTTGGTTTGGCAATAACACATATCTAATCCCCCTTGTTTTTACAAGGATATCCACTGCTGGGAATACACATCACAGCATGTTACCCTGGTTTTCTTCCTGTATTAAACCTGAATTGTTATTCATGATTTAAAGTAGTACAACCATGGATAATTCTGGGCTGTAATTCTGCTATTGGCTTTCAGTAAACTCTAACCCAGAAGTGTCTGTCTACAATACCATTGGCATGCATGAGTGTGATTTTGAAGTTACTTTTCTTTATGAACCTGGAACTTTGAGATCAGCTACCTACAGACAATAATGGCAACATATTTTGAAATTAATAGGTTCAAAATAAAATAGGAAATTACTTAACTGTTACTGTTAATTAATTAATGGCTATATTTAAGTTAACTGAGTAAATTGATTTCAGATGCACTGGTATGTTAAGAAATGTAGTTATCATGTTTTGCAAAATTTTATTACTTCTTAGTATTTAAAAAATACGAATTTTAGCTTTCCTGGCGATGTTCTTGGGTTACCAGCCAGGTTAAATTGGCATTAGCTTCCAACGTTTCGAGCACTTACATTGCTCTCATCTTCAGGGAATGTTTACATTGCTCTCATCTTCAGGGAATGTAAAAATGGAGACCAGTGTAGGGTTATATATATGACTTCGAAGGGGCGGAGTTTAGACACTGTCTTCCTGTTAGCTCTCTCTGGATCGTGGTGTTCTCATTGGCTGCTGTCATGTTTAACGGAGGAGTTGGTTCCAGGCGTGACTGAGCTGGAGTCCCACGTCCCTGTTGAGATTGGTGCTTTCCCGTCAAATGGCTATGACTTCCTTTACCCTTCGGTCTCGGTAACCAGCACATTTGGCTATTATTTTGGTGTATGCTACAGAATTCTAGCCAGCCATGGGGTGAAGACCATTCACAGGCTGCCACTGAAAACCAAGGCCCTATTCTGTTGTCAAAGATAACCTGGAACTCCGCATTCCAGGAGTGTACCGGATACCATGCGAGTGTGGGACACCATATATAGGCCAAACAGGATGCACCATTGATCAGACACACATTGAACATCAGCGCAATATCAGATTGTTACAACCGAAAAAGTCAGGACTTGTGGAACACAGCATCAATGAGAGGGACAGAATTTTATTCGCGGACATGAAAATAATAGCCAAATGTGCTGGTTACTGGGATTGACAGGTAAAGGAAGTCATAGCCATTTCATGGGAAAGCACCAGTCTCAACAGGGAAGTGGGACATCAGCTCAGTCACACCTGGAACCAACTCCTCCATAAAACACAACACCAGCCAATGAGAACACAAGGACCCAAAGGTAGCCAATAGAAAGACAGCATCCAAACTCCGCCCCCTTCAAAGTAATATATATAATCCTACACTGGTCTCAATTTTTACATTCCCTGAAGATGAGAGCAATGTATGCACTCGAAACATTGGAAGCTAACATCGATTTAACCTAGTTGGTAACGTGAGAACATCTGTTGTTAGTATTTTATGTTTTTCTGACTTTGATAATTAACTTTTAAATTAAAAGTACTTTTTTTCCAGAATTTTTTCCATGAACAAACAGACTGCATAAGAAGATATTCTGAAAAATCTTGTTTGACTGCCAAAGTTAACTGAAGGAGAAACATGAATGGAAGCAAAAGATTAATGGTAGGTCCATTTCGGAACCCACCAGAGAAAAAAATGCAAATGTCATGTTGGGATCGTAGTGTTGCTGTGGTTGATCCACAAGTAGCTACGAGAAATCTGCAGCCAAGAAATGAAATGAATATGTTGAGTGACATGGAAAGTTCTCAAAGGACAAGTCATGCCTTGATACATGTAGGAGATAGAGACAGAAGAGACTTGTATCCTCTCTTAAATGAATCTTCCAGTGATGATGAATTAGATGGCGAGTTATGGCCTACTCAGTGCACTGAATTCGCTGTTAATTGTGAGAGTTCAGGAGATGATGATGAACCATTTATTGGCTTTCCTGATCAAACAGTAAATGGAATGGAAATAAATTCCAAAATACCACTGATGCAGACATTAGAAGAGGTCCATCACCTGAAAAAGTGCACTGTTGTACTAAAGAGACTTGGGGAGCAAGAAATAAAAGAGTATACTGATAAAGCCACAGGCTTAGGAAAAACCTCACCTCCAGTTGTTGATATTAACAGTGAGCATTTATTGCCAAATGCTACCTCAATTTATCAGTATTCAAGTGATGATGATGGACCATTTTTTGGTTTTCCCTGATGAACCAATCCAATCCAAAGAGAAAGTGGAATTTTGATATTACCATGGGTGCCATACTTGTGAATTCTGTAGTTCTGCAGTTCATAGTGGAAAAAAATTATAATATTGGCTAGATTGCAGTGTTAAATGCCAAAGATAATTTAATGTTAGAATTTTGGTGTTAAACTTTGATATTATTTTGATTTTTCGAAAGACATAAATGAAATGTAGATATTAGTGTACCTATATATAAAACTTTATATTTTACATATATTTTATTGAGGTAACTATAATGTAACCCCCCAATTAGTAAATTATAAAAATGTTGTTGTCTGTGTAATATAGAAATGACTGCAACTTTGTGTGAGAATAAAATTTAAAAGGACATACTACTTAAATTTCAAGTTTTGTTGTGTTTTATATAGCCTAGTCAGACAAGGAAAATTTTTGTATGTGTAGTTAAATTGAGTTTCTACACAGGCTAGTCAAGGAAGGATACTCCTACAAATATGTGTGGTGTGATTTATGTTATAAGGTAGGGTCAGAAAAATATGGCTAAGTTTAGTTACTATTAAAATTTAGGGGGTGAACTTGGATGGTATTTTACCTTTTATAAATGGAGAAGTGAAATGTAGATATTAGTGTACCTGAACAATGTTTGTGTATTATTATACAAAAATTTATATATTGAATTCTTCTGACCTTGAAATTACATTTTTGAAGCCTTTATATTTCTTATATAATGCAGAATTTACTGTTATATTTCATGAAAAAAAATATATAAAAGTATCCATTACTTACATTGCAAGTGTTGTATTTGAAAATGGCTAATCAGCAAGGGTGCCCATGCTAGTTTTATACTCCACTTCATTGTAGGAGATTTGTTTTTAGCAAAGTTAAATTGAGTTTACAAACAGCCTAGTCAAGAAAAGATACCTCTTGGTTTAAGTTGTGTTATATAAGGCAGGATTTATGTCTTGCATTTTTTTCATAATGTTTTATTAAAACTTTATATTTTATTGAGGTAACTACTGCAACTTTGTGTGAGAAAAAATTGTGAAAGTACATACTACTTAAATTTCAAGTTTTGTTGCATTTTATGTAGCCTACTTATACAAGAAGAATTTTTGTATGTGTAGTTAAATTGAGTTTCTACACAGGCTAGTCAAGAAAAGATACTCCTACAAATATGTGTGGTGTGATTTACGTTATAAAGGTAGGATTTAGAATAGAGTATTAACATTCTTCAAAAAACTAACCCCTTCCCCTAAGTGTTCATTGGCCAATGTGCCAGTTCTC
The DNA here is from genome assembly GCF_977018435.1 of Lepisma saccharinum. Classification (NCBI taxonomy): domain Eukaryota; kingdom Metazoa; phylum Arthropoda; class Insecta; order Zygentoma; family Lepismatidae; genus Lepisma; species Lepisma saccharinum. The sequence goes on from NC_139230.1 coordinate 211,723,933, forward strand.
ATGATTTTTCTCTCTGACTTTGTCACATTTTGTTCAAGGGAAATTCTTCAAATTTGGTTGCTTAAATACTTCTTCCAAGTAGATTGAAATGTTGTTTTAAAATTTATTTTGCAGTTTTCCAAAGACTTTTGCATAGAGTTGGAAGTGGTCAGAATGGACAGGCTTTTTGAAGAAAAAAGAAAATGGGAGTTTTTTCCTAGTCTTTTTTGGCTTTTTACCACAGTGTTTCGAATCAATGAAAATACATTTCTTGCCTGCATTTTTCTTGTTTCATAGCTATCATTTATCTCCCTACTGTAAAAAAGGCACATCTAAATTGAAAATATAACTTTTGACATGAAATTCATAACTAGACACAAGCTGTAGTTGCAAAAATACCGGCTTATTTCAATGGATGTTTTTTTCCCCAGGTGTTAACTTCATATTTCAGTAGGCTTACTAAATACATCTATGCATTTGTATTATGTAAACACTTGCTTAACTAGAATACTTTTGTATATATTTTATAAATAGAATCCAATAGTTTGATGGAATTTCATTGTTTGAATTTTGGCCTCCCCGGTGGTGCAGTGGTGGCATAGTCACCTTGTAATCAAGGGGTCCTGGGTTCGATACCCGGCAGAGGCACTTGGGTATCAGATCCCACTTTAAACTGTAGGCCCAGTCCCAATTAGCCGTACTGTGCATAAAGTGGATTTAAAACACCAAATCAACTAACCTTTCAATCAAAAGTTGTTTACAATTGTCAGTATCAGATTTCATTATGAATGTTGAAACTTTGAAATAAGGCAAGCAATGTAGCTCTTCATATTGAAATATTCAATTGAACTATTTCTAGATATATAGTGCATTTTTATGTAGCTTGTGCCACCTGTCGGTGGTAGCAAGGAGGCAACTCCCATAAAATCGCTTGTGATATCTCAGCTATGGAAACTGCTTTCTTTAAAATGACTTAAAGTTCTCAGAACTACAGTTACAAATACAATCAAAATAAGCACTTACCTTGTGACAGGGGATGTTGGAAATGTTGTCCTCATGCATCCACACATATCTGGCATGTTTTTAGGAAATTTTGTGTAGCTTAGGTAACTAAACATGCTAAAAGGGCACTTTAGTTTCCTAACAGCTTGCAACTAAGAGCGGCAACTGAAACACATGGCTTTGCAAATAACTTGTGAATTTCTTAACCCCATTCCATTACAGTAGCTTTGCGATTTCATTTGAGTCATATATTTAAAGTGTTTCAAGTTTATTTGTGTTTTGCTATAGTTTTCATAACTGCACATATGTACACATTACAACAAAATAAAGTCTATGCAACAAAACCCCCCACACATTAGAAGAACTTGAGAAGAATATTAGGAGAGAAACTGAAGCTATTTCAGAAGCTGAACTGTTGCATGTATATGAAACTTTTCTGAAAAGATGCCAGAAATGTGTGGATACATGAGGACAAAATTTCTAGCATCTTTTGTGACAAGGCACATGTTTATTTTGATTGTAATTGTAACTGTATTCTGAGAACTTAAAAAGTCATTTCAAAGCTAGCAGTTTCCATAGTGGAGACATCACAAGCAATTTAATGGGAGTTGCCTTGTGGGTGTGGCCGGCCGCCAAGCAGGCTGCCGATAGGCAGCACAAGTGACTGAAAAATGCACTGTATAAGTAAGTAATGTATTGTTTAAAAAAAATTATTCAGATATGGTGTTTGTTCTATCATGTGCACAGTGCAAAAGTTGGGCCATGGCATGGAAAATTTAAATATAAATTATTGTGATTGTGTATATAGTGCTTCTATAATTGCAATAATTTTGTGGAATGTTCCTGGCATAAATAGTTTGTTGTTGGAAGGAACAAAGAGGGTACCTGTTCTTGCATATGTGAGACTTTTTCAGAATCTTCATTCCATTTTTCATAATTAGTTATTATGAAGAGTATATTTTTATTTCCATTTATTAAAAAAATATTAAAGTTCCTTGTTGTTTGATACAGGTTACTAATATTTGTATGTTGATAATTACCGTCCACCAATTGTTGTATTATGCTACCAATTGTTTTTAATCTTTATTTATACACTTGTGTCATTCATAATTTAGTTTTATGACTTTCCAACTGCCACTATTGGCATAGCTTTGCATATTATTTTCAAAAACAACAATCTCCACTGGGTTCTTTCTGTCGAAGGATTATTAATATTAAATACTGAAAGTGATGTGTTTGTGTGATCATATTTAAAACAATTTTATTTAGTGCTACATATGTATGGAGCCAGTGTTGCAGAATAGTGCAGATATAATCCTTATCCTTTCAATCAAAAGCTGTTTATAATTGTCAGTATGAAATTTCATTATGAATGTTCAAACTTTGAAATGAGATATGCAGTGTATCTCCTCATGTTCAGATATTCAGTGGAACTATATCTGGTTTTATAAGTACTCTATTGTTTAAAAAATCATGCATGGTGCTGTTTCTCTGTCATTTTCTGGCATGCACACCGTGTGAAAAATTAAAATAAAAAATTGTGATATTTTTTATTCTGAGTCTTATTTTTTATTTATTTATATATTTTTTCCTGTCTGAGCCCCTCCTGCCTGTAAACCCTCTCTGGATGTGAACTTTTAAAGTGCACATTTTCAAACTTGGAGCAAACTTTACTTTTGTTTGTCCCAACTTGGATAACTGAGTTTCAGCAGGCTTGTTTCGGCACAGGGAATGTGGCAAGGGAATAATTTTCTTTGAACAACAGATGATGGCAGTTACTTTCTGGAAAATGTAGTGATTAGGTTTGGATTTTCTTCCACGCCAAGGGATAGACCTATGCACGTATTTGTTTTTAGAAATCTTTTGCCAAAAGTATATGTACCAAAAGCAAAGTCACAGAATATCACTGTACAATTGCCCGATATAAAAGCAAGAGACTGGTAAGTTTTCATTCTCTCCTTACATTTTGTTTACTAATTTTTATTCTCTTTGTTAAAGGATAAAAAAGAGAAGAGATTGGTATTACATTACAGCTTTACTGTTACTGTTGATGTTAGACATCGTGTCCAAGGCTGGTAAATCACCAATTATTCTTGTTTTCATGGATGATTGAATGTTAGTTTTAGAGTAGGTTGAAGAGGCATGGTCTAATTGTTCAACATAGGGGGGGATGCAACAGAGCATCATTTGGTGGGTTAATTTATTCATCGCCCCACGTCAGAAATGCATACCTATAAAATGAAATAATAATCTCTCACACACACACAAAATAGCCTTTGTTATTTCAAATTGGAATTATATGTTCAAAGTGGTATCGACTCGCCCTAGATATTACACAACATTTTTAAAAGTCATAATTTTCAGGAAATTTTAGAAATTTGTCATTTTGCTATGGACTCCTAATTGACAGACATTGAGAGTATGTTCATTTGTTCTCATTACTACATAAAAGAGTGAAATGTATCAGCCAAAAGCTGTGCTTGAGGAATTATTACCCATTCGATAAGATTATCCCACAATACACAAAGTGAAACAAAGGACTTTTTCAACACTATTTGCTAATATCGTATTTATGCATATATAATGTGCAGTAATTCAGGTTCAAGAAACTGCTTTCTTAATTGTAGGTCATAAAACTGTTGCTTTGCCAATGAAGAGTGAATGGCATCATGCCTATTCATTGAGTCGCCTGTAGCTATGTGGACCAACAGGAGAATATCGTCTTTTGTATACAATTAGTCGTGAACCTATGCCACGTCTTCCTCTCCCCTTCCATTGTGTTTAGCTTCCATTTCTGTAACCACCTTGTTTATTCTGTAGTAGAAGAGAGCAAGATTAAAATAGTTATAATTTTCTAGTGCTCAGGAAGTTATTTTCTATTAGTTTTTGCCTGACAAGTACCTCTGGTATGGGAGGTGCATGCACGAATTCTGCTAGAATGTCGGAAGACATTCCATTACAAAGTGAAAAATCATGGGAAATGGCCATTTCACTGTTAGGGTGGTTTTATATATATATATATATATATATATATATATATATATATATATATATATATATATATATATATTTAATTAATGAAATCCAACCTGGTAATTTGTATATGCACCTGTTGATATATACATGTTATACACAGTGACATAGTGAATGCATGCATGGTTTTAATGTTTATTATGTGCATAATATGCACCACAGTTTTTGGGGACAAATATTTTGGAAAGAAGGCCACATTATACATGAGTAAATATGGTAATTGGTAACAATTGACACATGCCGGCCCTCATGGCGGAGTGGTTGCACATTGTGCTATGACGCCAGGGGTCCTGGGTTCAAATCTTGGCCTGGGCATGTATGTTAGTCAGTGTCCATTCATCATGTCATCACTCATCCCCATCTTTGCAAATTAGCCAAAAGTGGCACAAAAAGCTAAGTAAAATAAATCAAATCGACAACAACAATTGACACATTGTTTTGTGATTCAAGTATGTCATAACTAGGGTGACCAGACACACACATTCAAAAAAGAGGACAGAGCATGGCAAAAAAGGAGGACAAAGTCATAAAAAAGAGGACACTGCAAAAAAATGACACCACATTGCCATTACTCACAATTTAAGCAATATTAAAAAAATCTTGCCAACGCCTTGCTCACAGATATTTTTCAAGTGATTTCTTTCAATAACTGCCTCTTACCAAAGCAAAGAAAGCAATCTCCTAATCTGTTATTTAACAAATAACAAATAATATCTATAATTTGAAGCACATAATTTTACTCCTTTTCTAATTCTTGGATATAAGAATGAAATATCCCCACAAGTGAATGCAAATGTAACAAGTAAGATTTATTTTAACTTATTTTTAAAACCGACTTAAAATTTTATCTAGTTTAGATTGTTTCACGAAATATGATTTTAATACCAGGAACATTTCTAGCACACTGTCAACAGCAGGGAAAAGTGATAGCCACGTTACACTTACCTCATATTAGTTTCTTCCATCCTTTTAAAAGCCTGATATTTTCTTGCAAGATCATTGTTGAATTTACACTTTCGCTTCGTTATTTCATGAAAGTAAATATTACTTAATAATCAAAATTTTTACTACGTATTTCTGTATCGCTCTGTATAACTCGAAAAGAAACTGGCCGATATCTGTGGTGGAGTGGTTAGCACACTGCATCACAACACCAGGGGTTCCGGATGCTAATCCCGGGCCTGGTATGGATGTTCTTTGTGAGTGTCCCTTCATCAAAATCATCATCATCATCTTTCATACCCATCTTCGCGATTGGCCAAAAGTGGCAGAAAAGCGAAGTAAATAAACCAAATCAATCAATCGAAAACCTGCACAGACTCAGTCGTTAGAGCGTCTGACTACCATGCAAGAGAGGTTCGTTCCCCGACAGGGGAGATCTGGGATTTTTTTCTACCGGTTCAAACGGCTCCGACGCTCACCCATCATCATATAAAGTGGATACCTGGAGGAAACTCTGGGGGGTAAAGGCAGCCATGGGCTTGGTACTGATCACATCACCCCAACCTTCGGCCGTGATCAAGGAAGTGTGGGGCCCTAACTCCACACCCCCTATACGTCTTCATGGCATGGTGCAAAGCACAGGGGAGCACTTTACTTTTACAGACTACGTGCATTCCTGCAGTCTCAAAGGGCGAAGCAACGAGTTAGAATAATACTAATGACGAGGGTGTGGAATTTTGCCTATTTTATTTATTTGTAGTAAAACACAGGCTTTAATGTTTAAAGTTCGTTTCATGGTGTTTCTAGTCCAAAAACGCATTTTTATAGTGCCTATAAATGCCTTTTTTGAGGGTTAGTACCTATTTCACTTAATCGTGCCAAAAAATTGCTATTCTGCAATTTTTGCATACTTCAGGTTTTTATTACATGCCTTTGACTTTCCCTACATTGAAGAAGGCTTTGTTGATGTTATCTGGTATTCGCCAGATTTGAGGCTCTCAATTTGACCACTGTTTACATTTTTTTGCTACAATGATGCAAATTGTTTTTTTTTTCATCGTTTGTTCAAATGTGCACAGTCGTTAGCACAAGCTCTTTTTGTGAGAATTACTTTAACTGACGATTCCCCACAAATGTGAATTTCGATCAAAAGAGTATTAATAGTTTGTTAATCATTAGCGCACTTTTATGTATAAACTGAAGTTCTAATACAGTATAACTGTATATTGTAAAGAGAAAATTGAAATAAGTTCACATTCATTACCCATTTAATTATTTTTTTTAATTTTAGGGTGTCTATTTTTGTGCCTATTTGAGAGGATTTTAGTGCCTATAAATCCGCACCCTACTAATGACTCAGTCGGGAAAGTGATCGTGTTCTGCTCCCAGATGCTAGGTGAGCATTGCTCAAATACTTAACGCACCCCAAGTGATATGATTATCGTTAGGTGTGGAAGCATTCTCTATGCAGCACATTTGCTATGGTCGATGCCATACTCTTTCCAAAAAAGGAGGACATTTACCGATTCTTAAAAAATCTGCCCAGATGCCGGACAGACACCTAAAAAGGAGGACATGTCTGGATAAAAGAGGGCATCTGGTCACCCTAGTCATACCTTCATATGTATACAAAGGAACAAAAAGGACAGGTAAAATATCATGTACAGCTTTGAAGAAATTGCGTTTCTTATTGCCACATGGTGCTGGTATACATTCCAGCTGTCGGGAATGCAATACAGGCCATGGGATACATATACAGGGTGGCTACGCACCAGGAATTATGCGGAATTTTGCTCCTGAGACGTGAAAAATTGCAACTTTTATTAATCCAGATCTCAAATTTATCTATACTGTAACGGTCCTTTGGTGTGTGAGGGTCGTTACATGGGGTATGTAGCTGCAATACTTAAGGACTTTAAAAATATAAACCACTCTATCATATATCTTATGGTTTATTAGACAGATTTCTTACATTGGTAGAGTATTACTATGTTTCTATCCTAAACTAGCTAAGTCCCTAATATCTCTGCTGGAGACTATCCAAGATTTATGCTAAGTTAAAATAAAGTGAAGTCCATTTACCTTACTCAGAGGTATTTTCTGGTGCAGTCTGGCGTCGAGCAGCAACTTCTCTGGACTAGGCCCTGTTCCTTATTTGGGGGGGGGGGGTTATAGCAAAGTGTCTTCCTGTCTGTTGGCTTACCAGTGACCCTTTCAAAGTCATTTCGATCTCAGTGGCTCTTTGTACATAAGTCCATTTCCTCAATAGCTCATGATGGGTAATCACCAGATTCCCATATTTAGTCCTAGAACAATTATCCATATTTGGAAATCATGAGATCACGGTTTTCCTTGTTTCAGAGAACCTTGAAGTTGTTTACTAATAGTTCACCCTTTTATGGGTTAGCCACTCCCCCTTATTCCAACCATGGCCTTTGGGCCAATGAATTGGACTTATCCTCTTCCCATGCTGTTGATTCGCCAAGAGACAGAGACTGTATGCTTTCGTGGTGGCACGCTGATTTGCGCATAATAAACTAGACTTCCAGTATTGTTAAGACTAGCACCAAGTCAAATACCATGAGTTCAGATATTTTATGAAATATAAACTGTATTTTATATCAATCTGGTTTGTTGTAAGGAATGGTTGAAAATCCATCCGTTACAACTCGCCTCACCTGATCTTAGATGGTCTCCATCTATATAAGCTAATGTTTAAATGAGGTACCCTCGTATATATGTAAGTAGATTAAAATATGAAAACAATAAAATTGGAACAAGCCCATGGTACACCATAATATGCGTACGCGACTGTTACATAGACATGGGTGTTCCCTGTACAAAAGATTGAGAGTAAATTAAAATTACAAAAATAAAAAATTTAGTAAAATCTAAAACCAAAAATTGAAAGAAAAAAAAATAAAATAAATTCCTACTCCTAACTATATGCTGTATATAATATTTGTTTCATAGGTGTAGATTACAATTCATTGGTTAACCATGATTCAACATAAACATAGGGTTAGTTCTGTTGTCACAAGACAAATCGTTATTTCTATCCATCAATCGAGGAGGTTCTTGCTTTACAATTTTAACGTCGCACATCTAGGGTGTTTCGCTTGGGGAAGTTCCTATCACTTGTTGAGAGGTTTCAAACGTTGAGGTGATTTGTCCTGATGTTATCAAACAGGTGTGTTGAAGTTCAAATTAGAGATAGATGGGGATCTGGTCCGGATTGACTTGGTGAGTGAACAATCTTAGGTTATCATCATCTTCAACCCTTGGACTGGAGTTCTGAAGAAATGAGTACGGTGGTGGTTCAATGTAGAGAAATATTTGGGATCTGGAACAAAAAAAACTATTAGAGTTCATCGATATGTCAATCCTAGCCTAGGATACATTCATATATGTGCGGTGCCTTCGGAGCTTCATATGTAGGTAGTTCTAGTTGAGTTTTCCTCATGGCAACCGGTTTATTTACTGAGTGTCGCGAAGGTTGTTTTCTGAAATAGATGCGATATAGGATCCATGATATGAAGGTAATTGTGATTCCCAAGAGGAATAGTAGCCAGATTATGAGATAAAGGTTGGGATTGTTATCCTTTATTTCTGTATTAACTGAGTGAAGGTTAATTTTGCATGTGGAATCTTCATGAAGTTCAGAGTTGCATACAAAGTTTTAGCGATTCACCAGTGTATAATCTATCCAATGTATGGACAGAATTAAGATGTTTGTGCTTTCGTTGGATTGGGTAGGATACAAGGAAATTGGGCTTGAAAACAGGACTTTCGAACACATAAATTACAATGACATCCCAGTTGAATTATGAGGGTGCCAAAAGGTGAAGAGCATAAGTCCAATTCATTGGCCCAAAAGCCATGGTTGGAATAAGGGGGAGTGGCTAACCCATAAAAGGGTGAACTATTAGTAAACAACTTCAAGGTTCTCTGAAACAAGGAAAACCGTGATCTCATGATTTCCAAATATGGATAATTGTTCTAGGACTAAATATGGGAATCTGGTGATTACCCATCATGAGCTATTGAGGAAATGGACTTATGTACAAAGAGCCACTGAGATCGAAATGACTTTGAAAGGGTCACTGGTAAGCCAACGGACAGGAAGAAACTTTGCTATAACCCCCCCCCCCCAAATAAGGAACAGGGCCAAGTCCAGAGAAGTTGCTGCTATTCATAAATGTTGTGAGGCATGCTTTTCACAGTTTAGTTTTTATGTTTGTCGATGAAGTAAAAGAAAGCTGCATTGGAAAATATAATAAAGCACAATTCTACTCTGAACTTGTGGTAGGACAAATGTATAACATTGGTAGGCTAGGATAGTTGCTAAATGCGAAAAAAGACCCCAGAGGAAAGTACAGTGCAGTAATGGAATACATATAGATTTTTATTTGAACTTCTCGTGCAGTCTTTTCTTATTTTTAGCTTGCCTTGCTAAATATCATTGGTTTCAAACTAATTTTTACGAACAGTGTTTCATTTCTAAAACTGAACATTTATGTAAGAGTACAATATCAGAGACCATTTATATTTCTTTAGGATAGAAACAGCAATGTGGGTTTATTTCACGCTGTTCAGTACTAGCATGCAATAGGGTCCATATTAAATTTTAGATGAACCTATTTTTTTTGGTACATATATTCCAAAAAATTGACTCCAAAACATATGATTCTGAATTGTGTTTATTGAACGACGTAAGATTTTAGAAATACAATGCCATTTATCTATATTGTGTGTTTTAGTGCTTTTGCCCCTATTGTTTCCTTCTAACAAGAAATATTGTAAAGGAAATGCTTTCCCTGTACTGTCACTGACAATAAAAATTGGACATATAGATCCTGAAATACTCGCTTCCCTAGGAGGTGCTGTGTGTGTTGCCTAACTCTACTGCGATAAGTGGATTTTAATAGCTAATTTTCAATGGCAAGTTCTACCAGCCCCGTAGATTTATGCAACACACACACCTTGTAGAAAAATGGAGTATTTCAGGATCTAGGTGTTCCATTCTTATTGCCGGTAACTGTCGATTGCACCATGCCATTCAGGAATACAGGTGTGGAGGATAGAGTTTCATACATTATCGATCTCGGCCATACTGGAGGTGATATGATCAGCACTACGCTTCATCCATCTTTACTAGAGTTGCAAAAAAGCCAGGTTTTTTGAATGGACGTTTTTTCTTCCGATAAAAAGCTGGATTTTTGGGGGGGAAAACGTAAATTTTGGCTTTTTACCAATTACAGCTAACCTATTTCACTTGAAGTTACTGTTATGAGTTTACAGGTTTGTAGTGACATATTTTAGAACTAGCTAAAAAAAAAAATACATCATGTAGCAACAAAGAGACAGATATTGGCCAATCCCAATGGACACATATTGCATAGTGGTTCAGATACAATTTTAACCCTAGCTAACTGGAAAGTTGGGCGGAGGGGCTTCACAGGCCCACCACCTATATTTTTTTAGATTTTTGAACTGTTTGAAAATAATAAATTACATTGTTTCCTATGTTTTACATTATTATGTATTAATTTTGGTAGTCACTGCCACCATCCTCGTTGGAATTTGTTGTGTTGTTGCTTGGTACCATGGGCGTCCGGAAGGGGGGGCAAGGTGGGGCCATGGCCCCCCTCCTGGAAAATGGAAGTCAACCAAAAATTATGTATTTCACACACATAATTTCATTTTAGCCACAATAATATGTGTTAATTATTGCATGAACATCAAGCAATGTTTTTTTAGGGAACAACACTATTTTTGGAGAAAATGTGCCTTGTTTGCCCCCCCTGGAAAAAAATACCTTCCTTGCCCCTCCCTGGAAAAAATCCTGCGGACGTCCATGCTTGGCACGTTTCTGTTGTTTTTTCCTAAATCGCCGCTAGGTGTGCTGCTGTCGCCTGTATGTCGTTGCTGTTGTCCGGTGTTAATTGCTGCAGTAACGGAAGCCAAGGCATGGTGTGCCTGACCACTATTTATGTTCACTTCATGGTTGTAGTGCATGATGGCGTGTGTTTCTTTGATTTTTGTGTCTTATGAGAGAGTGTGCTTTGTATTTGACACGTACTTTCTCAATTTTATGGTTGTGGAATTTGATATGCTTGGCAAGTCCGGTGCTGAATTGGGCAGTTTTTGCATTTGATAGGTGCTGCTGAATTCTTTCACTGATGGGCCTGATGGATCTGCCGATGTAATGAGCTTTGCACTTGCATTCAGCATCATAGATGCCTGGATTGTTGAGGGGGAGAGAAAGTACAATTTATGTTTGTTTAGTTGGTCAGCTATTTTGGAGGTTGGTTTGAATGCCTGGTGAACGACATCTACCAGCCTGTGTAGTGCAGACAGTGAAATTCTGAGGTGGCGGGGTTACAGTGTGGTCATGTTTTTCCTGGAGGGGGCTTGGCCCCCTTGTTGCTTTACATGGCAATGTCACGGCACAAGCTTACGTTGACATTTTAACAGCTTTCATGCTGCCTACCGTCGAAGACCAGTTCGGGGATGACCATTGTGTCTTTCAAGCACCCGTCCATACTGCAGGGCTTGTGGGGGAGTGGTATAACGACAACAATGTCCCACTAAGGACTTTCCTGCGTAGAGTCCTGATTTGAATCCCATAGAACATCTCTGAGATGTTTTGGAATGCCAACTTCATGCTAGACCACATCGATCCACATCAATACCTTTTCTCATTTTGGCACTCTGTGAGGAATGGGCTGCCATTCCTCAGGAAACCTTCCGGCACCTGATTGAAAGTATGCCTGTGAGAGTGAACGCTGTCATCAAGGTTAAGGGTGGGCCAACACTGTACTGACTGCCACTGTTCCCGATGGAGGGTTGCCCAAACTTGTACTTTATTTTCAGGTGGGTGTCCGGATACTTCTGATCACATAGAGTATATCTTGTTCTATATATATATATAAAAATGGATGTGTGTGCATGTGTATTTTTTCCGGGATAACTCTCATACGCCTGGAGCAATATCAACCAAACTTGGTACAAATATAACTTACAATCTGGAAAGAAATACTGTGGGGGTAAGACACCCCTGGCACCCATAGGGGTTGGAGTGACAAGTAAAAATAATCGAAAATGACCGATATTAGTGTGGAATCCATAGTTTTCGGAGTCACTAAGAAGAATAGTGACACTCTGAATGCCGTTCAACTAGAAGACACACCTGGAACCCCTAGGGTAGGGATGACATGTAAAAAGACTGATATTAGCATGGAATCTATAGTTTTTGGGGTCGCTAAGAAGAATAGTGACACTCCCAATCAGGGTTGGCATTTTGCCCAGGTTTTTTCGAAAAAAAACCAACCCAGGTGGGTTTTTTTGGTATTTTTCAGATAAAGCCCTTTAAAACCTGGGCAAAACTGTTTTTTTTTAGGTTATGTTTATAAATATATATATACTTTAAAAATGAAAAACATTTTTTCCTGATAGTAATATATTGGAACATTCAATTTGTATTGTTTTATTTCACTGAGTCAAAAACTATTTAATATTTTCTGTTAACATAGTTAAGAATTGACGATCAAGGTCTCACACCTTGAAATTATTAAATAAAAATGTTGTACATAACCCATGCCACAACAGACCATTGAGAGTCCAGGCCTACCTACAGACTGCTGGCCAGACTCCCAACTGATCCTACTCTGAGGTGGGATATCATCCAACCAGTTACGGGGTGACGTGTGGTAAGCATGACCAGGGCTGGAATAACCTATGGGCAACTGGGGCAATTGCCCCGGGGCCCCCACCAAAAGGAAGCTGTGAAGGACTTACACCAAAAAAATATTTTAACCGGCTGGCTATGCTTGTGAAAAATTACATAAGTTGTATTTTATATGGAAGGGTTATCTCCAAAAGAAAGGTTTCTGACCTTTTTACCAAATTGTGGTCACACTGGGTCTCCTATTTCTAATGTGTTATTGGAGTTTCTAGACCATCATAAGATTGATATACATGACTGTCGTGGCCAATCGTATGATAATGCTGTGAATATGTGTGGAAAGTATAAAGGCATGCAAGCTCTCGTCAAAGAAAAATAAACTAGCAGAGCTAGTACCATGTTGTGGCCAAGGACGTATTTAGGGGGGTCCGACCCCTCCCAAAAGATTTATCAAGTACTAAAATTAAATAATGAAAAATATATTTGTTAGCCGTTACTGTATAATTTTCTCTGAACTTATTGGAAAACAAGGATTATATTGGGATCATACGGCTTTGAGGGACAGGAAGGACGTATTTAGGAGGTGTCCAGGGGTCGGGACTCCCCGAAAGACTTAGCAAGTACTAAAATTAAGTAATGAAAATATTAGCATTTGTTGCATAATCGATGGTTATTAATTTCCTCTGAACTTGTTTTAATCAGAAACTTAATTTTCTCCAACTTCATGTGACATCATTTTTGTTATTCGATAAATATTCATTTATTCATCTATTTGACATTAATTTCATTGCCAGAGCACTTGTTTTGTGTAAATTATTCCGATCTTAACTAAAGGTAAGCTACGTATTGAATATGCACTGTTTCTTCTCTATTTTTTATAGCTACAGTATTTTTTTTTACCTAATTGTGTAATAATAATAATATTAATTTATGTATTGTAATTAGTATTAATTTAATATAATTATTTGATTTAAACATTATTATCACCATTATAATAATTATTATTATTCCTGAGACACTTGGATCGCCCCCCCCCCTTTCCCCACGAAACATATTTCTAGATACCTGCCTGGGTGCCCACTCTTTGAATCTGGTAGGGAAAGCAGCGGCTAATGCATGTCCTGCAGCTGTTCATTTCTTCCATTTGCTTTATGTGTTCTTCACAGAATCACCTCACCATTATCAAACCTTGGTGGATAAGTTAAGACAAGCAGAAGGGAAATACTATGTTCCCAAGAGTTTAAGTGTGAGACTCGGTGGGCATGTAGAGCAGATGCCACAAAAGCCATAGTCCAAGGTTACGAAAACTTTAAGGAAGCTCTTGTCGAAATAGGCAATGACAAAGAAGAGAAGGATATTGAGAAGGATATTGTAAGAAGTGAAGCGAATGGGTTCTCACGGCAGATGTTGTCCCTGGAAATCGCATTGTTAGCAGTCTTCTGGAATGACATTTTAGAGAGATTTGATGCTACGAGCAAAACACTCCAAGATCCATGGTTAGTTCTTCAGTCTGCCATTGATATTTTGAGATCTTTAAATAAGTTCGTAGAATCAAAAAGAACTAGTTTTCTGAATATGAGGAGATAGCCAGAAGAAGAAGTGGCACAGAAGAGTACAATACCGACTGAATCCTCTTGACTATGAAAATGAACCTCAAATCACCTCATCACTCGTAGACAGAATTTGTCCCTATGAAACTGTCGCAAAGAGGTTCAGTATTCTAAATGAACTGGCAGTGACAACTCATCACAAATGACACCTGCAGCTTGCCAGCTTGTGAGCATCTATGAGGAGGATCTGGAACCCTCGCTAGAAAATGAGCTGATACAGTTTGCACACCTAGTAAGCAGTAGCAATGTCAAACATCAGGAATACATCCCAATGGAACAGTCTATGTATAATATTGTATGTAAGGACCCATTCCGCAGTACATTTCCCAATGTCGAAATTCTCTTTAGAATGTATTTGGTCTTAATGGTAACAAACTGCAGCGAAGAAAGATTTTTCTCAAAAATGAAATTAGTGAAAAACAGGCTTCGCGCTGCCATGGGACAGGATTGCTTATTCAATCTTTGTTTATTAAGCATTGAACATAAACTTCTTCATGAATTGGACTTTGATGATATAGTAGATGAATTTTCGGCGAAAGAGGCATGAAAAGTATGTCTACTATAAGTGTTAAGCCTTTGGGAATTTTCTTGAAGAAAGTGTAGTTACTACAATTTCCACAAGAAACCTGTCGGTAATTGTCCAATAGATGGACTGTGCATATTTACTCTTAATTGTAAGTAATATCATTTATAATAAATTATGTATGTAAGTACAGTCTACTGCTCAGTTCTCTATTTCCGCCTGAACCCATTTTAGTATTTACTATATATTTTAGTTACGGTGTTCACTCTTCATAATATACTGCAGACATTTAGACACAGAATTTTACTGCACTATTCTCCCTGCAAACCTATCTGCAATATGTTTGATTGTGAATGACTACTGATTCAAAAATCAGGTCTACCATTTCAACTACTGAAAATTTGTGGTTAACATATTGAGCTAATAAAGCTCCTAGTAAAAAGTAATAAAAAAATGGGGAGCCCCCACAAAACATTTTGCCCAGTGGACACCACAAACCTTGATACAGCCCTGAGCACGACGAACCCCCAGTCGTCGTCGTAGGTTTTCATGATGGGGTTTCGCTACTCGTTCGTAGCTCCCCAATTTAATCAATGATGGTAAGTGTTCACCAGTCTCATACACAGGCCGAAATCTCAGGAAACAAACCTGCACACGTCCCATAGCCAGAGCCCAAAGCATGACCTCACAGCCACAGTGCGGGACAAATGATTAAATTATCTAAATAACTATGTCCTGAAAAATTTGACCAATAGTTTGATTCTACTCATGCTGGATGGCGTAACAGTTAATAGATCTATGATCAGTTCCCAGGGTTGCGCATTGCAAGACTATACTAATACTTGATGGCTGTGGTGGTTTAGTCGACCTCTGTGGTGGAGTGATTAGCACAGCATGCTGCAATGCCAGGGGTCCCGGGTTTGAATACTGGTTCGGACGTGCATGTTGGTGTTTGTCCCAATGATAATACAGAGAAAATTGAGAAAATAGAGAGAAAAAGAGGGATACTACTGCTTAGGGGTATTGTAAAAAAAAGTAGACAGGCTGGCTGACTGCCATGCAGAAGACCCGGGTTAGAATCTTTGGGTGGGTGATCTAAAGTCGGAATTTTTCTGGTCTTGTCCCTGCATAAAGCAACTCTGGAACTCGCCCAGCCTCAAATCAATGAGTCCTTGGTGATAAAAGCAGCCAGAGTTTGGTTGTGATCACATCACCTCCAAAATGGCCAAGATCAAGTGTATGTCGGGCCCTACCCCCATATCCCCTGAATGTGCATTCATGGCGTGGTTCTACATGCATGGGGAACTTTACCTTTACCTACTATACAACATATGGTAGCTGCACACACACTTTTAAATCTGCTTCAATGCAGTTTGTTCACAATTTTGATTTCCCATCATTTTTGTCGGTGTTTCAAGTTTAAATATCTCCTCCATGTATTAACCATGCCAAAATTATAAGTCTGACACATTTTTCTTGACTGAATTCATCCAAATGGAATACCATATCGATCCTCCAAAATATCTGGTTGCTATGAAACTAACAGTTCCCATGGACAAAACATTAGTGCCCCTCATTTGGATCCCAACATACATATTCATTATATTGTTAAAAAATTATTTGTTACACCATAGCTTAAGGAATGCCCTAAAATATTTAAGTCTCTTTTCATATTGTCCAAAAATGTAGTTTAGGCAGATATTTGAAAGTGGCATCAGAATTTGGAGCTACCTCAGAATATGAAAAATCAATTCTTCATCCACCATCTTTAAATGCTTTGAACAAATGCAAAATAAAATCATTCCCTGGGTGTACCTATTTGCGACATAAATTTTAGCTTAAAAACTCTAAATTTGCTACAGATATCGTGGTCTCAAAATTGGTAACTTTCCCCCACCTTTCCTAAACCACAGAGTTTTTATTAAAAACTAGCTCAAGTAATGTCCTAACATAGCTGAGACTTGGTTTTCTTGATCTACGAAAATCTAACCTCAAATATTTGCATAACTTAAAGTTCTCTCAAGGCATGTCAAATTGTCCACCATCTTTAAACATAGTGACAAATTTTTCTCAAATACAATATGACACCAATCCTTTAAGTAAGTTATCTTGTAACTCTAAAAATTGCAACTCAAATGCTTTACATTTATGGCAAAATGTATGTTTGCGATTTTACCACCACTCTTCTCCTAAACTATGAAAATTTTAAGTTTTACTGCAAAATTGAAGACCGGCGGATTATCTACAATGACTGAGTTTAGTTCCTTGTACTCCAAAAATACATTGTAGACAGACAGTTTTGGGGAAAAGGAGAGCATGGTATATAGTGTGCGTGCAACATGAGTAAAATCAGTTTTTCATTCACCATCTTGAAACACATTGTTCAATTTCATTCACATGTAATACCATTGCAGTCTGTCAAGTTTTCTAGCTGCAGAAACATGTTATCATGGTTACTAAATAGATGACTTGTCTTTCTTTGCCTATCAACCCCACCCATGCTCCTCAATTCATGCATTAGGTTTCAATAATTTTATTGTGAATTTACAGTGCAAGTATTGTCACAATGCTCCTGAAAGTTTTAAAGCTCGAAATTATAGTTTATAAAAAGGTTTGAAAATGTCAAAAACGGTCAAAATATGAAAGTATATGTATGCATTGTATTCACTTGAGTACCCCAGACCCCTACTTTTACGAAAAAAAAATATAAATTGTGGTAGATTATGAGTGTGCTAGACTTCTTGGGCATAGAGCTCCTAACCACAAATAATATTTATCCTACATAGGCAAGCAACCCATTACGTTCAATCAATGCACTGAACTGGAGGGAGGGAGGGGTCACTGTCTCGGTGCAAGGCATTGGAAAGAAAACAGAACATTTGCACACATACTAAATTTTGAGAAATGAAATGAATCATTTGAAAAGTTTTTGATTTAATTATACCACAGTTAACTTTATTCTACTTTCACGACATTTCAATAAAATGTACTCAGTTCTCTTTTGTAATGTTTTATACATGGAAAAAAATATTGTAAAAGTTGATCGTCACAGGTGAAACTATGTGGCTAGCCCACATACGGAAGTGATTGATATGTAAAGTGCTACCACATTTCAAATTACATAAGCTTTGTTCGTTCAATGTTTGATCTAAATATTTCAGACCCTTTTCATCTTTTTGTTTCTTGGATATATGTTCATATTATTTCTTGTTAAAAGTCCATTTCTAGTATGATTTGAGAAAAATATCACTGACTTTTAACACATTAATTATTTTGAATATTATAAGCTTGGCTAAGCCTTTATTTTACAAGTTTTCTCAAACTGTCGACAATTCTAGAACTTCAAAATTATTTAAAACAATAATTTACAACATTTTCTGAAAAAAAAACATTATAAGTGGGTTTCTCGGAAAAAAACCTGCGTGGGGAAAACTGGGCTGGGCCCACCCAGGCCAACCCTGCTCCCAATGCCATTCAACTCCAAGTTCATTACTATTGGCATGGAGGGGAGAGGGGGTGAAAACTAAAATGTCAAAAATGACCTACATTACATTAGTGTCAAATCCATAGTTTTAGGAGTCGCTAAGCTAATTGGTGACATTCATATACTGTACTTATACTTTTAAATACCTGTAAATAAAATTAGTTACATTTTACACTATAGTTAGAATTCATTATTTTGGGATAAATAAATACCCAGGGAATCAGCTAGTATTGTATACAAGTGTTGAAGCACTGTCTCCATCCCAATGTGGTTATGGCAAGTTAAATACTCTGAAGCTTCAGAAGAGTGACATGTCATTGCGGAAATGTTAACTAACTCAATGTAAAAAGAAGCAGGTCTGTTGCTCCTCATACGGAGGATGATTGAACCAGAAAATGCCGAGGACAGATATATCCGTCAAACCTCTGCAGGTAACAAGTGGGCATGATGGATATATCCATCATACCCACATAAAGGGTTAATCCTTGGCAATACTTTCAAAATAAAGTTTCGTAACTCTCTTGGTTTCCTGGTGCATCTGCTGAGCTATTGTTACAACCATTCATCACAGTATATTATTACACACAGGTGGATCCAGATTTTTTTTTTTTCTGGAAGGGTGAAAGGAGGGGTACAGCATTGGTTGTACATATGCACACATACATTAACATGTGTGTGCATTTATATGCACATGGATAGGGTTATACAGTGCATTTGTTTTGGGTCTGGGTCAATATAGCGCATGTTGGATGGTGAAGATGCCGACATCAACGTCCCGTAATATCTCGCTTATTTGCGCACATGTCTTTAGCATGTAAACAATTATATTTATATTGCAAAATGATTTGATTGATTGATTTGCCTTATTTTACTTCGCTTTTGTGCCACTTTTGGCTAATTTGCGAAGATGTGGATGAGTGATGATATGATGAAATTGATGAATGGACACTCACAAACATCCATACCCAGGCTGGGATTCGAACACGGGACTCCTAACGTCGTATTGCATAATGAGTACTAACCTGTGTTATAAGAGTTGTTCAAAGTTGTTCACGTGTAATCTCAGCCCAGAACCAAAACGAATGCACCATAGAAGGTGTGGCCGTACATAACTGAGAAGACTCACAGCTTCTAGAGAACATCACGCCGAACCATTTTTCGTAATGATGTCTTACTTGTTTAAGCCTTGTTTGATGCTACAAAATCCTCGACTAAAACTGACATTTTGTATGTTGTATGAAAGCAAACACGTGACAGATTCACAGTTAACACTAGCATTTATTATTTCTATCAAAAATGAAGAAAAAGTCTAGTACAATGTGGGTAGATTAGGCAAGGTTCATCCTCTGGAGTGTGCCGTGCAAAACTTATGAATTCTGTCTTAGATGCAAACACATCAAATATGATATGCAGTATTTGTATCTATGATGATAATTGCATGCATACCCTTAACAAGTGGCTCACTGCAAATAGGCTCGCAATTAACCAGAATAAATGCGTATACACAATTTTAGGCTCTAACTATTATCTTGAAAAAGTAAATTATGATACAATTAACATCAAAATTAAAAACCAAAACATAATTTATGCACCAACCGTTAAAAATCTAGGCCTTACTTTTGATCCCAAACTTTCCTGGGCAGGGCATATTTCAGCTCAATGCACAAAAGCGCTAACAATAATGAGATCACTCTACAGGAGGAGAGACTTTTTCACTAAAGAAACTAAATTATATCTCATCGAAACTCTAATATATCCTATTTTCGATTACTGTGATGTGGTGTACGGCACGAATTTACAACGTAAAATATCGAACAGAATACAAAAAATACAGAATTCTTGCATTCGTTACGTTCTCTCGATCAGGAGAAATCAGCACATCCTACCCTTGCTCAATACATACAAAATCCTTAACATGTCTAGGCGACGCCTTCTGCATCAGTGTTCTACAATATATAAAGTATTAAAATTGCAAAAACCTAGCTATCTCCACGAGAAACTGGCATTTAGAAATTCCATACATCCATACAATACTAGAGGTTGGCGAAAAATCGACATTCCCCGCCACTCTGCTGTCAGTTTCGAAGGCTCCTTCTCCCTCTGGTCTGCAAAGGTTTGGAATGCTCTTCCCGATTATGTTTCTTTTGCTACAACACCCAAAAACTTCAAAGAACAAGTCGTACTATTTTTATTGCAAAGACAACAATTGAGCATTAGCTCGTACGACTAAGCAACAGGAATCAAGTAAAGTAAAACCATGTATTTTGCAAACACTTATCTGACACAACGAATATTTATTTCATCCTGTATGCATGCTATTTTAGTATCGATTTGGAAATTGCGTATGTACACGTGTGTATGTGTGTGTGTGTGTGTTAATGTATCTGTCATTGTATTCTCTTATAATTTTATTATTTTTCATTTATGTCAAATTCATTCATGTTTTGTTATTTGATTTCAGTATTATTCAGTATTATAAATGTATGTATTGTAACTTTTATTCACCAGAGTTAGGTGGTAGAGCAGCCCAAGGTTGAATCTCGCTCTGTAGTAAATAAAAAGACTTTTCAATTCAATTCAATTCAATTCAATGATTTCAAGGATAGGAGTAAGATCATACACCACCCTGACAGCATCCCTGATAAAATGGTAGGATTTACATAGTGTTCTATCATGGTTAAATCTAGCAGAGAAAATAAATACTAATGACAACCAGGAAGCTGGTTCATAGAAAATGCTTTCTCTCTCTCTTTTTTTTAAATTTGTAAAAAAAAAAAAAAACAACAACCATGGAAGCACATTTAATGTCAATGCTACCAATTGGCTTATTTGTGCTCAATTTACTTCTTGGGCTATTGGTATGCAACAAAATGATCACCTTTCACAATACCTAGCCATCTCTTTTGGAGGAGCTGATACATCAGCAGCCTTTGATAACATACACACACATACATAAATGCACATCCAAGTTATTTTCAAATTTACTATACATGGACTGAGACAGTCTCTTTTTAATTTAAGTTAAAGTTTTATTCTGGCTTATACTTTCTTAGTTAAACTTTAATAGAGGTGAAATGTTCTGCTTACTCTTGGTGGAGTGGAGTAAAATATGGGTTGTTTGCAGTGTATGAATTTGATCTGCTTAGTGCAATTTAGATGACAGGGCTTTGATGTTTAGATATGTTGTTCAGCTAAAGTCGTGCCAGCTGATGAGGTTACATGAGGGAGTAAAAACATAGATGTTCTCCTGGATCTTACTTGAATGTGACAGATTTCATGTTCTGCTCAAATCCTGTAACATGATTCATAAATAGGGCTATCATATACTCAGTGTGAAATCAGGACCTTTTTTCTTGGAAATGCACCACAAATAAAATACAAGGTTTATATAAAGAAACATTTGGGGATGGAATATCTGAAATAGGATAGCCAAATGGTCACTAATCTCACCTTTGGAGTGAATGGTCCTAGCTTTGATTCCCAATGGAAATCTCCAAAATTTTGGTGAGGAGAACTGGGGAGTTATTTGATAAGAAATAGTGGGTTCTAATCCTGAAAGCCACAATTTAACTGAATTGTTGTTTTAAGTCCACTTTATGCACAAAAAGGCTAATCGGGACTGGACCTACAGTTTAAAGTGGGATCTGAACCACTATGCGCCTCCACTGAAAGCAACAAAACAGTGGCAATAGGATTGAATACAATGATTACATGTCACCTAATGAAAAAGCCACTTGGTAGGCCCTGGTCTTCAGCATGCTCTTACACAATGGAGTTCAGCTTGGTTCAATGGTAAAATAGTCACATCACTACTCTACTTTCCTGTTGTGCTCAGCTATTTAGTTCTTTCTTTTGTTCTTCACTATTGAAACTGATGCTACCACAATCCATGAACTGTAAAACAATGAAGCTTTGAATTAAACTGCATCAGATTACAGGCCTACTTTCACAGGAAAAAGAAAATCTTTGAAATACCATGAACAATTTTCATTTTAGTTTTTCACGTATCTCTAAGGGAATGATAATGGATCTAGTCTCTGCTCAACTCTTACACTGGTATACATGTCAGAAAATGCAAGAACAAACAACACCATGTAATGAAGATTTCTTCTTTAATGAGCAATTTAATAAACTGAAATTGAAAAATGAAATGATTTGAAATTGACAAAGTACAAAATTACATTGTACAAAATTCTAACATATTAATTAATAACGAACAAGAGATTTTTCACGCAACTAGATATAGTTTAGCTTAACATTCATAATGAAAGTTCGTACTAAAAATATAGACAGTCAAAATATTCAATCTTTTCTCTCTGAAATTATTACAAATAATAGCTTCCATAAATCGTAAACAAATGATTAATTAAATATGTCCAGTGTCGTACACAATTTATATTTTGAAACAAGTAACATCCCAACATTTAAGCGGCACACAATTTTGCATAATTTGTAGGGGAAAGTCTTACAGTACCGACCGGCTTACAGTTCTCACTTCCGCTGATTGATGGCAGGGTACTACAGTGACATGTGGAAGGATCCTGTAGACATACCTCACATAGTTCTGGCACGGTGTCTTTTTGTTCAGTAAAGAGGGAACTGCGAGGCGTTGAATAAGTTTCACAATATTTTGAGTGAGAAAAGTTTGCGAGGCGTTGAATAAGTTCCACAATATTTTGAGTGAGAAAAGTTATATTTAGGACACCATTGATTCTTTCTAAGGTAAGTCCATCATGTGTTTGCAATGCCTGTGAAAGGTACATGTGTTAGGTTAATGTTTATGGTAAAAGTTATGTAATATATTCACTACATAGTGTCATCACCTGCAAGGTAACAACAAGTGTGTCATCCAGTACCAACAACCACATCGTTGTCCAGTACTGACCAATATTAACTATAGAAGAAAATGTGGTCTAATTTTGAAGATACTGGTCAGATCCTTTTCTATCATTACAGAGGAAAATGGCAACACCGAAGGAGAGAAAAAAAGGAAAATGGGCCGAAGCAGATATGAAGGCGACTGTAGATGAAATACTTTCCAAGCGTGTGACACAATGACAGGCTGCATCTGCTTTTGGTGTACAAATATATAGTTATTGCATATCACAGTATTACAAAATATAGTTTTTAGAATTGGGCAAACAAAATAATGTAAACAGTTTCTTGTTTTATTGATTTTAATAATTGTTTTGTATTTCACTGTCATCCATATTTGGTGGTCGGTACTGGGCAACATTTTTCAGTCTGTATAAATTAATACATTTTTATTTTTCTCAATATGTAGCTATTTATAAGTAAATATAAAACATATAATATCTTTCTTATAGCAAAGGAATTCTGGAAGAATAGAAAATTGCTTTGAAATTCATAGTTCTTTCACTTTAACAAAAGTTATAATCAAAATACTTTAAGTGGTCGGTACTGCAAGACTTTCCCCTAATCCTGGAAAATATGAAGATCTGACAATTAAGGACAAATTATAATTGAAAGGGTAAGGAATTATATCTATACTATTATGAAACACTGACTCCATACACATGTAATAGTAAATGAAACATTTTAAACATGATCGTACAACACACATTTGTAAAAATTGGTTTCAGTATTTAATATTAATACTCTTTGGACAGAAAAGAAACCAGAGTGAAGATTATTGTTTTTTTGAAAATTTTATGCAAAGCTATGCCAATAATGGCAGTATGAAAGTCAAAAGAACCAAATTTTTTTGTGTGTCAAGTTGAAAAACTAAATGTGTGGCACCATTCCATAAAATATGGATTAAAAACACTCACTTCCGTGATACTACAGTGCCGAGGCGTCCATGGAGTGGCAGGAAGTGGGATCATGTCTGCCAGCATTCATACCCACAGTTGTACGCTGACCTTGGCACTGTACGTGTCAGTGCTTCATTATCCAGATAACTGGTGTACAGTTTACATGTTTTTGTGAAGTGTTAAGGTGTTAACACATGTTTTAGATTGTTTTAGTTTACATATTACTTGTGCTTTTCTGAAACAAAGCATTTTTATGTACAACTTTTACGTCATTACGAATTCTTGTAAGGAAGTTAGAATACATCTTGCAGCAGATTTCCAAGATTTCCTGTTTCACACA
The DNA here is from genome assembly GCF_977018435.1 of Lepisma saccharinum. Lineage (NCBI taxonomy): Eukaryota > Metazoa > Arthropoda > Insecta > Zygentoma > Lepismatidae > Lepisma > Lepisma saccharinum. Next base: position 211,748,307 of record NC_139230.1, read on the forward strand.
AATACAGTTTTTGAATACTTGTGAACAAATTTAGGTAATCAGGGTCTGTTCTTGATAAGAAGCAAAGGGTAAAACTGTGTGCTTAATGAAGAGAAACTAGCTGATATTGAAGTACGATCAAAATCCATCCAGCACCTTGCACAAGAAACAGACATTTTCATGACATCTGTGTGGCAAGCCACCAAGCATTTAAACCCTACATTAGAAGAATTGAAAGAAAATATCAGGAGAGAAATTGAAGCAATTTCGGAAGAGGAACTGTTATGTGTTAGTGAAAATTTCCTATTAATATGCCATAAATGTGTGGATGCAGGAGGACATCATTTCCAATACCTCTTGTAACAAGGTAAGTGCTCATGTGATTGTACGAGATTATTTCATTACATAGCTAGTGGTTCCAGTTACGCAGATGTTGCATCCAGTTTGCTGGCAGACACAATCATATTTCCCACTGTGCTAGCCGTCGCTCCATGGACCCCTCAACCATAAAAGGCACTGTATAAGTGGTAGACAGTATATTTCCACACACACAAACATAAAATAATAAGGAACTTTCACATCTTTTAATACATGGAAATAAGAATGTAGACTTCATAATAACTAATTATGAATAATGAAATGAAAATTATGAAAACCGTTCATACACATAAGAACAGGTACCCTCCTTGTTCCCTCTCATTGGAATACTGATAATGAAATTTTTATACAAAATGCATTCCATAAAACTGATACACCCATGTTTCAAGCAATTTTCCAGAAATTCATAAATACTGCAATATACAGTGCATTTATTTTAGCTCTTCATACTGAAGGTTAAGGGAACAGAATGGGCAAACTGGTGCAGCTTACTACTATTGAATTATAATCACAAGATCAGCCAACATTTCAACCTCCTTGGAAGAAATACTCAAACAGCCTAGTTTGAAATCATTCCCTTGAACAAAATGTGACACAGTCAAGAGATAAAAATCAGGACAACCGGCATACTGACCAATGAATACTTAGGGGGGAGACGTTAGTTCAGGTTTACTATATGTTCTGGATTTTCCAGGACAGACTCCCAAAAAATTTCTCTGGGATTCACTAATGTCTCGGAATCGGATGGGACAGCAGAAATGATTAAAAGACTAGAAGACTATACCGTTAGGAATATTATTTCTATTTAAATACATGGTACTAATTTTAAAATGCTCAGTTTACAAAACAATCTAACTGTACATTTGAACTGCTCCCTCTCAATAATACAAGAGTTATTGAATTACAAAATGTGATGCAGAGTTCTTTGACTTCACAATGACACCGCCCAATGCACTTGCCAACAAAAATTACTGTAATAATAATGGTACTTCTATTTCCCTCTGTTTGCAGTGCTGAATTTCAGTAAAGGTTATCTTACATTGTATATAGTGACTGTAACCAGTCAGTACTCAGCTGTCTTACCTATTCAGTCTAAAATTTTCAAATCAAGTATTGAGCGAAATAACTGGAAATAGATACCATCTAAGCATGTGTCATTCTTAAGCCTCAGTTTTCTAAATTATCGTGTGCCTAGTTTAATAAAAATGATTTCAAATTTCTTGAAAAAAATCCACAGCAACGAGAAGTATAGCTATGCAGGAAAACAAGATGATCCAGCCGAAAAAGACCATCTATGCATACTTAATGTAAGTTTTCATTATTTATTAGTTACACTCCCATACATGAAACTATTATAAAAGGTAAAAAACAGTTTACCTAAAATTATTTTTAAGTTTTGAATTTTTTTGAATTTGTTTTGTTGGAAAATCGTCTCTTCTAAAATTAGACTACAAGGCAATGTTTTAATATTCTCAACATCCTTGAAATTCATGTCATAATAATTATCATACCACTTAGTCGAGTCCAGTCTCCCTCCCCCACCCCCTGGTTCTTCAACAGGCTTATGGTCAGTGGCATCCTGGAGTGTCATTTGTGAAATATGGAAACCCTAAGTTAGCTGTTTGTTCAATGTTGTGGAGTACTTAAATTACTACATAAACACAATGAAAACCAGAACTAAAAACATGGAATTTATATAAAAAAATAGGATTCAATTAGTACTACTGAACCATACAAACAAAATAAAAATATTAAAGTAAAAAGGAACATATACTTTGTTTCAAAATCTCAGTGGAATTTCGATTAAGGAGATCACAACTAAAAAAAAATGCCATCCTAATGTATTCTAAATCCTGCCTTATGTAAAACAACTTACAACACACATTTGCATGAGTATCTTTCCTTGACTAGGTTGTTTAGAAACTCAATATTAACTACACATTAAACAAATCTACAATGAAGTGGCACTTATTCTAAATTTCTATTCTACACTCAAGTACCTCATCATGAGGCTAAAATTGGCATGTGTCTGACTAGCCAATTTAAAACACAACAAAACTTTCGCAATTTAAGTAGTATGCACTTTTGTAATATCTTTCAGGAAAATATTCAATAAATTCTCGATTACATTAAAAGCTTCAAAATGTAAGTCCCATTTTAATTTGAGACTAATGGGATTACAATGTAATAACCTCTATATAAAAGTTAAAATTCTAATGCCAAAAACATATAACATTATGTAAAAATGCAAGAAATATTTTGCAGACTTGGCACAAGGAAGATATCAATATATACCTTTGTATAAAAATATAAACAATGTTCATATAACCACCTACTAATAACTAATTTTCACTCATAATTTTGTCTTGATAAAAGTTATCATACACAATATTTTTTACTTTCAGAATGGTGAAGTTCACCAACACAATTATTACACTATTTAACTTTGGCATTTATCACCGAAATCATGAAAATAATTCCACACAGAGAACCTATTTTTTCTCTCTGTATTGCAGGATAAAATAATATCACATTATGCTGTATCCTCTCATTTATCAAGGGTTTGATCTGAGTGTTTGGGCACTGAAACTTTATGAATCGATGTTCTCATCATTATCGTTGCTTTCAAGTGTAGAATCTTTCATTGTTTCATCATGTGTTTGATCTGGGAAACCAAGAAATGGTTCTTCATCATCATCTGAATAAGAACAAACTGAGGTAGAGTTAGGCCATGTGTCAACATCATTTGAACATGATATTGTTACCATTGGATATGATCTTCTTCCCAAGCCTGTCAGTCTATCAGTGTTGTACAGTTGTATTTCATCATCACTGAGTCTTTTTAAAACAACCGTGCAATTCTTCAGATGAAGATGATTATTAAATGTCTGCAATGGCATTCTGGAATCCTCTGCTGTTTCATTAAGTGTTGAATCTGGAAAACCAAGAAATGGCTCTCCATCATCATCGTCTTCATAATCTAAATTCCAACAATTTAAGGCAGACTCAGTGCATTTAGTAGGCCATAATTCCTCATCTAGCTCATCATCACTGAAAGATATGTCTAACAGAGGAGATGAGTTTCTTTCCCCCTCTGTTAATCTATTAGTAGAAGCAATGGCAGCATCATCACTAGACAAATGAGCATGATGTAAGTCACTAGATGAATTGCATGTACCCACATGCCCTTCATTCAACAAATTTCTGTTAGAACTTGATTCATGGGGAACGGAATTTATGATTACATCTGACTCCACACTTTCACTTTCCACGTGTACCATGGCATGAACTGTCCTTGGAGAACTTTCGTCATCACTCAGATATCTCATTTTAATGCTGGGCTGCCAATTTCTCCTAGGTACACGTGGCTTGACTACGGGAACATAACGACGTGCCCTTTTAGGTCTTTCCACTGGGGGATCATATGGAAGAATCAAGTCGATATCCTTAAATGGGTCTATCTTTTGCTTTTTCCTCCTAACTCCACCTTTCTTCATCACAGCAGTGTTTGCAGAAGAGGCTGTGGGAACTGACACTAAATCACTTGCCCTACTTGAAACATTCATACTTGATGGAACCACATTCTCTTCATTGTTATTGCTTTTAGGCATAGAATCCTGTCCAGTTAGATCAATTGTCTCAATCAAGTTTTCATCCCTACACTCATCTATCTTTGGCTTTTTAGCTTTCTGCATTTTCCTCCTAACTCCACCTTCCTTCATCACAGCAGAGGCTGAAGAGGTTGATGGAATGGACAACTGTTCATTCATAACCGTATCTTTAACTGCCTGGCCTGATAGGTCATTGTTCTCCTCATTCAACATGATCTTTCTCTGAACACTATTTCCTTCGATACCACCATTCAAGTCCATGTATGTTTCAACACATCCCTCTTTGCATACATTCTTGTCTTGATTTCTACACAGTCTCTTCACTTTTTCAGATTTAGGAAGTGGTTTGTTCTGTATCTCAGTGCTGTACAGTTGTACTTCATCATTAGTGAGTCTTTTGGAAATAACTGTGCAATTCTTCAGAGGATTAATCATTAATGTCTGTAATGGGATTCTGGAATTCTCTACTCGTTCATTAAGTGTCTGATCTGGAAAACCAAGAAATGGCTCTCCATCATCATCATCATCAGATTTCTCAAAATTTGAGGCATATTCACTGCATTTAGTAGGCCACAATTCATCATATAGCTCATCATCGCTGGAAGATATGTTTGACACATGAGATGAGTTTCTTCCCCTCTCTGTTAATATACTAGTGGGAACAACGGCTTCATCACTAGACAAACGAGCATGATGTAAGTTACTTGTCGAACTTGAACTTGATGGACCCACACGTTCTTCATTCAACAAATTTCTGTTAGAATTATTTGCTTCATGGGGATAGGCATTTGTGTTTGCATATGTCTGCACACTTTCACTTTTATCTTCCACTTGTGTCATGGCATGAACTGTCACTGGAGAAAGCTCTTCATAACTCAAGTTTCTCCTTTCAATGCTGGACCACCGGTTTCTCCTAGATACACATGGCTCAACAACAGCAACATCATGACATGCCCTTCTTGGTCTTGTCTCTTGGGGATCACATGGACAAATCAAGTCTACATCCTTAAATGGATCTACATCTTGCTTTTTAGCCTTTTGCATTTTCAACCTAACTCCACCTTCCTTCGCCATAGTAGAGTCAGCATAAGAGACCGAAGAGGTTGAAGGAACTGACAACTCTTCATCGACGACTGAATCACTCACCACATCTTCAACACATAAGCCTGATGGATCATTGTTCTCCTTATTCATTACCATCTTTCCCTGAGAACCGTTTCCTTCCATTCTACCATTCTTGTCCATGTATGTTTCAATATTTCCCTTTTTGCATACATTCTTGTCTTGACTTCCACACTGTCTCTTCATTTTCTTAGCTTCATGAATTGGCTTCTTCCATCTGTCTGTGTTGTACAATTGTATTTCATCATCCCTGAGTCTTTTTAAAACAACTCTGCAATTCACAAGATGATGATGCATCTTGAGTGTGTTCATCATGTGCATTCTCACCATGCAATAAAATCTGAAATAAAAAATAAGTAATTTTAAGTTAAATGTTATCCATCACAAACATAACAAATAAGTTATGACTTTTTGTCTAAATGTGACAAAGTCGATCCATAATGTACCAATGCATCTGGAAAAAAAATATTTAGTTAACAAGCAAATAGTTTACTATAACATTAACCATGCAAATCAAAATGTACATTAACTGTACAAAGGCAATGCTATAGCAGCAAATACTGGGTAGCCACAATTAAAGTTGCCATACTTGGAGCCTTCTGGAGCCCATTCAAAGCAACAGAAAGGGGTCCCGGGTTCAATACCCGGTGGAGGCACATAGTGATTCGGATTCCACTTTAAACAACCCATAATTTGAGTTTATGTCGGCATAGTCATGTGTATGTGACCTGTAAATGTGAATGAAGCTTTGGAAGCATAAGGCAAAATTATCAATGGTCTCACAAAGCATTTCCCAGAATGTTGTTCACTGTGCAAAAGATTTCAGCAACATATTTCAACCTGGTGATGAAAATTGGAACTATTTCTTTTTCATCAGCATTTGCTTCCCCATGATCTCCATAGCCTCTCTACCAATAATATACATAAGGCTAGATAGCTAACTACGCCTCTCCCCAACGGTCACGGGTGAAGCCACTCATGCGCGTATCCATGTACGGCAGGAAGAGCGGAACGCTCCATTGGCAGCTTTGCTTACGAATGTTGATTTCGAGGTTTTTTACAGTTTTTGTGTTGGGAACAATATTTTGACAATGAATAATGAATCGACTTCATGAGGAAGGATTGATGTTAGGAAGACCCATACCCAAGGTTCCTCTGAAACCACACCATAAGAGAGACCGTGTAAGGTGGGCAGCAATGCACAGTGAATGGAGTCAGGAACAGTGGGAGCACACCCTCTTTACAGACGAGGTCACCATCAGTTTGCACCCGTTAAGCAAAAGCATAAGGGTTTGGAGATGATCAGAGGAGAGATTGAACGAACCCTTCATCCAGGAACGTCACCAGCAGCAGGGGGGCTCCATCATTTTTGGGGTGGAATCATGTTTGGTCGACATACGCCCCTAATTCCCCTCCAGGGTCACATGACTAGTCTGATGTACAAAAACGCTATTCTTGAACCTGTGGTAGTAGGTTTCTCTACAACTGTGGGGGGTGGCTTTACGCTGGTGGATGATAACCAGGGCTAGGATTTTGATGAAATTGCATCTTTTTTTCTGGTGAATAAGAAACCCAAATCTTTTAATATTTATATGTTTCATGTCGTGCTGAAACTTTTAAGCACTATTTGTTGGGGCATTTTTTTGCATTTTTTGCCATTATGGGTTGTATAAGTCATTTATTGTCATTTTAAGTCATTTTTTTTATTTTCTTAGTTTTCCAGAGCACTTGTACGCTGCGAGTGCATGGGCAGCATTAATGTGAAAGGATTAAGATGAATAAATATCCTGTTTTTTCATATCTTCCCTAGACAATTTAAAATATATGAAACCGCAGCTACCTTCCATCCGTCTCAGAAGAAAATAAACAACACGAATATAACGATTTCCTTACAATGAAATTCAATTGTTAGAAGTTCAAAACAGCTCTCAATTTTGCCCCAGGAGAAGAAAGTCGTTGCCCTGCCTAATCTTATCTTATAATCTGCTCAGACCAATTGTTGTGTTCCTTGAAAGTGAATGGATGGAACGTGTGATCTGGCCATTGTCAAAGTTCCTGTTTATTGCGAGAATTTACTTTGGTGCAGTGTTCAGTAGAGCAGGTTTTCAAAGCATTGGACAAGATGCCAAAAACCAAGCAAAGTACACAGTACAAATTAAAACAGTTTGTGTCCCAGTATGGTGAAAATACATTCAGTATGGACGGATCAGTATTATTCTGTCAGCTTTGTGGTGTAAGAGTTGCTGCGGAAAAGAAATTCACGGTGGAGCAACATGTCAACCGCGAGAAACACAAGGCAGCTCTGAAGCAAATTCAAGATCAGAAGAGGACGGTGCAATTGTTAATGGGTGAGTGTTTCTCCAAATCCTCTGTTATTTCTGGGCGACGCTTTTATTTCTGCTGACATTCCTCTAAGTAAACTAAATAATCCTAAACTTCGAGCATTTTTGGAAAAACATACTGGGAAATCGATACCAGATTCTTCCACGCTAAGGAAAAATTATGTCAAGAAATGCTACAACCAAACAATGAATCAAATTCGGCAGAAAATTCATGGTAAAAAAATTTGGGTGTCAATTGACGAAAGTACCGACTCACTCGGACGGTACATTGCAAATGTAGTGATTGGTACGATGCAGGAATCCGAGTCTACTTAAGTGTTTCTAATAAATTGTGAATGTCTAGAAAAAGTGAATTATTCAACGATCAGCAAAGTTTTCAATAACGCGATGCAGTTATTGTGGCCCGACGGCATTCAATATGACAAGGTGTTGCTTTTCGTAACAGATGCGGCACCGTACATGGTTAAAGCAGGGAATTCTCTGAAAGGTCTGTACTCGAAAATGGTACATGTAACATGTCTTGCACATGCGTGTCACCGTATTGCTGAAGAACTGCGAAGTCACTTTCCTGATGTAGACCAACTGATTGCAAACATTAAGAAGATTTTCCTCAAGTCCCCATCACGAGTGTTAGCATTTAGGTCTCATGCACCTGATGTGCCTTTGCCACCAGCTCCTATTCTTACTACATGGTTAGAGGCTTGTGGTTACTATTGTGAAAATTATAAAGTTGTGAAAGAAGTTGTAAACTCGTTCGACAGCAGTGAAGCATTGTGTATAAGACAAGCACAGGAACTCTTGGCTTATCCCGAAATGGAGGGAAAATTATGCTATATAAAGTCCAACTTCGGCTTCCTACCTTCTGCCATAACTTCACTCGAGACATCTGGAGCTACATTGGTTTATCAAGTTAATGTCCTTAACAAAGTTCAGGATAATTTGGAAGCAGTTCCAGGTACTGTTGGAATACAAGTGAGAGAAAAGATGCAGAAAGTGCTAGGGAAAAATGCAGGATACACAATAATCGTGACGTATTGTGTGGGAAAACGTTTTCATTGCAAGACTCTGAAACCGAATTAGAACCAAGTGACATTGTATGTTTTAAATATGCCCCTATTACCTCTGTTGATGTTGAAAGGAGCTTTTCTATGTATAAAAGTGTGCTAGCTGACAATCGTCATTCATTTCTTTTTGAAAATTTACAGAAAATATTCGTTACACACTGCAACTCAAAACTGAACAGTAACCTCTCATAATTTGTCAAAAGTTGCATACTAGAGTTGCTGTAATTTGAAGGGCAAATAAAATTTTACTTTGGAATTTTTAACAGTTTTTAGGTCATAAATGCATCTTTTTAAGGGCATTTTTTACGAATTTTTAGGTCATCAAAATCCTAGCCCTAATGATAACGCTCGACCACATCGAGCCAGAGTGGTTCAAGAGTTCCTTGATATGCATGGTGTGGCTGGCGTATTCTACAGACATGAACTGTGTGGAACATGCATGCATTGGGAAACCTGATGCGAGCAATTGTCAGCCATGAAAACCCTCCTGTGAACAAGATGCAATTGCGAGAGGCTGCCATTCAAGAGTGGGACAGTCTTCCTCAGGAGAAGTTGAATGCTCTTATCCTTAGCATGCCCCATCGTGTTCAAGCATGCCTTCGGGCTCGAGGTACTGAACTCCCATCTGTTGATCCCGATCATGCCTGCAAGCCATAGGTACACGGTATTGCACTGCCTTTATTTTGTGTTTCGCACCCCACATTTTCAATCTTGTGCTTCTGGTGTGATTTTGTTTCTTCTGCATGAGCGCACTGTTTTCTGTCTGTTTGTATGTCTCCCCTGTACTCTTGAATATGATTCCATGTATCTAGTACAATAAAATGATCACAAACCCTGAATATGCAAAACTTTTTTTGAGCACTGTATAAAAAATATATATACACTAAAAAGGTAAGGTTTCCACCCTCTACCAGGATCTTCTTCATATGACTGATGTTACCTTTTAGTGTATATATACAGCGTGTTTGAAAAAGAACTCCCTAGTTTTAATGTGTCCTACAATCTGTACAAAGTGACATACAGTATTCTAGTTTGTGGTGTTTGATTCATCAACTCTCCAAGTTTGGCACCCTTGCAGTTGGTAGGTCTGCTTGACCTTGAGATGGCACCAGTGCTGTCTTTTTCCTTTGTTCCCTCAGTTCAGTTCCGGCGTTCGTGTAGTGCAGAGCAACTCAGCAACAATGTGTACTCCGCAACAGAAAGCGCAGTGTGTTATTTGGTTTGTGAAAACTGAGTCAGTTATAACAGTGCAACGTAATTTTAGACGTCAGTATGGTGGTGAACCACCTACAGCAAAAACTATCCGTCATTGGCTAAAGTCTTTCAAGGAAACCGGTAGTGTTTTAAAAGGTAAATCACCAGGTAGACCGAGAACTTCCGAAGATGTTGTTGAACAGATCCGTGTTTCGTGTGTTCGGAGCCCGAAGAAGTCATTGGCCAGACGTAGTATACAATTAGGAGTGCCTAAAGGTACAGTGTATGATGTTGTTCGTAAAAGACTAAAGTTGCGTGCCTACAAATTGCAACTGTTACATGAAGTGAAACCTACTGATAAAATCCAAAGGTATGAGTTTGCTGTTGACTTTCTACACAGAATTGATGATGATGACAATTTTTTACCAAACATTCTCTTTTCTGACGAGGCTACATTTCATGTCAGTGGAACAGTTAATCATCATAATTGTAGAATTTGGGGGGCAGAGCATCCACATGAAGTTATTCAGCATCAACGTGACTCTCCCAAACTTAATGTCTGGTGCGGTTTGATGGAAGATCGTGTGGTTGGTCCTTTCATTTTTGTAGAAAAAAACAATAAACGGGGACGTTTACCATGACATGTTAACTGAGTACGTCTTTCCCCAAATCGACGATATTGAGGCGGAAAAGGGGCTTGTGTTTTTCCAACAAGATGGCGCCCCACCTCATTACAGTAAACATGTGCGTGCAGTTCTTAACACTTGCTTTCCAGGAAGGTCGATAGGCAGGGCTGGCCCAATACCTTGGCCACAACGAAGCCCATACTTAACCCCACTGGACTTTTTCTTTTGGGGCCTCATAAAAAATGTTGTGTGCAGTGCTAGGATCAGAGACATCAATCATTTACGGGAAAGAATCGTCGCTGCGGTTGGGACAGTTACACCTGAAATGGTGGTGAATACGTGGCGAGAAGTGGAATATCGTCTCGACATGTGCAGGGCAACAAATGGATCCCACGTTGAGGTGTACTAACATTGAACAAAACCTGAAGGAATCCTCTTTCATGATATGTACTCATTGATGTAAGTTTTCATTACTTTCCGTATTAAATTTATACTTAAAACTAGGGAGTTCTTTTTCAAACACCCTGTATATATATTTTATACTATAAATTCTGCCTTGGTCAGTATTTTAATGTTTTAATAAATGGTCTGTGTCTGTGTGATTTCAACATATCCAAAAATTATAATTCAATTAAATTAAACAGTATACATATATAAAATAATTAATCTAAACTGCTGGGTTTACATTTGCAATTTCACATATGCAGACTTGATTAATAATTTCAAACTCAAATTTTACTACTCAACTTCAAGATATCTTGCAATAATCTTCCATCTGTCAGATACATTGTTCTACAAAGGACACTAACAAAGTAAACAGATCCAGACAATTCTGATGAATAATTTCTCTCGGGCTATCGACCAGGTCAATTCTGGAAACAGTTCTTGAGCTCTCGAGAGCTAATGTGATGTAAGCACTCAAAAGGTTGGAAACTGTTTCAGGATTGACCTGGTCAATAGGCATAGAGAATTTATTCATCATTCATCACCAGGAAAGTTTCAAGAATTAGTTCTGAGAGAATTCAGTTTAATTTTCCTTTGTCGATAAAAATAAAAGTTATTTTTTGGCATTTGTAAATATGTATAAATTCAATGGGATTTGGATTAATAAAAATTGAAATTTCTCATGTCAATAACTCAGGCAAAATTACCAGTGAGTAGCCACCCTGATATTGTACAGCAAATTACACATACATAATTCATTCTTCATAAGTAGAGCCCGGAAGTTTGGCAAAATGCCTCTTTTTATCTACTGCATATATTGAGAAAATTTTTCCGGATATACATTTTTTATGTTGTTTTGAATATTTTAGAAGACTTTTCATTTTGCCTATTTGGGACCCCACTGCCTATTTTTAATTATAATGCCTTTTTTTGTCTTTTTCAATGAAATTTGATCATTTTTTTAAAAAAAATATGTATATAAATTATTTTTCTCCCAAAAAACGTTGTTGGCATTTATTTTTCTTCCATTTATTATGTGAATAATTTTCGCCTTATTTAAGTAATATTGAACTCGCGCATGTTTCAACATTGCTGAAGGAGAAAAGTGTGAGAAAAAAGTATTTCATGCTGAGTTAGGATATTGCGTTTTGGTTAACATTTCCTTGTGCATGATTGACTGCTGAAAACCTTTTGTAGAACCCCTGCACAATTACGTCATCACGTCCAACACCCATGGTGGACACGGTGGCTCAGTCGGTAACACGTCTGACTACCATGCTCAAGGTCCCGGGTTCGATCCACGGCCGGTTCAAATCCGGGAACTTTTCTAACGATGGAAGTGGCCCCGGTGCCCACCCAGCGTCGAATGACATGGGTAGGTACCTGGGGGAAACCCTGGGGGGTAAAGGCGGTCAGGGGCGTGATGCAGATCACATCACCCCCACTCATGACCGGATCAAGAAAGTGTGGGGCGTTACCCCCACACCCCCTATACACCTTCATGGCATGGTGCTAAGCACAGGGGAGCACTTTACCTTTTTTTTACGTCCAACATCCATGTCAGGAGGTTATTGACAAGAAACAGCACTAATGCCCAAGGGCCTTTGCATGGTTTCCAAAATCAAGTTCTTTATCTTTAGTTCAGTTCTGCACTTTGGAGGGAAAGGATTGTGTAGTTGTCATCATGCCGAAATTTAGTGTGCCATTAAGTGGTAAGTTACATGGTTACGTGCGTGAATTTGGTGAAAGCACATTTTCAACAGACTGTACTATTCTTCTCTGCAACATATGTGAAAAAACAATCAACCATGAGAAAAAATACTTTATATCTCAGCATGTGTCAACAGCAAAGAATAAATCTGCAGCTGCTAAAATGATCGGACAGAAGAAGATATCCCTAATTTGAACAGTGGGCACTTCATCCAACAGGCAATCTCAATTTTCTCTTGAACTGTGCAAAGCTTTCATGGAAGCAGGAATACCTTTCTGGAAAGTGGAAAACAAGTCACTGAGGAAATTCCTGGAGAAATACACTAAAGAAACGGTGCTGTCGAAATCTATGATGCGGAAAACATATGTAAGCGTCTGCTACGAAGAAGCTCTGCAAAGAATTCGTGCTGAAGTTGGTGGAAAGAAGATCTGGATTTCAATAGATGAAAGTACTGATGGTATGGGAAGCTACATAGCCAACGTCATCATAGGAACTATGGAACCAACATGCGGAGAATCCTAGTCATTTCTTCTCACGTCAGAACAACTAGAGAGAGCCAATGGTTCGTCAATAGCTCAGTTATTCTCAAATTCCCTACTTCTGCTCTGGCCAGATGGTGTACATCATGATGACGTGTTACTTTTTATCAGTGATGCAGCTCCCTATCTGAAGAAGGCTGCCATAGCATTGAAAATTCTCTTCCCGAACATGCTTCATATCACATGTTGGACAGGTTGATTTCGAACACAAAGAAGATATTTCTGAAATCTCTCTCGAACCCGAAAATTTCAGGAAGTTGCTCCTGAGCTTAGTTTACCTCCACAACCAGTCTTGACGAGATGGGGAACCTGGATATCAGCAGCTATATATTATGCTAACCTTGAAAAAATCAGTGAGGTGATCGATGCTCTTCCAGAAAATGAAGCGGCTTCAATTCGTGAAGTGAAAAAACTCCTGTGCTATTCAGAACTGAAGAATGAACTGTCGTTTATTTTTGCACATTATGGTGCATTGCCAGAGACATCCATGAAAATCTTCGAGGAATCTATGCAGCAGATGATGGAAGTGCCAAGAGAAAAGGGGCCAGCTATTGCGGAAAAGTGCAAACGGTTAGTGAGTGCAAATGAGGACTTGAAACAATTGAAAACAATTTGTGATATTCTAAAAGGTGAAAATGCTGTTACCGAAATGAGTCCAGCTACATTAGCTTGTTTTATGTATGCTCCAATAACTTCTGTCTAAGTAGAAAGATCATTTTCTATTATGAAAAACATTCTCTCTGACAGACGACTATCAATGAATGTTGAGAACTTAAAAAATCACCTTGTAGTTATGTGCAATCAAGATGGAGAATATTGAAATGCTCTTCCCAATGTAGATTTTAACATTTTGCCAGAAATTATAGATAAAAGTAAGTGACTTCCAAATGTGCCTTTTTTCGGTTTATTTTGCCTTTTTTTCATTTTAGTGCCTATTTTCTACATTATAAATGCCTTTTTGCCTGCCTATTTTAACGAAAATAAAATTCTTGAACTTCTGGGCTCAATTCATAACTAACTTTGGCTAACAGCATACGTATAGTATTGAAATATGTAAAGGTAAAGTTCCCCGTGCATATACAGGGTGGCTACAAACAAGCAGAAATGAAATTCCCTGACTTTTCCAGGTTTTCCAGGACAAAATTTACATTTTTCCCTGACAATTACAAACTAAACTAAATCGATGTTTTTCAAATAGAAATAATAAACTCATACAGATCCACTTATGGTTTTGTTAAGTACCAATATTATCTTCTATGAAATTGACTTAATTTCTCTATTCTCTATAATTTGAATTCAAACTGCAAAATAGTGAATTTGGAAAATTATTACAATTCACAAGCTAGGGAAGGATTACGGAATTTTGTCATATGCAGTAAGTTTAAAATAAAATACTTGATTCTTTTTAAAGTTACGACTAAATGAGATAAGAGTGAAGAGTGATTGATTAAGAAATACAATTTGTAATTTATCAGTCTCCTTATACGACGTACATTCTCGGTATTATATGTTGATATTTCCACTGAGGTTTGGAACCCTCTGCTTGCAAGAACCATGAGTGCGGACTCATTTTTCAATGCATAAAGCTACTTCTCTCTTCTCTGTAAAGCAAACAACTTAACTCTTGCATATAAGTGAAACAATTGAATCGAACAAAGTAAAGTGTCATATTTCCTTACATTATCAATGGGATTTCTGCTTCAGTACAGTATATCCAAGTGAAGTACTGTGAAACTGACAACATGCAGTTATACCATTAATGCTGACGAAAAGGGTATGTAGGTATTAGAAATTTAACGCAAGGAATTTATAGAATTGCATTGTATAGGTACCTGATTTAGCTAACCACACATTAAAACAGGAACACTCTAATAATAAAAGCTTCTGAAAGTTCACATACGAGGGGCATCCTGAAAAAAGCTTCAATGGTGCCTATACGCTGCACTAGTGGTCGGAGAGCGACACACCCACATGCAGGCAGAAAGAAGTGGCATGTAGCTGTATTCTGGTACAGTTGCAACGCAGCCGTTTCAGGACAGTTCTAGGTTAAACATTACAGCTCTCATACAGTCTCCCACCGACTGCGATGTAGCCTACATTGCATGCTCAGAATTTGACACAGAGCCACCAGCAATCGTGTGAGATGTGCAGACCGGACGTCGTGAGTGATAGTATGGTCAGACGATGATGCAGACAATTCACGGAAGGCCAATCGAATGTGCACAACCCCATACAGCTGAGTACACATGGGCCCTTTGCATCACTTCAGGTGAGAGATCTTGGAACACTCCCTGTACAGGCATGGCCTTGAATGTACACACTTTCATCTCTTTGTTTAACTGAAGAGGTTTCTGGCAGGGCAAGGATTTGACAGCTACACTGCGGTAGAGATAGTTCCAGTCTTTGCTGTCAGACACATATACCATGATCATACAATATTTAGTGCCATGCTACGACAAATGTCAGAACAACGGTGGTGATTATGCCGAAAATTACTAATGCAATAAATTATAACTGATATTCATGTTTTATTTATATCTAATCGGTAGGGACCTTGATATTTTGTTATTTTTTTCAAATTGGTGTATTTTCTTATTTTTTTTATTTTTTACTATACGGTGTTATTTTTCCCAAAATTCACATTTTCATTTTAGCGCATTTTCTGGCAAGTATCTGAAATTATACCTTCATGGTATTTTTAAACTACTGTTTCAAATTGTAAGTCACATGGCTTATGCCTCTTCGTGAGAGTTTGATATCTTGAAAGTTATTTGGGAACGTTATTTTCCATACCCCTTTTTTAATTTTAAGGTAAGGATTTTAATAATGGAATTTTCCCCGTATATACTGAAGGGTGCATAATGACCATAAGTGGCGACGCACCCAAAAAATTAAAATCAATCAATCTCACGTGACAGATACCGATATATTATGGCACCAAAAATTGGCATTATCTTTTTTTGACTTGTTAGTGTTACGTTTCCCAAAATTCGCGTTTCTGTTTTAGAACATTTATCTGCCAAATATACCGAAACTTAATACACCACTGTGCTTTTAAACTATTATTTTAAATTGTAGGTCACATGGTCTACGTATTTTCGTGACAGTTTGATATGTTTGATTTTTGAGGAAGTAAAAGTAAAGTGCTCCCCTGCACTTTGCCATGAAGGTGTATAGGGGTGTGGAGTTAAGGCCCCACACTTTCTTGATCACGGCTGAAGGTGGGGATGATGTGATCAGCACCATGCTCCTGGCTACCTTTATCCCTCAAAGTTTCCTCAAAGTACCAGCTTCATATGATGCTGGGTGGGTGCCGGAGCAGTTTGAATAGGTGGAAAACATCCCGGTTCTCCCCCGCAGGGGATCGACCCCGGGTCTCTCGCATAGTAGTCAGACGCCTTAACGACTGAGCTCCATTATTACTCGCTCGACAAATGGCGATGGTGCGCGCTTAGCTTGGTAATTCAAAACCTATCTCGTGTGACAAATACGAAGATGTGGCTCCCGTGTGACGGTAGATACGCACTCTATCTCCTGTTAGAACCCTGCCACTTTGCTCTGTGATGCAAATGTTTTTTGATAAAGTTGAAAAAATCGTGGGCTGTCGGAATTATTCCATGTACGTACAACTCTATAGTTTACTTTTGAGTAAATTGTTGCAAAACTTGCATGTTCTGTGTACACAAACATGGCCTAGAAAAGACATGAATTTTGGATTTCATGGAATTTTTCGTTGTTTTAGGACATTTATTTTTAAAAAAATTGCTAAAAATGACAATAATTCGCATTTTATGCCAAATTCGCATTATTTCGATATTTCGAACGGGCGAGAAATGTGTCCAGACATCATTGCACATTCCTAAACATAACTAATCGGAAATTCCTTTCTGGCCACCCCTCGTATAAATCAGTAGATGGAAAGTGAAAATTTAGCAGGGCTGGCAGAGAAAAGTCTATTCTTGAAGAAAGTGATTTGCTTTTATGATTGAATGATTCGAGTAAATATGATAGTAAAATATTTACGTATTTATTATTAGTATTTTTTTCATAATATTGGACATTAACCTTACTCAGTGAGAGATTAATGACCATCTCTCACGAGTTTAAACAGACAGGACAGAGAGTGGCGTTAATTTCATTGCAATACTAGTGGGGAGTATGCACTTGCCTGTTATAAAGTTCACCAATGCAGTTTTATGTTTCACTTTTTCGTGATAGTATTCAATATATATCCCGTTTGGTTGGATTCTTCTTGATATCTAAGAACAGTGCAATGTCATTGTAAACGTATGTTAACTTGTGCGAAACCAGTAATACATCAGGATGATGAATGAAAACCTTCGCAAGCACTGCTACATTAAATAAGGTGAAGTGAGCCAGAAGAGTAATGAAATTCCAGCAGCATATTTGCAATGTCTGAAACTCTTCTTGTTTATGCATGCGTTTTTTGTTGGATGTTGCAGTCCATGCAATTTCTGTCGCATGTTGTAGTGAGATACTTTGTCAGGTGGAGATATACGACAAAAAATCGTATGTATCAATAGAAGCTTTTTTTTTTTCTCCATGTTCCTTCAATTTGCCCAACAAAATGCCTTACTACGATGTCCGACAAGTATCGGACGGTGCCACCCGCTCTTATCCCCTCCATCTGTTGACAAGTCCCCTTACTACTGCCATACGGACAAGAAAAAATGATAATTCAATGCATTTTCAACGTAATATTTAGAGGCTTAACCTTTACTCCCTTGATGATACCATATGGTATCATCAGAGTAAGGTCGTACTGGCCCGATGATACCATATGGTATCATGGTGCTGATTACGAAATGAATGTGCTTTTTGGACCTTCATACTCTTATGTTTGGGTGGAAACTCTGACACAGGTCTGGAGCAAGTCTGGGAAATTCATATTGATGATCAACCTTCCCCCCTCTCCGCAACATAGCCATGCCACATTTCCGAACAGAGTTTCATATTTTTGGCGCATTATTCAACTTGTATGGCACCCAGGAACATGAAACATGTTTCAATCTCTTTGGAAAGAATACAAAGGTTTGTGCCTTCTCCCCAAAATAGCGGGTGAAGAGGGGGCAAACTCCAGATTTTTATGTTTTCTTTTCATTGAAATTCGGTGGTCACGCCCCCACAACCCCTTCCTCGGTTCAGAGTTCTGAATTGTACACGGTTGCAGGCTATGATGTTTTAGCTGCAAAACAAAACTTATCCGAAGTAGATTGCTCCCATAGTGCCCGAGTTATAACAAATTTCCTCCAAAAATGCATTTTTTTTTTACGGAAAATAGGTAAATTAAAAAATCACATTTTGGCTTATTATTCAACTTGTATGGTACCCAAGAACATGAAACATGTTACGTTCTCTTGATAAATGTCCATTCTTTGAAAAGAATACTAAAGTTGGCGCCTCCTTCCCAAAATAGTGGCAGAAGAGGGGGCAAACTCCAGATTTTTATGTTTTTTTCCATTGAAATTCGGGGGTCGCGAACCCCAAACCGCCCTTCCTCGGTTCAGCGTTCTGAATTGTACACAGTTGAATGCTCTGATGTTTTAACTGCAAAACAAAACTGATCCGAAGTAGATTGCTAACTTACTGTCCGAGTTATAACAATTTTCCTCCAAAAATGCAAATTACCTATTTTTCGTAAAAAAAATAATAAAAATAAAATCACATTATGGCTTATTATTCAACTTGTATGGCACCCAAGAACATGAAACATGTTTCATTCTCTTGATAAATGTTCATTCTTTGAAATGAATACTAAAGTTTTTACCCTCTCCCTAAAATAGCGGGATTAGAGGGGGCAAACACCTGATTTTTATGTTTTTCGCATTGAAATTCGGAGGACTTCCCCCCCAAGCCCCCCTTCCTTGGTCCGGTGTTCTGAATTGTACACGGTTGCATGCGCTGATGTTTTAGCTGCAAAACAAAAGTTATCCGAAGTAGATTGCTCCCATAGTGCCCGAGTTATAACAATTTTCCTCCAAAGATTGTTAGAATTTAAAATTCCCGCCGAGAAGCCCAAGCGAGAGAAATTTCTCTCTCTCTCTCCTCCTGCCATCACTGGTTTCTGGCGCCGTGGTTGTGTTGCGCATACAAGGGGCCTAAAAGTTGAGGCCGAAACTTACGAACGAGATTTCCTGTTCCCGTGCAGAGTTCCATAAAGATATCTTTAAATAAATAAATTTAAAAAAAAAAAAAAATCGAAGACGAAATTCCCTGACATTTCCCTGACTTTTTTTGACACCTCAAATTCCCTGACTTTTCCCGGTTTTCCAGGTCTGTCGCCACCCTGATATAGCACTGTGCTATGAAAGCACATTTACAGGATATAGGGGTAGGACCCCATACATTCTAAGTATCGGACATTTCGGAAGTGATGTGATCAGCACCACACTCAGGCTGCCTTTACCCTTCAAGGTTGCCCCCAGGTACCCATTGATTTGAGGTTGGGTGAGGCCCAGTGCTGATTTATGTGGGGACAAGGCCGGAAAAATTCCAACCTTGGATCACCCACCCTGGGAAACAAACACGGGTCTCCTGCATGGCAGTCAGATGCCCTACCGATTAAGACGACTGCAGCTACAATTTGTGGATAATTCTGAAAATGATACAAATGAAAAACTAGTTACAAAATTAATATTTGGTTGTTATTAGGGCTGAGCCGATAGTGATGTATCGGCATCGGTAAGTATCGGTTGAGGTATCTATGCCGATACCTTCCGATAGCAATGTTCTTGAGTGGCCAAGAGAAACAACTCATTTGTAAAGATTTGTCCCTTTCAAAGGTCCCTTCAGCCTTCCTTGTGACTTGGGGGACCAGGTCCAACACAGGAAGTTCCATGTAGATTTACGAGAAATGTACCCTCCTGGGAAGCAGATGACAACCTCAAAGGCAGGACTAAAGTGCTGCACTCAAATGTGAAAAAGAAGGCATGTAACTCAATGATGGTAAATTTTCTTACAGTTCTTTTGAAATTCTGTTTTTAATGACTGTACCTAATCAGTATTTTTAGGAATTCTAAACCATTTTAAGTTTCTCGGAACCTACTTCAGGATTTTTTTAGTCTAATTTAAGATTTTCGAACCTATTTTGGGAATTTTCGAGCCTACTTTAAGAACCTAAAGGCACACTTTTTAGAACCTAAAAATCCGAGGTCTAGTGATTTCTTACTGTAGGTAAGGAAGCATTCCCCCCCCCCCCCTTTCCATGCACTCCAATATGCTTATATCTTTGCTTTGATTGATATGCTTTATTTTACTTCACTCCTTGTGCCACTTTTGGCTAATTTGCAAAGATGGGGATGAGTGATGACATGATGAACGGACACTCACAAACATCCATGCCTTGGCTGGGATTTGAACCTGGGACCCCTGGCATCGTAGCACAATGTGCTAACCACAGGGGACAGTGCTTATCTCTTTGCAAGGGGCAATTTGTTTACTCCTGTCTTGGATACCAAATGTGGCTGTTACTACATCATGTGATGTAAGGTGCAAAGGGGTTTCATTTCCCCAAAGCTTTCATTGTTAAGTTTAGAGTTCTTAGCATTAAAATAAAACTGGGCCAGGTTACCTTCCCAGAGTCAGAGCTGCATGTTACCAAGTGGTCTGCAGGTTGCAAACAGTCAGCAAACATGTTGGTTAGCTGGAAACAGTTGTGGAGGAGGAAGCGAGATGTGGAGTGACGACTGCATCTCAACAAATACTGCAAGGCTCCAACAAAAATTCTGCGATGTGGTGAGGTACAGCCACCACTAAATAAGATCAGCCTCTGCTACCTTGCAGAGAGGGATATCCAAAGGGTAAGGGAAAGAAAAACTAACAGAAAAACCAAAAGGCGGGGGAGCTCTATAGGAGTTGCTAATCTTCCTATGGGAAATAATCCTATAAAAATTTCTGGTCCTCCGAGGAACGGGGGTTGGCTATGAGGCCAGCACCCTAGCACCATAAAAACACCATTTGCTAAAAATTCTCAACAAAGAAAGGCTAGACATATTCATGGGTGTCAAAAAAAGGCATGTGAAACGGACTGAGAATACATTACATTTTTTCCATTCCACATCACTTTCCTGCTTTTCAAAATTTCATTGTGATGATAAAAATGGCTCATGAACTCATGGGTTATTTTGATCAGGCTGTTGAAAAGCAGTCCAACTCCATAACTTGTTCATATCCAGAGGTGTGAAACAGTGTCACTTGGCCAGTAGTCATGAATCGTGTTTTCCCTGTCACATCCCATTTGTATAATTGATTGATTGATTTGGTGTTTTAAGTCCACTTTATGCACAATAAGGCTAATCGGGACAGGACCTACAGTTTAAAGTGGGATCCGAACCACTATGTGCCTCCACCGGGACCCCTTGATTAGAAGGTGATGACGCTACCACTGTGCCATTGGGGAGGTATGACCCATTTGTATAAGAATAGAGAAGAAGATGACCCATAAATCATAAAAGGAGAAGCTTGTCCAGAAGTCCCATGTTTTGCAACTTTCTGGTTGTAATACCTTCAGGATTCCACCACCTGTAGGTAGAAATCCATGTCAGTATGATCAGAAGAAGCCTCGGGGAGAGGAATCTCCTACAATGGGGCTAGGCACACAGTGGTTGCCTGTAAATGTTAGGGTAGCAACCTGCTGATGCCTTCCAGTTGGTTTATAGCATGTGGAGTCATCACCATCACTTTCACCGGACTTCAGAATGTTTATATTGGGCAATGAATGTTACAAAAGCCTAACTTCAAAGAAAATCAACTCTCAAGAATGAATTTTATTAGAAGCACATTTAGCTCTGACCTCAAACAAAAAACAAAATTCAAACACAATGTGGAATTCTTAGTTGTCAGACAGTAGAAATATCAGCACACAGTCAGCATAGGTGCGCACAGAACCTCTGATTAGGTGGGCAAATGTCTTGATGAAATTTTAAAGAAAAACCTCATTTTATCACCGTTTTAGTTTCACTGCATTGTTGGGTAGGCAGCATTTTCTCTGAAATTCTCTTTTTCCTCCAAACAATTGTGTTCATACATTTAAGACAAAACTGTTTAGCAGCAAGAGTCTGAAGTGCTTAGTAGTTATAACTTCTCTCTCTGGTAATTTACAATGAGTTACAGAAAATTTTTAGATCCAATTTTTTGTAATTTGAAAACAATATTGATTGAATATGGCACAAAAAAATTTCATGGGGTGCCATGGCATTCTCTTCTACAATTTTTTCATTACTCTTTCGGCACCTAGGGCCAACTCCTGCTGCCCCCTAGTTACGGCTCTGAACTTGAAAAGACTGTAAGAAAAGCAGATATTGCAAGCGAAGCGAGCAAGAAAATTTTACGCAATGTATTTTTATTCGTATAACATTTGATATCGAGGGGGGCAATTGCCTCTCTGTGTTCCCCTGCAGGTTATCTTGGGTCGTCTGGAAGAAACAATGCAAGAAAGACGTGAAAACTAATTCCACCTTAAGAATCCTTTTGTCCTGCTACTCTTAGATTCTACTAGTTTTGCTTTCTTTTACCGCAATGCTTGACCCCCTTCCCCCGTAGTTGCTTTGAACTTTAATTGGCTTGAAAATACTTAATCGTTTAATAACGGCGATGAGATTCCTCTCCATTAATTTTCTATGTGAAAGTAGAAATGTAGGAGGGACATGGACATCTGGAAAGGGGGGCGGCAGGGATGGCCACACCTCCCCCTTAGAAATTGAATGTCAATCTAAAAGTATATATTTCACACGTATAATTTGATTTATATTAATGCGATAATTTCAAATTCAAGTCGTGTTTCTTGAGAGGGCAACACTATTATCAGGGTAATATGCCCCATGGAAAAATACCCTGCTTGTCCCTCCACGGAAAAAATCTGCAGATGTCCATGATTAGGGAGGGCAATTGCCCCCCTTGCCCCCGTACCTTTTAGTCACATTGGCCTTTCTTTGTCCAATCTGAAGACAATCAGTTCCCCTCCCCCATCCTTCTCATTCATTAGCACTTTTCTGAGAAGTGGAAAGATCAAAACTATAGGCCTCAAGCAACAACTTTAGCTCTGGGGAAAGTGGGAATTGGATGGGGCCATATGGGTTTTATCCAGAGAAAAGCAGGCTGGTGCAGAAAATTCCAATGTTGCCACCTACAGTTGTAAACAATTATCTAGTCAATCAGTTCAGTTGTAGAGTTGCAAAATTCAGCGAAAGAGGGTTACACACAGTGGCATGCGGTGCTAAATCAGACAGGGGAAGAGGTGACCTGCACTTGCCCCTCCCCTCCCATACCCATCGTAATATAATACAGTAGACCAAGTAAAATTCAACCCTCATTGAAATGAACTAAATACAAGGGTGCCCCCCCCCCCAAAGCCAATGGCGCATCCCCTCCAAATCATATAATTTGTGGCCTTAAACCATATCGTAATCCCCACATCGTATTTAATTATGAAAGCGTGTCTACCGAAAGTACCTTCTTTCATAGCTTTACTGAACACTATACTTGATCTGCCCCTCCTCCCTAAACAGGGGTGCCCATCACTCAAGTCCAGCCCTAAAATCGTTCATCATAATCGAGAATATATCTTGTCTTGTAATGCAGCTATAGTATATAAAAGTCACATTCACCTCATTCAAACGCCAAACACGTATCCTGGTAACATATCATTGCGATCGAAGCGAGCAAGAAAATCTTTACATCCACTTCTTTGCAGGCTTTCAAGAATATTAATTTAATGGGATGTCAATACTTTCTTAAGATCCCGAGATATTTAGTTTTTTCCAGCTTCCCCTTTGGCACGTTCGGGGTCGAAAACGTGTGGATATCATATCGCTAAATGCAGTCTCCAAAACTTAATTTTCGAACTCTCTCTCCACTACAGAAATCTCTTGACAATCTGAGATTTCACCAAAGCGTATCGTACCCAAGGTATTGGGTAAGAAGTATAAAGTCTTAGGATAGCAGGAAGCAGAGAAAGGAATGCAGAATAAGCAATTAGGCAAACGTGAGGTGAGTGTTGGGATTGTCAGGTAGTGTGGGCAGTTGGCGAGAATAGGAGAGAGAGTAAGGACTACGGATTGTGAGAGAGGAACAAAGTGGGGAACGACTGTTGGACGATGGTGTGTGACAAGAGACAAGTGATAGTTGAGAGGACAAGCTAGGAACAATCTCCATATATATTTGTGTTACTCCTGAGGTTAGGAAAGCCGCCGAGGTGGAAGTCGATTTCACCTTGGATTGGTGACTCCCGAGCCCCAGTTCGGAAGGACTGAGGAGGAGAAGTTTTCTTTCTCCAGCTATGGGCTGACACCGTGCATTCGCCTACCCCGAGCATTGGTCGGCAGTTCACCGACTTCAACCTTGGACGTTCTTTTGTTTTTATGGGATTGCGCGGTTTTAGATGTGTAATTTACATTCTTTTCTTTTTTAGAAAGTGTCCTTCATACAACATTTTAACCTAAATCCTTAACCTTCACTTTCACGACGAGGCACCATGTTAGGTGTCTGAATAACATCATTTCAACCTGAAGAAGGAGGTAGTGTAACCTCCGAAACGTAGTACGAAAAATCTCATACTCACACACGTAAGTTGCTGATTTTTAATCTTTTTGTTTTTAGTTTATATTTGTAAGGCAAGTAATATCCTTTCCTTAACCAATCCATATCGGTTCAGTCACGGAGAGTATAAAACCCATATCTAATCTAAGTTAATTTCTATCGCCATTCCTTTAAAAGGTAACCTCTTGCATTTGTCATATTTAGGCCAAGCGAGTGATAACCATCTGAGAGATGAATAACAAATAACTACATCACCCAATTAAATCTAGAGGTTCTAGGTTCGATCCCAAACGCAGCATGGGAGTTGCGTTACGTGGTGGAGATGCTGGGTACCGATCCCAGTACCTCTCACACGCCATCGTCCAACAGTCGTTCCCCACTTTGTTCCTCTCTCACAATCCGTAGTCCTTACTCTCTCTCCTATTCTCGCCAACTGCCCACACTACCTGACAATCCCAACACTCACCTCACGTTTGCCTAATTGCTTATTCTGCATTCCTTTCTCTGCTTCCTGCTATCCTAAGACTTTATACTTCTTACCCAATACCTTGGGTACGATACGAAAGTATCCATGCCAAGTTTAGACTTACTGTTGATATTGAAGAGTGGATTATGCCTCCTCCAAAAAATTAATTCTCAGTCTCCACATCAGAATTTCCCCAATAGTCTGTCTAAGACAATAGTAATACACAATAATTGTATAATTGCCCTATATAATATATAAGGCTCAATCCCCCTCTAACTAAAATACCTGCCACTGGTCTGCATGGGTAAAATTGTTTTTCAAATTTTGGGTGTTTTATATGTATTTGAACTCGATGATTCTGAAAATGACAGTGGTTTTCCCCTATCATGGCATTTTCTAACAATTCAATATTTATGAACTTAGGTACTCTAAGGTACTTTTTTTTAGAAGTTCAGACGTTGGTCGCTAGATGTCTCGGCTTAAATTGACAGCAATTTTTACATGACCCTGAAGATAGCCTTTCAGTGCATAAAGTGGACTTAAAACAATAATTCAATCAATCAATCTAGCGAACAATGTTATTGTAGTTAATTTAGAAGACTTTCATTACCCATTTTCGTTCATAAAAGGCTGTAATGTAGTAGTGCCATATGACGAACAACATGGCATTTCGTGGATGTCGTAACAGTACAGACGTGTTTTGCTACATTTGTGGTGAATTTGTTCCTAAGAGACAGAACATTACAGATTTTGTAAAGAAAGATTACGCATACTTTCATATCAAACTTGGCGATCAAGATAAATCATGGGCCCCACATAAAGTATGCCGCTCCTGTGTGGAATCTCTACGAAACTGGACCAAGAAGAAATTGGAAGCTCTGTCTTTTGAAGTTCCCATGGTATGGAGTGAACCTAAATATCATAGTGACGTTTGCTACTTCTGCTCATGTGAAGTTATAGGTCATAGTGCTAAAAGTAAGAAAAAAAAGGTAAAGCGCTCCCCTGTGCATAGCACCATGCCATGAAGGCATATAGTAAGAAGCAAATATTTATCCAAATATTCCGTCAGCCATCAGACCTGTGTTGCACGGTCCTGACATACCTGTTCCGACAGCGTCATCCTTTCTTCAGTGTGTTGCTAGTGACTCTAGTTCAGAAAGTGACAACATAGATGTAAGTGAAACGGAAGATGGCCACCTGAGTGGCTCTTGTGACCCAAAACGTTTCACACAAGGCAAACTAAATGATTTAGTTTGAGATTTGAGGCTAACTAAGAAGTCTGCCAAATTACTTGGTTCTAAGCTGCAGGAAAAGAACCTTCTAGCCTCTGGCACAACGTTTGCCTGGTACAGACATCGAGAAAAACAGTTTGTGTCCTACTTTTTGGAAGAGTTGGTGTTTTAAGTCCTACTTTATGCACAGTAGGTACTGGACCTACAGTTTAAAGTGGGATCCGAACCACTTGTGCCTCCACTGGGTATCAAACCTGGGACCCCTTGATTACAAGGCAATGACGCTACCATTGCGCCATGGGGGAGGCCCCTCCTTTTTGGAAGAAGAAGAATCCCTTGTGTATTGTTGTAATGTATCTGGTTTAATGAATAAGTTATGTTTTCCTTACGTATCAACTGATTGAAGACTATTCATCGACTCGTCGAAAACAAGTTTAAAATGTGTTTTGTTGCACAATGGAAATAAGATTCCATCTGTTCCTATTGCACATTCTGTTTCACTAAAAGAAACATACGAAAATTTGAAAATGATTCTGGTTAAAATTAAATATTTAGAACATGGACGGGTAGTGTGTGGTGATCTGAAGGTTTTGGGCATCATACTTGGACAACAATCTGGATATACAAAAATGCCATGTTTTATGTGTGAGTGGGACAGTAGAGCAAGAAATAAACATTGGATAAGAAGACGGTGGCCACTACGTCAGTCGTGGAATCTAGGATCACAAAATATCGCACACGAAAGTTTAATAAATCATGAAAAGGTTATACTTCACCCTCTTCACATTAAATTAGGGTTAATGAAACAGTTTGTAAAGGCACTTGACATGGAGGGACAATGTTTCCAATTTATGGAGTAAATTTGTGTCGCTAACGAATGGAAAGATAAAGGAAGGTGATTTTGTAGGACCCCAAATCAGAAATTTAATAAAGGATGGAGCCTTCGAAGCAACAATGACTCAAGCTAAGAAAGAAGCTTGGATACCATTTAGGAGTGCGGTGGAAAATTTTCCGGGAAACAGACTATGAAGAAATTGTTGAAAATATGTTGAAAAAATTTCATAACCTCGGTTGTAACATGAACCTGAAATTGCACTTTTTACATTCGCACCTTGATTACTTTTCAGAAAACCTAGGACAAGTGAGTGAGGAACAAGGAGAAAGGTTCCAGAAAGATATGAGGTATCAATTACATCTCCGAACACCACCTCTCACTCGCTTATTTAGTCATATTTTACTTTCGTACTTACCGATTGTGCATTGCGGAACATTGTGTAGTTTGTCATTTTGCTTTTCTCAGGAAAATAATGTCCATAACAGTAATTATTGTTAGTCCTTTTTTCGCTTCTGTAACACACAATATGGCGAGCCCAGTGTCGTGGATCAGTGGGTGTACAGTGTTTCCAACCTTCTTAACTGAAAAATGCCCCACACACCATTGACGGATAGCTCCAAATACCTTTCACACACAGCCCCAAAAACCATTCACAGATAGCCCCAAAAACCATTTACAATAGCCCCATGAACCATTTCCGGCATAATTAGGTTAGGTTCGGCGAACATAGTTAAAATTTTGGGTCAGAGTAATATCAGGAATTTATATTTTCGTTTTTTCATCTTCTTGTAACACAACAGCGTGGTTGGAAACACTGACAGGAGGTTACATCATCAAACGTGCGCAACATCCGGCTCTCGTACAGGAAGGAAAGAACAGCAACGACAATTGTGAGTCGGAGAGATATTTTTCATGAAAAACACATGAATCCCCCCTCAAGCACATTCAACGACAAAATAAAATACCTCCAGGAACTATCTAAATGCTAGAAAAAGTCATTTCAGTAAGTACTTTCTTGTGTAAAAATGAAGAAATCTGTTAATGAAGAAATCCGTTGTTTGGAGATGCAATTGTTATCAGATATGAAAGAGATGGAACAAACATACCAGGGACGTTGGAGTGTAAATATGATAGCAGATTACTGTTGGATATTACACAGAGAAACGTTAGATGAAGAACACAAGAAACTTACCAAAGCTTACAGAATGAAGCGCATGAAAAAGAACTAGAAACATGAAACAAATAATATTTTTTTTTTATTTTCATGCATTTGACTACGCACTTCTAGTGTTTTTAAAGGTTATTTTGTGTTTGCATATGAAAATAAATATTAATATTTAGTTTAGTAAGCTCTTTTTTTTAAAAAAAAAATCCGATAATAGGTCATATGTTACATAATGTGAGTACACATTGATGTTAATATGCAGATGTTAATGTTGATGTTAATATGCAGACCAGTGAGAGTTGGATAATGTTCCCCCCAAGGTTTAATTCACAATCCCCCCAGAACCCCTGTGTCAATTAAGGCCTAATATGTAAGAGTTCGATATTTCTCCCCCTCTCCCTTTAAATAATACCCTTAAGCACTTTCTTTTCTTTATCTAATGGATTAAATATGGTGCATTTAAGGTGTAAAATTTTTACATATATTTTGGAAAAAGTTATAAATGTTGAATTTTATATTAATTGAAGGGAAAAAATCCCCCCCAAAATCTCGATAGCCCAACCTGCGCCATAATCCCCCCTGTGGGCACCCCTCCTGACCAAATAAACATACGGTACATATGTTAAAAATTGTCAGAAGTAACATACATAAAGCACGTTAAAATTTGGACAATAACAATGTTAAAGCAAATATGATACTATAATGTAAAGAAAACATTAAAAACAAAATTGTTGATGTGCAACAAAGAAAAGAATAATAAAAGCAATTTATGAGTGATCAGAGAATAAAAATGTTTTGTCAAAACCTGTTTCATCTCTCTATTTGTAGATTAAGTTGACTTTTTTGTAGAGTTGAGCATTCTTGTAATTCAAACGTCCTCAGTGCAATAATGGCATTCAGATGGCAGAGTTTTTTCATAATGTCCGCTAGATTTGTAGAAATTGTGACAAAACCAGAACTGTTCCAAACTCCCTTCTTGGGAACAAACAAGGACAACAATAATTTGCCACTGGAAGAGTATCCAGTTAATCATTTTACAGAGTTGTAGTAACTTGTTTGAAAATGCCTTGTGTACGATTTAGTTTTTGGTTTTAATTCGGTTAGGGTAGGTCTTGGATTGCTGTCTTTCTGTAAAGTTCAATGAACTAAAAGCTTTCGTCTTCAGCCTGTCGATCATACAACATTCGAAACCCTATGCTCGCAACATTCGCTTTCTCGTCGTGCTGCTGCATGCGCCTGGTCTTGGGGCTGTTGGAATAGGTTGACGCACTCTGTTCCCTTGGAAGCTATATCGCAGTGTTTAGCCAAGGCATTTAGCAGACGCTTAGACTTTAGAAGATTTTTTCCAGTTCGTTATGAATGTCAGATGCAATTTTGCAATAAGATTAGGAAACTATACACTTACTACACTCAAAACTATCACTACGATGCAATTAAACTTTAGCACATAGCAAGAACTCAAAGGAAAACAAATTTGCTGTCTCTCCTAGGGAACAGCTTCCATGGTGGGGGAGGTGGGAAGTGGGACCATGAGGATGCGTGTGCTCGGAAATACTCGGCGTCAGGCACTAGAGGGTGGAACGATGAGGGTAGGTGAAGTAAACAAACGTCGAGTCACGGTGAAAGTTTTCTTCGGCGTGTTGATTTCGGGAGAAAGAAGTGTCCTTATTATGTTAATATGGATAATTAAAATAGCTTCAATGGGCGATAATTAGGAGGGAACAACCTGTTTCCTCTGTACCATGGAGGGACCGCCACTGGTTACACATTGTGAAGCCAGTCACAAAATGTGGTTCACAATGTGTTATCTTTCATGAGGAAGAAGCACAAGCCTTGTTTCCAAAGATGCGCACCCACCTATGTGGTGGAGTGGTTAGCAGAGTACGCTACAATGTCAGGGGTCCCAGATTCGAATCCCGGCCTGTGCATGAAGTTTTTTGTGAGTGCCCCTTCATCAAGATCATCCTATCATCACTAATTCTCATCTTCATGATTAGTCAAAAGTGGCAGAAAAGCGAAGTAAAATAAACAAATCAATCAATTCAAAACCAAGAATACATTTGAAGCAAGCCCAAAAGAGAACTGATGATGCAACAGGAATGTCCTTGGCCACTCTCAAAAGGACTAAAAAGGAATTTCATGAAAACAGGGAAAATTTTCAACTCATGGGAAATAACTGGAAGGGAAGCTATAATTGATGATTTCGATAATAGGGTTATTAGATGGCTTGTAAGAAATTCTTATGAGACATTGCTAGAAAAATTCAATATTTGATTTGGGGCCACATCATGAAGGAAATGTTTACGTGATCATTGTTTTCCTTATTAAAGAACTGAATCCAATAAAAAAGGTTTTGATTGAAAAAACATCATATGGTGCAAAATGTGACCAAGACATTGTAGGGCTTCTACCACCAACTGGAAAAAGGTCGGAGGCTTACATAGTGGCATAGTGCAGTTTCCTGTGACCTTTAGCAAGTAAAATATTTGGGGGGCCTTAATGAAAAAAAAAAAAACTAATATGTCAGAGGGGGTGCACAGACATTTTAACCTAATGAATTCTGTTATGAAAGGGAGAAAGAAGGAAATGGGGAAAGAGGAGCATGCAGCACTGGGTACAAACATGGCTGTGGTAGATTAGGTTAGAAGGTCAATCTACTGTCTTGTCAATTAAATCAGTTATCAGGCATCCTGGTAACATTTCTTGGGAATAGAAAGATTTTAGTGCGGTTGCAAATACTGCTTTTGAGGACATACCATATTTTTAACAATCATATATTGTAAACTATTTGTAGACAAAACTCTCAATACTCCACTTGATACCCTTGACTTTTTCCATGGCTATATATCACAGGTTTACGAAAATAAATATTATTATTTTTTATTGATATTGTGTCATGAAGAGTAGGATGTGCAAATGACTACAGTCGTAAGTCACTTCAGCCTGCAGTGTCTTTTTAAGACTTGATTCACATCTATGCTCAGGTCACGGTCTGCTCACAGCCAGAGAGTATCCACACTATGCATCAAGCTTCGTTCCGGTCAAGGTACGATCATCGTCAGTCTGGTGTTGGTTTCTTACAGTGTACACCCAACTTTTCTGGGATAAAGATCTTGCGGACTTGGCTGTTACAGCATTGGCATTTGAAGAAAAATAACAAAGAAGAAAAATAATTGCAAAGCAGAGATAGATTGATTTGGTTCATTTTACTTCAATTTTCTTCCAGTTTTGGCTAATCATGAGAATGAGAACGAGTGGTGATATGATGAAATTGATAAAGAACATCCATGCCAAGGTTGGGATTTGAACCCGGGACACCTGGCATTGTAGCACGCTGTGCTACCACTCAGCCATGGAGGTTGGCTATTATAAATATAATACTGTTTATTGATGTTATAAATTTATTTGAAAGTGACAAATGTTTATTTGCAGCTACAATGTGCAAAACTGTCAACAATAGTAAACACTACTTTGTCTGCCTAGGTTTGACATGAAATTTTTTGAACTCATTGTTTCATATCGACATTTTCATCATTTATTTTATTTGACAGAATAGACACAACACATGTACTTCAGGTCATAAGCCTAATTTAAAAAACCCGATTGTTACACACATCGTGTGTCCCTAGACTTAAAAAAGCAATAATGTTGTATCGTTTTCGTTAACGAAGAACAAGTTCGTTGTTAATCTTGATTCAGAGCTAGATATCAAGAATGTTCTTTTACTCTTGGCAGAGGGTTGAAGAACACCTCCTCCATCTTTGTACACACACAAAAATTGAAAATTTGGATATTCGAGAAAACTTGCTTCTTAACTTAAGGATTTTAATTGATGTGACAGCTTGGAAAAATGTCATAACAAGTAACAAATAGTACACATGGATCATATTTGTGGTTAGTCCCTCATTGAAATCTTTTCATTGAATGTAATTGTAATTTGGTTGTTTCAGTAACATTTTTTCTTACATTTGTTTCTTTTTTCCAGGTTCAAGAAAGCGAATACTTTGACTGTTGTTTGACAAACAGAATTGAGAAGAACATATTTTGGTATTGTTTGCTTATTGCCCCCATCAATCAATTTTATCTACACTCCTCTTTCTCTCTGTCCCAATAGATTTTTGACTTCTGGTAGCTCATCTTCTATGCACAAAATTGGGTTATGTATCCTCTGCAACGGGGTTGAAGACTGCTACTGAACTGTGGGTTGAGTGCTGCACACGTTCACATCAGTGATCAAGCATTGGTCCAGTCAAGCTCACGCTCCAGTCAAATATTCTTTCCACTTGACCGTGACCGGACTGCTAGGTGTGAATGCTTCTATTTAAGGATCATTCAACATGTGACGGTTGATATATATATTATATAAATATCATTCCACCACAGTCACTCTCTTCTCTTGACATACAAGAGTGAAATATGCCACGTGCCAAATAAGTCACTGATGGTTACGTAATGTATCAACTTGCGCAGCATTCTCGGTAGAGGGCGCTCGCTGTCTCAGCACGTCACTCGCGCATGCGTAAAATATACCCGTCGTCTGAACAGCTTGGGAACTGGGAAAAAGAGACACAGACTGAATACAGTTCCGATACACTCGATACCAAGGACAGACCAGGATTAGACACCAACCGGAGCGGAGAGACGACAGGTATATCAAGTAGTGCGTGCAACAGGTGCCCGACCTTTTACCTCCCCTTCGTTGCGTATTTGGCATGGCATTTTAACTGACGTTATACGTTTGAGTTGCCATATCTTCCAAGCCATCTGGATTCTGCCATGTAGCGTAACGGGGAAGGAAGGAGGTCAGTATGGGGCTTTTGTCAAATTCATTTTTGTAACTCGGGTACACGACTTGTTTAGTAACAGAGATTAATACTTCTAAATTGACGAGCAACTTGTATTGAATTCCTTATTACAAAAATAAATTAAGTAGTGTTAAATTATATTTTTTTTTGTCTCTCCCCTCCGCAAACCGGCTGGATTATTACGTGTATTTTTTTTTATAAAAATAATTCTATCAGTGACTTGTTTCGGCACCATCTCAAGTAGTGTTTGCACGATTGTTGGGACGTGTTTCAAATGGGTGTATCTATTTATATTTATTTGTTTTAATATTTGAATGAAGAATTGGGAAGGGGATTGAATGCGTGTATATGTAAATTAAATTTGGGAAGAGTTCGTTGTTGTTTATTGTAGGTTATTTAAATGGGAACTAAAAATAAGTAAATGACAAAGTAAGGGATAAGTAAAAAAAAAAAAAGTAGTATTTGAGGTCCGCTTAACTTTAAAGTGTGAACATTATGGACTCCGTATATTTTCATTGAATTGTTATATTCCGGAAAATTAAGATACTGAACGTATTGTACTGATCAAGTCGCTGTTCTTATTTTTTTTTACAAAGTTAAACTGTTCATGAATAAAACCTTGTTAAAATTGAGTACAATTTTTGATCAATCAAAGAGTAGACTAAGATATTACTGTTTTGCAAAATGGCCGTTGACGTAGTATAATCTAGGGTGAAAGTGATAATTTATCTGGGTTGTTTTGGGGCGTACGTAATTTTCTTGGGAGGGGGAACTAGACGATTCCCCCACTTCTCAAAAAGATTGCGTTAACCCGGATTGCATGCACTCGGCGATTTGAGTTCTTTGTCTCCTGGAGCAAACCAAAAATGGATCCACGTAGTTCAGGGTAGTATATTGGGCTGGGCGAAATAATATTAAGGTAGCAGCTTCCAAAACTTCGTGCGCTTCAATATTGTATTTTGAGAATTTTGCTATTGGGTAGCAGTAGTATATGCAAAATTGAAGCTTAACAAATAATATGATAGTATTCGCCACAAACAATATTTGACTGGACCGTGAGCGGAGGGCGATCTCAGCATTGCTTGAGGATAGATGTGAATCAAGCCTAACACAAGAAGGAGATTGAAGGAAATTCTTGAAATACTAAGACAATGACCTAACCTACTTCAAATGTATCAAAAAAATAACACCATATAAATGAACAAGTGTAATTAAAGTCTGGGAGCACAAAAATGACATGCCTATGATACTCACTTAACCCACTAACTGCGGTGGAACTATATATAGACTCTTTAAAATTGGCCTTTTTGGCGGTATTTAAAAATTAACTGTTCTTGTATTGTGGCAACTAATTTTTATAGACACCACTTTTCATGCTATTAATAGTCTATGTGAGCTACTGGCCATCAAAAAATCCATTGTTCATGCTTTGTCAGTTCCTGAAAAATATTTATTTGCAATATGGAATTAGAGTCGAGGTGGTCTAGTTAGTAGGGTGTCTGACTGCCATGCGGGAGACCTGAGTTCGATTTATGGGGTGGGTGTTCTGAGATCGGAATTTTACCAGCCTAGATCTTGCATAAAGTGGCTTTGGGACTCACCCAGCCTCAAAACAATGTGTACTTGGGAGCAACCCTGGAGGGTAAACGCAGGTGGAGCATGGTGCCGATCACATGACCAAGACATGGTGCTGCATGCAGGGAGAACCTTACATTTGACCTAACCTAATACGGAATGTTTATTTGCAGCAGATTCTATACATAGATTGTTTTCCTTAGCTTCATCTTGCGGCAAGACTTTTTATACTTACTTTTTGCTTATTTAAAATGACTCGAATTTGTGGTTGCATCTATATATTTGGTCTAGGAATTAATTTGTGAGGTTGTTACGCACACATTGAAGCTGTAGTTCAAACACAAAATACATAAATACCTTAAGAAAAATATTGTCTATCACGAGCCACCACTTTCGCCCATCTGTCAGGCAAGTTACGGATTCCGTGGCAAAAGAAGTCCTCATCCTTTGAAGCAATCCAGTCAGAGACCCATATTTCGATATCTTCTGAAGAAGTGAACCGCAGTCCAATCAAATCATTATTCATGCAATCGAACAAGTAGTAGTCCGAAGGAGCAACGTCTGGTGAATATGGCGGGTGGGGCAAAACTTCCCATCCGACATTTTCTAAATAGGTTTTGACCGGTTTTGCGACATGTGGGCAAGCGTTATCATGTTGAAAAATAAGTTTATCATGTCTGTTCTCCCATTCTGGTCGTTTCCTGGCCAGAGCTTGCTTCAAATGCATTAATTGTCATCGATAACATTCTCCATTAATAGTTTCACCCGGTTGCAGCAGCTCATAGTACATCACACCTTTCATATCCCACCATATGCACAGCATAACCTTTGCACAGTGAATATCTCATTTCGGTTGTGATGGACCTGGTTCACCTGGCTTCACCCAGGCCTTTTTTCATTTCGGGTTCTCGTAATGGATCCACTTCTCATCGCCAGTAACAATGCGATGCAAAAACCCCTTTCTTTTCTGTCTTTGGAGCAGCAATTCGCAAATGGTTTTTCGTCTTTCAATTCATGTGGAACCCAATGTGACATCTTTTGAATCATTCCCATGGCTTTGAGGCGTTTGGAAACTGTTGTTTGATCAACGCCTAATGCTTCTGCAATTTCTTCCTGCGTTTGACATGAATCCTGATCGAGCCATGCTCTCAATTCTTAGTCTTCAAATTTTTTTGGCTGTCCAGGTTGCTCTTGATCTTCCAGGCCGAAATCACCACTTCTAAACCGTGCAAACCACTTCTGACACGTTCGCTCAGCTAGCGCATGGTCACCATACACTTCCACCAAAATACGATGACTTTCGGTAGCACTTTTCTGCATGTTAAAGTAATGAAGCAGAACACTCCGCAAAAACAGTTTATCTGGCACGAACTGCGCCATGTTCAGTTGACTACAAAATGCTGTTGTTGACGCGTCAATCAACTGCCCTATACTATGAACGATGCGCGATGACAGGAGTTTTCAACGCATGTGTGGATACATGGAACTGTGGGACGATACGCTCGTTACGCCAT
The DNA here is from genome assembly GCF_977018435.1 of Lepisma saccharinum. Taxonomy (NCBI): domain Eukaryota; kingdom Metazoa; phylum Arthropoda; class Insecta; order Zygentoma; family Lepismatidae; genus Lepisma; species Lepisma saccharinum. Next base: position 211,784,465 of record NC_139230.1, read on the forward strand.
CTCTTGTCCACGTGCACGAATTAATTCCTAGACCAAATCGATGATTTCTTTTGGTCGCACTTCCATTCAACGTCGCCACAGGGAATGGGTTAAGCATGCATGAGCAGGATGAAAAGTATCATTCTGCACAAAAAACAAGGAAAGTAATCAGAAAATCTGTTTAGCATGTAAAGATACACATGTGAAGTTCAATTTACGTAGATATCACAATTACACAATCAGAACCTAGGCCACTTGTTTGTTCTTCATTAAAAAAATAACTTCTACATTATACTCCATGCATTTATTAAAAAAAATAGCAGCAAACAAAAAAAGCAAGATTATTTGTAATGAACATTCTCGTTTGTGAAATCTTCAGAGATTACTGCTGCCATTCCAGGGACAATCATATATGGCAGCATTAAGAAACGTATTTAGCAAATTCAATTGTCAACATCCAGTTTGTGACAACATGCAAGACAAAAGTGACAAGAGAAATGTTCTACCAGAAAGTTCAATAAATGACAGCACACATTATTACATTTTGATACTTCAAAACTTCTACATTGAATTTTACACATTTAGTCAAAACCAAAAATAGTTGCAAACAAATATGCAAGATTATATGCAACTAGCATACTGGTTTCTGAAATCTTCAAACATTACTGCTGCCATTCCAAAGTAACATATATGGCAGCATTAGGCCCAAGTTCCTTTTGTTTAACTGCGGTTCCATCATTGTGTGTACACATCTTTTACATGGTTCAATTTCTAATTATGTTTTAATACATACTTCAGAGTTTCAGTCCTTACTTACTGCATGTTTGCTTGAGAATGGTTTTTCAATTCTTCTATAGCACTTTTCACGTAACCAGCCTTTGGTTTATCATAAACTTAGTTACAGACTGCTCCTGACATTTAGGTAACATGTGTGGGGTGTGAAAGGGTTTCCTGAATTGGTCTCTTTACCATACGGTGAACTATTGTGTAGTTTCCAATAGCCAAATAGTCCCTAATGCTTTTTCGTAGTTAGGTTAGATGGATCAGTTTAACCTAGCAGGATGCACGTTTTCCACTAGGACATAAGGACATGTGTTGGGAAAATTTTACCCATGAGCAAAACTGCTTCGTAAATCCAAATCATAATTTTTAAGGCATTAAATAACAAGGCAAATAATACCTTCACTGATTAAAAGTAATTTTATTAGGTTTGAACATTTTTATTGTATTACGCAATTGAAAAAGACGATATTGAAATACAAAACTGAAACCTATGAGAGCATATTGGGTGAAATTTTCTCAGGTAGTGTTTCTATGCTCTGCAAGCAAAACTAGCATAGTCTCACAGCTGATTCAAGGTCCCACCAGCAGGCACGTCACGTGATAATTTTCGCATGAGCACGTGAACACTGATGTGTATGTTTTAAATTATGTACATATTAAATGCACGCGTGCGCGCGCACGCACGCACACACACACACACACACATATATATTTTTTTTCGAAAAAATACTTTTTTGATGTTCGAGTATATACACACAATTTACTCTGACAACATATTTTAAGTCTGGTAACTTTTTTTAGATAGTTTGTAATACTGACTCCCTTGGTGTTCCACGGATTGCGTTGAACACAATTGTTGTGCGTGTTGCATCAAAGTGACAGCTAAGGGGCTGTTGGCCACTATACCCCAAAATTATTCACTGCGCTGTGCAAACACATGGTGGTGCGAACCCTGATGCAAGCGACAATACTTCTTTCATTCAGCACCAGAGTGCAGCATATACGAGGCATGTCTAGGGGGACTCCTAAAGGTCGGCACTACATAATTGCAAACTTTAGTGAGAAGTCACTAAACCTGGTGGATTTTAAATTCCAATGGGCACTAAAATTCACGGAATAGTGATGAGCAACTTTTCTTTAGAAACTAGTCTGCAGGAGTTACATAATATATTTCAAAATTTATATGATTTGCGCATGTGCGTCTAAGGACCATTCAGACTGTGCAACTCTTTTTAGTAATTGACATTTTTCATGCCAAGAAAATAACTTTCACCAACTTAAATTGCAAAGGAAAGTGCCGACTATATTTACATCAATTCAACGTGCAATTTTCTGGTAACTATACTCAAGATAGTATGGGGTCCTATCGCTAAAATAGCCGTTACCAAACTGCCTAACCTAACTACGAAAGCATGTAATGAACAAAATCTTCAAGGAATCACTAAAACTCCATAGTATGTGTTAACAGAAGTAAATTGAAATTGAACCATGTTAAAAATTGCATTTGTAACGTGATGGAATCACAATAAAACAAAAGGAACTTGGGCCAAGGGAGGACTCAGGAATTCATTGAAATAATAGAAAACCAAATGGTATAATTTAACAATACAGGGAATTTCTCCAATTTGTTTGAAATTTCGGATACTTACTAATTTTGGTCTCCTAATCACGAATCTGCACTTAAAATTTGGCGCTCACTTATAGAAATTCCTGAATTATGGCTAGCCCCACGGACCTTTGGCGCTAGCCCCACGAACCATTGGTGTGTGGTTAGGTTAGGGAACATAGTTAAATTTTAGGGTCTTAGTAATATCAGGAATATATATATTTCGTTCTTTAAGTATTCGAAACGGAAAATCTTCCGATAAATAATGAGCAATGTGCATTGTCGCTTGCAATGACTGACCCTCTTATTTTGCAAGTTTGACACGTGAGCGCCAAATTTTAACTTCAGATTCGTGATTAGGAGCCCTAATTTAGTGAGTATGCCGAATTTCAAACAAAATGGAGAAATTCCCGGTATTGTAAAATCGCTCCAACCAAATTTCAAAATTACCTGGGGAATTATTACTCATACACGTGTCCTTGCATGTTAAGGACTCTGAGTATTCAGATAATGTCCGTAATGCTTTCAACATCTGATCATGATGGTGATGGTGTCATGTATGACATCCCTTCAAGCTTCGTGTGCAAAAAGCAGCAGCAATATGAGGAATGCCTAGTTGATGGGAAATGAAGATGTTTGTGTAATGTACCTTTTACACCTTCTTTTTTTTGATGAATAGGACTTTCCAAAAGTACAAACACTGCTAATTACTGTCAGGAAGCTTCAAATTTACATTCATAGCTTAATAATACTTTCACTTCCACAATTCTGCGATACCTTCTCTTTCTTCTATGAATGAAGAATGCCTTGTCAATGGGAAACACAGATGCTTGCATGAGGTAATTTTTACATCTTTTTTTTTCACCACTAAAATGCACTTTACCGTAATCCACACTATGGTAATTACTTTCGCCAAGGTTGAATTTCATTCTTTATTTAGAGTACAGCACCTTGAATAACGTAGTGTGGAAAATGGCACAGTTCTGCGCGCTCTGCCTGGTTACACTCGAAAATGATCCGCTAGAGGTGCTGGTGTTGAACCCGGTGCTTGGTATTAGTCTGCTTATAATGGAAGTAAATGGAGTTTTCGCTGCAACGTCTGATTCTTTACATGAAGCATTTATATGAATGTGATAATTGCTATGATATTTGGTACATTGGTTGCGAAGATATTAACGAACATTCTAGACAGTCGACCACATCCTGTTATCGTCATAGTTTTGTTAATAACATGGGAGAAAAAATACACGTGGAATGCTCTTGGCAACTAAATTTTTGTTTATGAATTAGGTTCATTATTATTATCATCATCATTTCTTTTAAAGATATACACAATGAAGCATTTGTATTTTGGATATTTACTGTCTCTTTTCTTCCGCTTTAAACTAATCGTGGCGATGATGATTGCATGAAACGACAAGGGGAAAACCACAAAACTTTCTTAGTGCCATCAACATGAGTGTAAGGAAACTTTCAAACCAATGGGACAAGCGACAACCCATGATGTTCACACTGTCACTCTAGTGACACACACTTCCAGACTGTAAAATAGCATTCATTGCACATGAGGGTCCAAACAGCAAACGACACGTTCATATGGCGTATTCGCGTGCTACTTGTTACTAAAGGAAGGGTGCTCAGACCGAAGCGACGAGCTACAGAGGGAGTTCCCAACTAAGTGACAAGCGACATAGTGCCTTCAGTCTATTGGCAAGCGTTCGCTGCTAATTGTACGAACAACAGATAGGCGACACGAAAAACCGCACATTACAACAACAGATCTAGGTGACACAGTAAGTCACACATGTCGCTTTGTCGCTTGTGCGTGGCTCAAACTGGGCCATTTCCTCAATAGCTTGCAACATGTTGCCGTGGTTTGTTGTTCGTGCATGCGCGATGCTATGAGTGTCTTGCTTTAGGGAGATTGTGCACCAAAGCGACAAGGGGCACGCGACACTTATCGCTTGAGGATTTCACCAACCGAACGCTGGCCTGTGCTTCCCGTCATGCCGCTACGATGTGAAATGTTGCTCTTGATTAGCTCGTTTCCAAGCAACATGTGTCACTTCGGTGTGAAAGTTGCCTTGGACCGAAGGACCCGTGTCACTTTGATGTGAAATCCTCGTATCGTTTGTCGCGTGTCGCTTTGGTGTAAAATCTCCTTGAGGAAACGGTGCAGTCAGAGCTTGTGTCCCTACGGTTCGAAAGGCTGCATTGATTATGGACTGCTCGCTTCCAAGCGACACTTGTGGTTTGTTGCCTCGGTATGAAATATCTCTCTGGATACTATTTATATTCTAATAACATAGAAAAATAAAACTCTAGTACACAATCCAACACCTGACGTCCGGAATCACTTTGCGATGTTTCTTCTTGTGTTACGCATGCTATTTATTTATTAATTTTATTTTACTTTTCTTTCCAAATAAATGTCATTTCGTGACTGCAAATCACTCCACAAATATAACTGTTTCCATCAATTCACGAACCGTCTTTCAAGACAAACAAATCTACATAATATATTCCAAAAACTAACAAAGCCGCATTACTTTCATAAGAAAATTAGCACCGACATTGATCGCACTGCCATCTATGTCATCCGTCTGGGGAACCAGTTTCTTGGGTCGTTTTCCACACTACGTTATTCAAGGCACTGTAATTTAGAGTAACAATCACGTCGGTAACAGTTCCGAATCTTTCATGATGTTTTGCAAGTTTTATAGGAGTATTAGAAACTGCATTAGAATACTGAAGTTCGAAGCTGGAGAAACTAATTACCACCGTTAAAAGTAACCAAAGAAATTAAGATTCGAAATGTAGAGTACATGAGGAGGTGTTTTTGGAGTGGCACATGAAAAACAAGTTTCATGAGAGGCCCTAAAAGCAGGAGGGGGGTCACGAAACCAGATATTACGTGATCAGGTGTTTAAAAACATTTAAGGGCATTACTTTTATACCAGGAGCTTTAAATTTGATCCATGACACATACCTACGAAAGGATTAAGGGATGTTTTATTAGTACTACGAGCCTTAAACCTGACCTGCGTAAACTAACAACGACATCACATTTAGCAACGAAACACCCCATCACACACCATGCATGTGAAGTACAGCATTAAATTGTTGTTTTAAGGCCATTTTATGCACAGATAGGCTAATCCGGACTGGACCTGAAGTTTAAAGTGGGATCTGAACCACTATGTGCCTTCACCGGATATCGAATCCAGGATGCCTTGATTACATCGAAGAAACCCCATGAAGTACATGGCTGGGTAAGTGTCTGTTATATCCAAGACACATTTCTTCATTCTTACAGAAGAAACTACTTACGGAAATGAGTTTCTGTAGTATTTTGAAAGTTCGTGGAGGTATTTTCTAACCGTAGAATGCTGCACAACAAGAAATAAGCACTATTGATATATATAATAAACTTGCATTTTGTGCAAAGTGACAACATTATGCCGTTGTTTCCATTATGTACCTGCAGATGGCGCGAGCGTCAAAAGTCATGCAGTCTCGCCAGTGTTTCCAAGCGTGCCTTTTTTACCAATTTTTTAAATTTTTTTTAAAAATATGCTTACCTAATCTAACCCAACCTAACCTTGCCAGAAATGGTTCGTGGGGCTATCGTGAATGGTTTTGGGGCTATCCGTAAATGGTTTGTGATGACATAATGAACACAAAAGTAGGTATTTTTCGGTTAAGAAGGTTGCAACACTGCGTACCCACTCCAAATCGACAAAACACAAGCACGACGCGCGATAATCCACAGCTGTGCGCGCCATATTGTATGTTCCGTAATGGAAGAAAGGACCCAAAAGAATTACTCGTGGTAAAAACTATCCTTCGGACACCTATAAATTCTTAGTTTCGTCAATTTTTGACATTCGTACGTACGTATCAGCTTCGCGCAATATTCCTTAAGGTGTATTGACGTGTTTTTTTATCAAAGTAATTGCAATTCTTCACTATTTTCGTTTGAAATTTTAGAGTCGAAATTTCCCACAGATTCCGGGCTCCGCCCCTGGGGTAATATACATACCGCCCCCAACCGCTAAAAGGCATGTTAGAAATTGGCCTGAGTCACCTGCCCCAAATGAGCCCCAAACTTTTAAATTTGAAGAAATCCGTTTCCAGGATACGGAAAACTTACCTGAATTTCACACAAAACACAACTTCCCAATGTTAGACAATACTATAGGAACTTATTACGGTAAATAGTTTCTTCTGTAGAATCTGTCCGAAGGATAGTAAACTAGTACCCCAAAAAATGTAAATAAAAGTTACCACTTACATGTCACTGTTTAATCTAAAACAGCATCACAATCTTCCATTCAGTCGGCCCTCTTCCCGTACTTTTGGTTATACTCTTCGAAATACTTTTACTTTACATACAAGTTGGATTGTGCATTCGCAGCACTTGTCGACCGCTTTTTTCACCATAAACAAAATCTCAAAACTTCAGATTTCGCAATTAATCCATACCTCTCAGATATTATAAGTCTGTATTAGTTTGTTAACTTTGCTGGGATATTATTCTGCGCAAGATTATGTGAGATGAAAAGAAAAATTAAAAAGTTGTATTTGTTTTACTCGAAAAGTACTGTTCGTACTTTTTGTTTCTAAGGTCTACATCAGCGTATAGTGGCTTTTGTTATCTACGGTGCAGGACAAATTGATGTCCATATCAGTTTGGTCGATCTCATGGCAGCCTTTAAGGTGTGTTTTATACAGTGTATTGATGCTTGACTTGTCCTGAAATTGACATTCCTCCGCCAACCAGCAAAATGTATTTGTTCTTCAGGATTAACTTTTCAATAAGCTTGCTCACACCTACCCCTTAATGAAATACAAATTTGTGCCTGTAGGGAAAATACAGGACAATGGTGGCGCTGGGTTCTAAAACTACGGGAGCAAGGTATCAAAACTGGAGGGGGTGTAGGCAAGGACAGTTTGCTTTCCCATTAATACATAATGTTTAACATAGTGCGAAAGCAAAAGTAGCAAAAAGTGGGGGCAACTGCTTCTCACGCGCTCCAATCGCTGCCACCTGCATAACATTTACGGTTATTTCTTAAGTGCATATCAAAAAGCACAAATATTTTGAAAACAATCACCGACAACTAAAGACGTGTGTTCATTCGACATGTAAATTTCTCTTCCACTTCTTCGATGCTTTATTACATGAATAACAATATTTTTATCGTTCCATAGTCATGCAGCCGAGAATACGACGAACGAATGCTGCACCACCGAGCTAGTTTATTGGCTAGCTATTGGTCGAAATTTTAAGATATGGCTTAGCTGTTTGTAATAAAAATTCTCGCGTCCCGTCCTATGACTGGGTGCTTTTGTGTTCTTTCATCAGTTTAATCTTCATCCTCGTTGTCGTCATAAGCCATAAATGACAGATGGGCGACGTAATATAAGAGAAATACAAATGCAAACACGTGGCTGTGTCTGTGTTCTCTTCCTTACACAGCTCGTAAGATTTATTGGTTATTATTTTTATTATTAGAATAATGCAAACACATGCTCTTCTGCCGAACCCTGTGACTGAGTGGTTAGCACATCGCGCTGCGACGCGGGTTCGAATCCGGCTCGGAATGTCCATTCATCATTTCATCACTCATATTCATCTTCCCAAATTAGCCAAGAGGCACAAAACCAGGGTTGGCAAAATTTGTGTTTTTTTAAAAAAGAACAAAACAAACTGTTTTTTTTTAAAAAAAAAGTTTTTTTTGTTTTAAACATAGTTTTAAACATGAGTTAAAAAAACATTTTTTAAACAAAAGAAAGTCAACCTTTTCCCAGTAAATTATAGTTGAAGTCGTTAAAGAAAAAAATAGGGGTGTGCGTGATCCCGAAGAGTCGGGACCGGGATCTGGAAAAAAAATTCCCGATTTTTCGGGTTCCCGGGCAGTTAGTTTTTGTACCAGAAGTGCAAAAACAAGCACTTAAGATGAAAATTACGTGTAGAATTCGAGATTTTTAGAGCTTCGGGAAATTCGATCATTTCCCGTTCAGAAAATTTCCCGACTTTGTCGGGAAATAGCGACTATTTCCGGTCCCGAATGTCGGGATTTAAAAAAATTCCCGTCCCGACCAAAAAAATTCTGTCTCGCACACCCCCTAGAAAAAATACTAATTTTTATGAAACTATATTACTGAAGTACAGCGGCTGCAAGAACAGTTTATATCCCTTTGGAGATAATGTTTACCATACTTCAGGGAAGGGGTGTGCGGGACAGAATTTTTTGGGTCGGGACGGGAAATTCTTTAAATACAGACATTCGAGACGGGAAAAATTCTCAATTTCACGACAAAGTCGGGAAATTTTAGGGACGGGATATGTTCGAAATTTCCCGAAGCTCTTAAAATCTCGAATTCTACACGTAATTTTCATCTTAGGTGTTTGTTTTTGCACTTCTGGTACAAAAACTAACAATTTCCGATAGGTTCCAGACATACATTTACAGAAGAAAATGTCGAGAATTGACGACTTTTTAAAATGACCATTCTGTATTTCCCTACTGCTTGGGACCCCGAAAAGTCGGGATCGGGACGGGATTCCCCCCCCCCCCCGATCCCGGTACCGACTTTTCGGGATCCCGCACACCTCTTCTACTGCAGGGACAAAAGTAGGGGAATAATAGCCACCTTTTCCGCCACTGCTGAAGTAGGTTAGGATTCATATTCATCTAAATTTCAAGAAACTAAATATTATAGAATTACTATCTTCGTCGTGGAAAAATAAGGGTGAAATATTTCCTGCTCCCTGAACAGTTTATATAGGAGAAAACAACCTGCAGTGCCATAATAGATTCTCCAGATCAATTTATCTATCCAAAGTACAAAATTGTGTTACCAAAAGTAAGCGTCTGCGCTTCATTCAGTTATACAAACCAATGAATCATATCGCAAGAGGAAGAAAAAAAAACACGTCATGATCAAAATCACGCATTTTGTATTCAGATACTTCCACCAGTCTCAAACGTACAGGACTGTACGAAACAAAGGACTGAGAAGTTTCGATTTCTACAGTAAAGCACGGGCCCTTCTTGTCGCACAACAGTTTTGCTACATTGTGCATACATAGCTAGCCTGCCTAACCTAACAACGTAGGCATTTAGCCAAAATTAAAGGTAGTGTCTGCTGCCACGTTATTTTTCTGCTGTAACCCAAAAGAGACATGCGCGTGGCATCAGACTGTTTTATCGTGATTTCATCATGCTATGTATGCAATTACGTCCGTAACACATACTGTGAAGTTTTAGCGATTAATTACACAAAAATGTTTTAAGATTAGGTCCCTTAGCATTCTTCTAATAATAAACCTAAATGCTCTCGTAGTTAGGTTAGGTTCTGTTAGCATTAAAATAATATAACTAAATGCTTTCTAAGAAAAAGGTTCTAAATTACCTGTACATTGATTCCCACTCTTCATTTGTTCTTAAGATTTGTAACATCCTCTTAGCAGACGTATTACGTGGCAGGAGCAAATTTGACGCTTATTCTTACTGCTGACACGTGCGTGGCAGCAGACTCGGCCAAAATTAAAAAGCTCTCTCCCGTGATGTCAGAACATAAGGTTGCTCAAGTGTTGTGCGATAAGTTAGACCCGTAAAGTACGGATTAATTGACACTGATTCAATGAAAAGACAGGGTTGCCAAACAAATATATATCACAGACTATAAAATATCAAGTACCAAAATGTGTTTTAAACACTTCTAAAATAAACATGTTTAAAACACATTGTTTTAAACGTTTAAAACATTTGTAAAAAAACAAAGCCGTGTGTTTTAAACGTTTAAAACAAAGTGTTTTAAACATGCCAACCCTGCACAAAACGCGAAGTAAAACAAAATAAATAAATAGATAATAATAATAATAATAATAAATTTTCTTTATTCAGCGGGCGAGGTTCAGCCAAGGGCTGCTCTGCCACCTAACCCTTGTCAATATGAGAATACATATGAGATGATTATAAACTTATGGAGCAGTAAGCTAAACGTAAAATAATAATAATAATAATAATAATAATAAAAAATTAAGAAAGAAAAAAATACATAGGAATTAGTTGCAAAAAAAAGTGTAACTAGGAATAAAAACATGTACCCGTCCCGATTTCGAAAAAGTATTTCCAGACTTTTCTGGATCCCGAACCTTTGAATATTTCGCATCCTGCAAAACGTAATTTTAAATATTTCCCGTCCCGACAGAAATAAGTATATCCGTTCCGTTCTTCCGCACATCCTTATTACCTTATCGGTTTACTGGAAATGCCTATTTGTCTCTCGTTGGGCCATTGCCTTGTGGAACGCTGTACAAATAGTACGAATTGAGAGACTCGTGAGCACCAGGGCGCGAGCAGCGAGCGCCAAAAACTAAATTCAACTCTTTTCTCGGTGTGATCCATGGTTTTCATCGTTCTCGTTATGTTCCTCAATATCTGTGATATGTTGTAGTGACTTCCGACATACATATATACAAGGGACTGCTCTGGAACTAAATCTGAGAAAAGAGGAGGAAACGTAATGCTGCGTTGTGGGTCGAAAATTCCAAAAATTGTAATCACCCCAGCCTCAGATGATGAAAAGGATGACGGTCAGTTAGGTTATATCCTTTCACAATGTGATTTGATTGATCGTTAAAAGTAAACAATTTCCTCTGAATAACAAATATATGTGATCAATGTAAGATTAGATTGCGTAAAAGTCGGTAAAACTATCAGAGGCGGGAATCCTTCGTAACTCGTTTATTCTGTAATTGTTTACATTCGTACTGACTTATTCTGCATTGGGAAAGATTGTTTAACAAGGGATTTTGCTTTTTTTAACGAAATTAGTATCTATTGTCGACATATCGAGTAATTATTGTTCGTTCTTTTCTCGCTTCCTGAACACGCAAATGGCGGGCAAATCTTGACTAGCGTTGCGTTTCAAACTGCAAAGCAGTGTTTCAACCTTGTTAACAGAAAAATTCCCCATAGCCCCGAAAACCATTAACGCACATGGGCGTCCCCCCCGGAAAATGAAAGTCAACCAAAAATTATGTATTTCACACAATTTCATTTTAGCTGCAATAATATGTGTTAATTAGGTAAAAATTGATATTCCCCGGACACCTATAACTTCTTAGTTTTGTCAATTTTTGACATTTGTACTTACCTATCTGCTTTGCGGAACATTCTTTAAGGTGTATTCGCGCTTTTCGTCTCGGAATCGGTGGGAAATTTAAAGTAAAAATTTATTTTTGTTTGAAATTTTAGAGTCCAAATTTCCCACTGATCCCGGGCTCTGCCCCCAACCTACCATCCCCAACCGCTAATGTGGCCCCGGCTCCCCGTTTTATCTATAGAGTGCCTGTTAAAGGCATGTTAGAAATTGGCCAGAGTCACCTGCCCCCAAATGAGCCCCAAACTTTTAAATTTGAAGAAATCCGTTACATCACACAAAACACCTTCTAGATGTTACACAATGCGGAACGAGTTTACAATACCGGACCACTCTCCAATTTCTATGAAATTTCGCCTACTCACTAATTGTGAACTCCTAATCACGAATCTGCATGTAATAATTGGCGGTCAAGTATGGAAATCGAGAAAAAAATGAAATAAACTTTGTTTTCTTAACGTAACGTAACCCTACCATAAGAACAATAGCTCCACGGAAGACGCCATTTTCCCAACATGAAGAAATCAACAGGCAAGATAAGGTATAGTTCTCTTAGCTAAAATATTAATTTTTCTTTGTATTTATGCTAATGGAACCTAACAGGCCCAACCTAACCTCGTAGGCATTCCTTGTCTGTCGTCAACAAGATTGTTGTGCGTAAAGGAAGACCATTAGCTAATTAATTGCGAAAGAAAGATGGTTCCGAATTGCTGTGTATGAACTATCACCGTGGTAAATCGCAAGGTTATTTTACAAGTTGTACACATAAATGTACAATTGTAACAAGTGACCGCCAAATATGAACTACAGATAAGTCATCAGGACACCGAAATTAGTAAGTAGGCGAAATTTTATAGAAATTGGAGAGTGGTCCGGTATTGTAAACTCATGCCCACAATACTACAGGAACTTATTACCATAAGTAGTTTCTTCTGTAAAAATGAAGGAATCTGTCCGGGGAATATCAGATTAGTACCGTTAATTATTGCGTGAACACCATAAATTCAAATTTAAGCAATGTTTCTTTAGGGAACAACACTATTTTTGGGGAAAATATGCCTTGTTCCCCCCCCCCTGGAAAAAAATACCTTTTTTGCCCCTCCCTGGAAAAAATCCTGCGGACGTCATGTTCACGCATAGCCCCAATATCCATTCAGGATAGTATGACCATGCACGAATAGCCCCAAAAACCATTTCCGCAAACCGTTTAGAATATTGAAAATGAATGGAAATATGTTAGGTAACAGTTAGTTATATCAGATACACATATCTTCATTTTTACAGAAGAAACTACTTACTGAAGTGAGTTTCTCTAAGGTTTTCAACGTTCATCAATGTATTTTCTTTCATCGTGGAATTATTTCACTGGGAAATCATGTATTTTTCAAGAGAAATATCTCATCGATGCACAAGTGCCATTGCTTTCACTACGTGAATCTGATGCTGCATACGCTTGATGACATAAACTCCTGTCAGTGTTTCTGATCCCCCTTTGTTTTAACTATGCATGCCTAACCTAACCTAACCTTATCGGAATGGTTCGTGGGGCTATCAGTCAGCTACCCGTGCATAATGTACAATTTGCACATGTGACGAACACGATAGTAGGTATTTTTCGGTGAAGAAGGTTGGAAACACTGCATATCCACTACGGTAGTCAAGTTTTGCCTCCCATATTGTGTGTTAAGGAAGTGGAAAAGTAATAACAAAAATTACTCTCTCTGTGAAAAATTGTGTTTCTTTTCATTTAAAAAGCATAATGGCACCTGAACTATGTTCCGCAATACATAATTAGTAAGTACGAACCATGCAAGACACAAAATATCCGATTTTAATGTGTGTCCGATATAACGAACTGTTACCATATGTTAAAAGTTTGGAGAAATTAATTGGTGAGAAGTGAACTCGTGAAAAATGTGTTATTGTGCTCTTAGGTGATCATAACCTGATTTTTTTTCCCACGACGTAAACGTTCTATTCACGCGCATCACAGAAAGAGCAGAATAATTAACCAATCAAATTCAACAATCATAACGTAATCAAAATGGATAAATAGTAACACTAAGCACGTGTGAGCGTAATTGTAATGCTAAATCCACCAAACTTCCTGCCTCTGTAGCTGAGCATGTTGATTGGCCCACTATCTATTTCCCCACAATACATTCAACTTTCAAGTCCTTGTTTGTGCATGAGCGTTGCTTTGAATTTTATCTAATAATTTCTCCTCATTGTCGCAATTTGGAGGCAGAAAAGCAAGAAAAATTCAAATTTTACATGAAACCTTACTTGCTTAGCATACTCTGAAAATCATACGTGAGTGGGATTGTAATTGATATGTTCACTTCAATGTTATTTCAGGGGATTATGTTAGTTGTCAACCACTTTCAGCAGAATCTTTCGCAGCTCATTATAGCACGGTATCAGGTTGCGGCATAATGGTTGAGAAACAATGCACTAAAGTACTTTACCATGTTGACTGATCTATTTTGAACTAAAGTGCCTCCATGTGCTGGCTTTTTCAAATAAAAATCACGTCCTAAATAGCCAAGACACTGTCTCTTTACACGATGTTGAAGGCAAATTTCAGCTGATAACTGCATCAAAAATTCAATAAAGTGAAAAGAACATTGAGTTTAAATATTAACACATTGTACATATCAATTTATTATTATGTCAACAAATTAGAGGTTCAAACATGAGCTCTCTACTAGAGTTTAAATATAGCTTGTTGGAATGAAGCATATGCAAACATCAAACTGAGGTGACACGATATTCAGAAAATGGCCCAGTCCGAGAGACATGTGACACGTGCAGCTTGCAGTGTCTCTTCAGTTTGAAAGGTTACGTTGATTACTGAGGGTTCAAAGCGACTTGTCACATGTTTATTCAGTGTGAAATCTCCCTTAATGACATGAAAAGGAAAAATAAAATATTAAAAAATCTGTACTTAAGATGTAGAACTTCTCAATATTTTGTAGTTACCACCATATTGAAAACATTCAAATTTCTAAAGGAAAGAGTGGCCGCGGTGGCTCAGTCGGTAACGCGTCTGACTACCACGCTAAATGTCCCGGGTTCGATCCCCGGCTGGTTCAAATCCAGGAACTTTTCTAACGTTGGAAGCGGCCCCGGCGCCCACCCAGCGTCGAATAACATGGGTACCTGGGGGAAACCCTGGGGGGTAAAGGCGGTCAGGGGCGTGATGCTGATCACATCACCCCCACTCACGACCGGATCAAGAAAGTGTGGGGCATTACCCCCACACCCCCTATACGCCTTCATGGCGTGGTGCTAAGCACAGGGGAGCACTTTACCTTTTACCTTTTTTTTCTAAAGGTAAAAGTTCATCTTGCTTTTTTAATCCATGTTTGTCAGAACTGACTTTTTGTATTTTTCATTGTGTTTAACAATGCACACATTTAGCAAGCATTAAGAGATATAACTTAATGGTAACAATGAGATATAGCACAAATGCATTTCTTTATTTTTACAAGAGAAACTACTTAAGGAATTGAATTTCTATAGATTGTTTAAAGGTTGTGGATTTATTTTTTTCCATCGTGCAATGTATTTGACCGGAAATTCATGTATCCTTGAAGAAAAGTATCTTTCCGTCGCACAATTTCCCCGTTAACCAGATGTCGCGTACGTTTCATGACGTAACCCCCAGTCAGTGTTTCCAACGACGCCGTGATTTTCTGATGTTGAATTCCACTATGAACCCTTTTTTTATAACTATGTTTACCTAACCTAACCTTACCATGAATGTTTGTGGGGCTATGCGTGAATGGTCTGTGGGGCATTTTCAGTTAAGAAGGTTGGAAACACTGAATTCCACAACACTACTCAAGCTGTGCCCTCCATATTGTATGATACGCAAGAGAAAAAATTTACAATAATCATTTCTGTTAATGTGAATAAATAAGTTATTTTCTTGACAAAAGCAAAGTCACACCTTAAAAAATCTTTCGCAATGCATAATTGATAAGTACGAATGTTAAAAATGATGAAATAAATGAGTGAAAGGTGTTTGTGCGAGATCAAATAGGTGATAACTTAATAATAATAGTGGTAGTGTGCAAATTTTAAATTCTTGAATCTTTAAATGCTATTTTTTTCCCTTTCAGATGATTGCAGAGAGAGGAAGATCTGTGTTCTAGGCCAGTTAATTGAAGATAGAGAATTGCTACGTGTTGCTCATGTAAGTTTTTTTTGTTACATGTTTACTTTCCTATTGGCCTCTTTTCATCCATCTGCAAACATAATCCAAAAACAATTGTGATTTTTTTTTATAGTATCACATTCCATGTTGTTAAATTATAAGCATTGTAATGTTTCCATCTTGTACAGATGACAGCAAATTAACAAGTTTTTCCCAATGGAAAATGAGTTGGCAATACTGTGTACAGCAAGGCATTCTTGATGAGATGTTGGCATGACACAAATGGCACAGGTATATGGTGTGGTCGCTAACACCAGCTGTAACATATATGTTGCAAAGAGTAGTATGTGATTTTTTTAACATACTATGACTCAGGTAATTTATTTGTTTATTTAAATATGTGAAAAATCCTGAATACAGAGAAAATCCATATATCAGGATATCAACAAAAAAAAATGAAATTATCAAATGAGAAGCATGAGCGCATACACACACACATACGTATATAACAAGAATAAAAACAATAGCTAGGGTATAAAAAATATTAATTGCTCTTCAGCTGCTTGATGCATGCTGTTCTGAAAGCCTGCTTGGATAGATGGAAGCCTGGAGAATCGTTTAATGAATTTTACATGGTTTGTGGCCCATGCAGAAGTGATCTTTGTTCTGGGAATAGCCTTGAAGCTTTTGTGTGAAATAAAGTGTTGCATTTGCTGTTGGTATGTGGGATCCAGATGTGAAGAAGTGGCAAGAGTTCCTTAGTGAAAAGTTGTCCATTTGTGATTCTGAAACTTGACAGCAAATTAGGGATGTGACGAAGCTGAAAATTTACCGATGCCTATATTTAACTGATTCTGATACATAAGATTATTAATCAGAAATGGGATGTTATTTTCTGCATAACAAAAATAAATTTGGTATGTACATTTCTATTGCATATCATATGTACCGTGCGTCCATTTCGATCTTCAGTCGAGAGATCGGGAGAAGCGTGGCGGGCGGCGCTGACGGAGATGCCGACATTTGCGGCCTGTAATGCCCGCTTATTTTTATGAACATATGCAGACATTTATATAAATATTGCAAAACGAGCACTAACCTGTGTTATAAGTTATCATCTGTAATTCATCCAAGTTCTGCCCTTATATACACAAAAAATACGCTTTAGAAACTATGTTAAGAGCCACAGATAATAGAACATTTTAATCATAATTTTTACCAGTAACGTCCTTGTTAAGTTTATATAATTGAAAGAGTTTTGTGGCGATGGGAATTGTTTGGAGGTTTCGAATGTGCAACACTGTATCAAGATTACGCTGCAGACGAAACCGTTAAAAGTGAATGGTTTTCTTAAGCTTCCTTGCAATCCGATATCTCCGAGCTTGAGTTTTCTTGTTCCTTCGCGGCTAGATGAAGACAGAGCTGTGAATATAGTGGCGAGCAATGTAAACCAAGAGCGTGTTAATTTCGTACTGTGTGCAAGAGTGTTATTATTGGTTACTTGCAGTTACTTGTTTGTGTTATTGCAGTGTGTATGTGTGATGTGTCAGTGAGACGATTGGAATGCCAGCCGCAAGGTTCACGTTAGAACAAAGATTTATTATGTATGACACGTACTTGAAAACAGACTCGTGTTGAGACATGTGTAGGCAATTTGTACAGAAATTTCCAGGCGTTTCAACTCCACATAGAGATACGGTTAGACATCGTTAAATTTTAAAACACCTAAGCGAAAACGACGGATTCTAACCAAAGCAAAACTCGATGACATTGTTGCAGCGTTAGAACATTCTCCAAACAAACCTCTACGCCGTGTTTCACAAGAGGTGGGCATGTCAAAATCATCGGCACATACAGCCACTAAGCTACTAAAAATAAAACCGTAATCTTATAACACAGGTTAGTGCTCGTTTTGCAATATTTATATAAATGTCTGCATATGTCCATAAAAATAAGCGCGCATTACAGGCCGCAAATGTCGGCATCTTTGTCAGCGCCGCCCGCCACGCTTCTCCCAATCTCTCGGCTGAAGGTCAAAATGGACGCACGGTATATACATATATATTCTCAAGAGATGCGAATGTACATTTGCATCTACAAAAGGTTATGTGAAAGTAGAGATACATTAGTACACAAGCAATTCTTTGACATGAAAAATGAATTCCTGTTCTGCCAGATTCAACTTCAGAAATACGAGATTTGGAAGCACTTCAGGAAGTAACCTACTTCTTCTCTTATCACAAATCTGTTCAGCAACACTGAACACTCAATCACTGAATACTGATGCAACAGGTATGCTCAAGTATTTTCTCAGCACTTGCTTCAGGTTTGAATATTAATTTTTGAATTTCCAACACAACAGCAGATCCTGGTTCAGCAATGTACTGTTTTATTTCCGACTTATACTTAGGTTGATCCTCTGAATGAGAGTTTGCAATAATTTTATTACAAATACTCTACAATAATGACGAATCATAACCAAATTTTCAATAAATCTTACAAAACTAGAATATAAAACTTATTAGAAGGTAAAACTCTAGTATAATCTGTACTGGTTTAAATATCGGATTTTTGCCGATTCCGATACCGATGCTGATATGTCAATTTCGGCCGATTTTCATACATCTGTAATCGGCTTCAGCACATCCCTACAGCGAAGTGAAAAATCACGAATTTCGTGTTTGGAAAAGTTTGCAAGGGCTGGACATCTATGTTTGACTATCTGATCAAGAAATTTACCTCTTTGTTTGTTCTATTTGTATTGCTATCACAGGCCATTGACCAAGTAATGTTCGGAGATACCCGATTTGAGTTTTACATGAGTCTTGAGGCGTCCCATTAGTAAAGTTTATTTTGATTGTGGCTATATTTGGAAAGGGATAAGTTTGACATATCATTCTTGTCTTATTTCTGGTGTTTGAAAACAAGTTTTACCAGCGAAAGGTGTACTGTTGGGTCTTGTGGGTTTTCTTTTCACAGAAGAGTGCCAATAAAAAGGGGGAGGGGAAGTTGTGTTTCCTGTAGAGGCGGATCGACAATGCGGGATGTTTTGATATACTTGCACTTTGAGAAGCATGGCACAGAGAGTCAAATCACTCCTAGGAGATGCCAGTGTGGGGAAAATCATTTCCTTAACTATGCTATTTTAAGCCACTTGCAACAATAACAAAATTATACAGTATATGGTTATTTTTTCTTTGTTTATTGTTTGTTTATTTTTATTACAATTTGTCCTGGTTTCCCAGAATTTCTCAAGCCATGATAACTACACACACAACCGTACATGACTAGTCACTCTATGCTACTAAGGAATGTTCTTGTTTCTTCTTAAGATAAATGTTTGTTTTTTCTTTACCTTCCTGTACCTCACCTGTGCCACAACTGGTTGTTTCTTCCCCTCCCCTGCAATCTGTGACCTAGTCCTCTTGTCCTCCCTCCCCTCCTTTTCCTGATGGCATTGTCCTTCACTTTTTCCTTTAATCTTTGGTGCTGAAAATTGAAGGTTTCTCTGGAAACGTAACCACTTTACTTTTCACATGCTTTTTATTAGCTCCACCCATTTCGTTCCCCTTCATTTTTGTTCATGTTCTCTCCCCTGTTTATGCAGATGTGCTTGGTTTCTGCCATTTGGGTACCCTTGACCCTCTGTACCCCCTCCAGAAAGTGAAATATTTTGCATGGTTATAATTAGAGCCCGGAAGTTCAGGCATTTATTTTCATTAAAATAGGCAGGCAAAAAGGCATTTATAATGTGGAAAATAGGCACTGAAAATGAAAAAAAAGGCAAAATAAACCGATAAAAAGGCACATTTGGAAGTCGCTTACATTTACCTATAATTTCTGGCAAAGTGTTAAAATCTACATTGGGAAGACCATTTCAATTTTCTCCGTCTTGATTGCACATAACTGCAAGGTGTTTTTTTAAGTTCTCAACATTCATTGATAGTCATCTGTGAGAGAGAATGTTTGTCATAATAGAAAATGATCTTTCTACTTAGACAGAAGTTATTGGAGCATACATAAAACAAGCTAATGTAGCTGGACTCATTTTGATAACAGCATTTTCACCTTTTAGAATATCACAAATTGTTTTCAATTGTTTCAAGTCCTCATTTTCACTCACTACCTGTTTGCACTTTTCCGCAAAAGCTGAGCCCTTTTCTCCTGGCACTTCCATCATCTGCTGCATAGATTCATCCAAGATTCTCATGGATGCAACAAGAGTCTCACCTCTTTTTACTAGCTTTGTAATTGTCTCTGGCAATCCACCATAATGTGCAAAAATAGACGACAGTTCATTCTTCAGTTCTGAATAGCACAGGAGTTTTTCACTTCACGAATTGAAGCCGCTTCATTTTCTGGAAGAGCATTGATTACCTCACTGATTTTTTCAAGGTTGTTAGCATAATATATAGCTGATGATATCCAGGTTCCGCATCTCGTCAAGACTGGTTGTGGAGGTAAACTAAGCTCAGGCGCAACTTCCTGAAATTTTCGGATTGGTGAGGGAGATTTCAGAAATATCTTCTTTGTGTTTGAAATCAAACGGTCCACTTCAGCAGTCAATCATGCACAAGGAAATGTTAACCGAAAGGCAATATCCTAATTCAGCCTCACACTTTTCTCCTTCAGCAACGTTGAAACATGCGTGAGTTCAATATTACTTAAATAAGGCGAAAATTATTCGCATAATAAACGGAAGAAAAATAAATGCCAACAACGTTTTTTGGGAGAAAAATAATTTATATACACATTTTTTTTAAAAAAAATGGTCAAATTTAATTGAAAAGGGCAAAAAAAGGCATTATAATTAAAAATAGGCAGTGGGGTCCCAAATAGGCAAAATGAAAAGGCTTCTAAAACATTTGAAGCAACATAAAAAACTTATATCCGGAAAAAAATTATCAATATACGCAGTAGATAAAAAGATGCATTTTGCCAAACTTCCGGGCTCTAGGTATAATGATTTTGTTGTTTATGAACGTTTTCAGTTATTTTGAGCTTGCGGAATTGTGCTATTGCGAAGTAAATTACGTTTGTTACCTTAGCGTGGTTTTTAGTGTATATATACAGGGTATGTTTCTTTTGGAGCCGCAGTGGTCTAGTTGGTAGGGCATCTGACTGTCAGACAGGAGACTCATGCTTGATTCCTTGGGTGGGTGATTTAAGATTGGAATTTTTCCAGCCTTGTTCCTGCACAAAGTGGCTAAGAGGATCCAAGTGAAAAATCCCTTAAAATATCCAGTAGTTAGAATGTCTAGATGCCTTGATCGTAGATCTATGCTATCTGATGAGGATGAAACAACTAAATCCTTTACTCATTTGCTTCAAGAACTTTCAGACTAAAATCGTTAGAGTTCAAGTGAGTGTGATTCAGCTTTACTCAAAATGAAACTGTTTCTTAAGGAAATGATACCAAACTCTGCAGCATTTAAAGAGTTTGACCGGAAAAGCCAACGTTTGGACTCATAACACATAGGAATTATATCGCTTAACTTATAAAGTGTCTTCAGAAAACCTGGACTTGCTGGGATTCACATGATATGTTGTCAGGGCATACTTAGTTATGTACACGAAACAATGTCCTGCAGCCGGTTGGCCAACCATGATAGTTGACAAACGGGTACCTGATGAAGTACGTTTTTCTGGCCACTGACACTACCTTCAAACATGTGTGACGCAAGTGAAAAGCTACATGTAAGAAGTGTCAGATATGTCAAGTTTGCTGCCATGAATTGCAGCGAGGAATTTCATACAAGGTAAAAAAAAGAAACAACAATTTTGAGGGAAAGAACTAAGATATTTTCATTATTTCTATGAGAACATCCTTATTAGAAAATCCTTATTATTTGTTGGATTGGACGATATTGTGCATCTGTAGAGTTCAAGTGTAAGAAAACAATTTATATTTATGTCATTAGATAATAAATACAAGGTGACAAAACACTATATGTATGTGTTCTATTAATTTTCGATGATGCCTTTCATGCCCATTGTCGACAAATGTGGACATCCGTTTTCTCACAAACTATACACTAAAAAATAAAAAAAAATCATTTCAGACACTTATTTATGTTCTAAGTAAGTAAGTATCAAATATAAATGCAAATACTAAAAAAAAAAATAATAAAAAAAAATGGGCAGATACGGGTTGAAGTCGAATCTTATACAGGGTGTTTCGTAAGTTTGTTTACAATGCTTGGGAGGTGATTGTATGCGTGAAAATAAGGTGGAAAGTTCATGTAACGAAATTCCGGAAACGTCTTTGTTGCCGAGTTATTGACGTTTGAAAACGTGGGAAAATGATTTTCCGAAGTGAATAATGGCAAAACGTGTGGAAAGAAGTCCTCGGTGTTAGGTGGTCCACTAAGAAACTGGGTACGCTCTTGTAAAAAAATGACGTGGCAATGTTGTGCAATGTCGGCGCAAGGGATTCCCCAAAGGATGCGAACGCAGATGTTGACGGGAGTGGGGTGGGTGTGTGTTCTGCGTGAGCTGGTATCGACGAAAATTGGCATGTGTTGAATGGCACCAAAAAACAAAGAAAATTTCCTGAGCGAAGGGCACCATGACGTAAAATCGAAAAAAATGAACTGTCATAGGTTGCATACCCTGAAGGGCAGATGGTGTCCGTGTGATCTGATGTTAAGTACCACATTTCCCGCTAGGGGCGTCAACAGTGTAGGTTTCCTCATGAAGGAGTGCACGTGTCTGTGCCATTCGTGCTTCAGGTGCTGTTCCAGCAGGAGGTTGTTAAACATTCACGGTTGAATGGAAAGACGTGAGGTTCTTGGACAGTAGTGTTGGGCAAACATTTGACCTTGCAGTGTTACGTGTTAATTCTTAGCCACAGCCCATCGTGTTCTGTGAAGTGTACTTGTGTTAATGGCCATAAACACTTGTAGCCCAGTGTAAGAGATGGCTGCATACACGTCCCAAGAGCTGGCGGACATGTATCTAATTTATGGGGAGGCTGGAGGTAATAGCCGTGCTGCAAGGCGTCTGTATGGGGCATGTTTTACAAATAGGGTGTTACCATCACACACCTTATTTCAAACTGTAGACACTCGACTTCGGGATACAGGATCAGTGTTGCCACCTCATCAAGAAGTTGGACGACCGCGAAGTGTGCGAACACGACACTTTGTGGAAGAGGTGCTAACTGCAGTGATGGATCATCCAGGCACCAGTACGTGCACACTAGCCCACGAACGAAACACCTCCCATGTGAATGTGTGGCGAGTCCTGGCAGAAGAGGGGATGCACCAGTACAAATTGAAGAAAGTGCAAGATCTTTTACCTCGGGACTTTGGCCCATGTGAGGACTTTTGCCAATGGTTTGTTCATCAAATTAAAATTATCCCCAATTTTCAGAATACGGTAGTATGGACTGATGAGGCTATCTTCACAAAAACTGGGTGTTCAATAGTAAAAACAGTCATGTGTGGAAACATGAAAATCCACATGCACTGCTAGTGGCACATCATTAACACAGATTTGCAGTGAATGTGTGGTGCTGGATACTGCATGACCATTTGATTGGACCATACATTCTCCCTGTTCGCCTATGTGGACCCACTTATCAAGCATTTCTCAGTGAGGTTTTGCCTGAACTAGAGGACGTGCCCTTGGCACTGAGACAAAGACTGTGATTTCAACATGACGATGCACCCCCACATTTCGATCGGAATGTGCACCATTTCCTCAATACCATATTCCACAGCCAGTGCATTGGCAGGGGAGGGCCTGTGCCATGGCCACCTCGATCACCTGATATTACGCCCCTGGATTTCTTCCCCTGGGGAGAGATGAAATGCCTCGTTTAAGAAACACCTGTCGTGTCAGCCGAGGACCTCGTTGCCTGTATCAATGTAGCTGCAGCATCGATAGCAGAAACGCCGGGTTTGTTGGGTTGCACTAGACAATCCTTGATTCGCCGTTGTCGCCTCTGCTTGGAAGTACATGGTGGTCACTTTGAAAACCATCTGTGATGAGGTTCCCTTCACATCTCCATTAAGCATACTGTGTGCCCTTCAGGGTATGCAACCTATGACAGTTCATTTTTTTCGTTTTTACGTCATGGTGCCCTTCGCTCAGGAAATTTTTCTTTGTTTTTTTGGTGCCATTCAACACATGCCAATTTTTGTCGATACCAGCTCACGCAGAACACACACCCACCCCACTCCCGTCAACATCTGCATTCGCATCCTTTTACTTTACTATACCGGAGACTGATTTCTTCAAATTTACAGGAGAAAGTACTTACGCAAATCATTTTCTGTAGCATTGTTGATGTTCGGGAATGTAGTTTTGATCCATTTTAATGCGAATGCATGTGATTTTCTACGAAAATCTATTTCCGACGTGCTATTGCTGCTGCCATTTGCTTTCTGCACGAGAGCACGCTCTCGTATTGTCCGTATATGCTAAATTGAACGAAAGGAGTGCTAATGAAACCTAACCTAACAGGCCTAACCTAACCTAGTAGTCATACCTCGTCCCTGTGATGGTTCGTGGGGCTATCGTGAATTTTTGGGCTAACGTCAATGGTTTTTGGGGCTGCCCGTGGATGGTTTGTGGGAAATAAGGAACAACAGGAAGTACTCATTAATGTAAGAAATATACATTATTTTCGTTAGAAATTCGTTATTTCACCCAAAGAAATGTTCCGTAATGCAGAATAGTACGTTAGCAATGTAAAAAATTGCAAAATAAATCATTGATTGGTGTCTCCGGTATAGTAAAGTAGTACCGAACTTTCCACCTTATTTTCACTCGTACAATCACCTCCCAAGCATTGTAAACGAACTTACGAAACACCCTGTATACTCATAATTGTACCTTCTTTTCTTTGGTAATGATTTAGCTATGTTTAGCACTACTATGCACGACAATCGCTTGGAACACAATAACAAACCTTAATCGTCTGTTCTGTGCAGTGTAGCCACCAACCGGTAGTAAAATCACCCTAGCCATGGTAAACGTTTCCCCTAGTAACACTGCTCATCTTCTTCCAACAGAGATGCAGAGGAATCTAGTGATATTGGGGCATATTTAGGTATAGGGCAGTGTAAATAAGATGTGTGTGTGAATGCAGTTACATGTATCAGTGACAGAGAGAACTATTTGCAGGTGTTTCTTTTCTGAGACCTACACAAGGGGTTTGTGTTTGTCACAACTTTTTTTTGGCAGTCGGTAATAAAAAGTAAAAAAAAGTAAAGTGTTCCCCTGTGCTTAGCACAATGCCATGAAGGCGTATAGGGGGTGTGGGGGTAATGCCCCACACTTTCTTGATCCGGTCGTGAGTGGGGGTGATGTGATAGCACCATGCCCCTGACCACCTTTACCCCCCAGGTTTCCCCAGGTACCCATGTTATTCGATGCTGGGTGGGCACCGGGGCCGCTTCCAATGTTAGGAAAGTTCCTGGATTTGAACAGGCTGGCGATCGAAACCGGGACTTTTAACATGGTAGTCAGATGCATTACCAACTGAGCCACTGCGGTAATTCATGTGTGTATTTTTTATTGCTCACCATGCCTCCCCAGGGGGCATCCCCCCAGGTTGAGAACCCCTGCTCTATGAGATATATCTACAATGTCTTTTTTAAAAAATAATTCTATAAAATACAATTATTTCTTGTGAGATGTTTAGTTTAATATTTTCGTATTAGTTTTTGTGAATTTACAGTACAACTTATGCTGTGTTTCTATTTGTACATACATATCTATTTTCATAATTTTAAGCAACATTTTAATTTTTATGAACTGTCCCCTTGCATTATACATTTAATGGATGCTGTACTGTACCATAAGGGAAATATATATATTTATATATTTTTTCAGACTTTTGGTTTTCCTGTTGTACTACCTAACACAAAACATGAAATATTTCGTGAAGTGGAATCAACTATATATATTACAGATGAATTCAGTGATTTACTTTTCAGTAGATTAAAGGAGGCAAGAGCAAGGTAAGGACCTTTCTTTAACATGAAATTTGAAAGGGAAATAGTGTGCATGTTTTTTTTATTATACAAATATAGTCATTGCAGTATTTTTTTTCTCTGATGATGTTGGCAGTCAAGTCTTAGGTGGAAGCCGACCTCTGATGTGAAGTGGTTAGTACAGTGTGCTTCGATGCCAGGGGACCTGGGTTCGAATTCTAGCCTGCACATGGGTGTGTAAGGGTCCCTTCATCATATTACCACCCATCCTCATCTTCGTGATTAGTCAAAAGTGACAGAAAAGCAAAATAAAATAAATGAAATCAAATCTAAGGTGAATACATGAATAGGCAGTGATAGTCTGGATCCAGACAACATGGTCTTTTTATTGTTTATTGATTTGCTTTATTTTACTTTGCTTTTTGTTCCACTTTTGGCTAATTTGCAAAGATGGGGATGATTAATGATATGACTAAATTGATGAATGGACACTCACAAACATCCATGCTTAGGCTGGGATTCGAACCCGGGACCTCTGGTGTCGTAGTGCGATGTGCTAACCACTCCACTGCAACATGTTCTTTTTAAACTACTCTTTAATCTAATTGCAGGCATTGTAAAAGTAGAATAGATTATAGACAGTTTTATAGGGAAACTGTAGAAAGCCATTGCAAAATAAATGTAAAACAGAAAAGTACTGTGTACTCCCTAAAAATGAGAGGATCCTGGAAAGGATCCTGGAAATCTCAAGGAACACATGCATTTAGGTTTAATAACTCTTTGGAAAAATACTAGGTTGAGCCGATGCAAATGTATTTGTATTGGTTCAAAGTCATATCGGCTCAGCCCTAAAGTTTTTTTTTTTTCATTAACCATACTTTACAGCACTGTGTAAGTGATTTAACTTAGTTATTAACTGGACAATGAAAGAAAAGAATGCACAAAAACCTAAATTTAACATTTGCTTATGTATGTGAGAAATGCATTATAATGCTCTGAAAAAGTAACATGAAAAAATTCCAAAATTGACAATTTCCCCAGCCTCAGATGATGAAAATGATGATCGTCAGTTAGTTAGACCCATTCACAATGTGATTTCACATTTTCTAGCCTTGATTTCGTGATTGTGGTCAAATTTCGAACTAGGACTTTTTTTTTCCATGTTGACATCATTGTTGCATTAATGTTTTAGACTGTTGTAATGAGGGCCTGGGACTGTATGTCCTATAAAACTAAAATATGTATGTAATTATGTCATAAACATGAGAAAATATGTCATAGAAATGCAGTAATATTCCCAGTAAAGCCAAAAATATGCACAACAGAGAAGGGAGAGAAATCGAGTTTGCAGAGCGAATCATTACATACTGCTGCGAAGCCTGGTAACTGCCCTGGTAACTGCAGTCACTTCCCCCTCCACACAATCCCATTCTCTCTCATATATTCATCGGTGGAGTTGTCTCACGTCACTACTTGCAGAGAGACTTCTTTTCATTTGCATGCTTCAAAGATGGCCAGGACAGAGTATACACACTGATACGTGTGTGGCTCAAACAACAAGTGATCTTGAAACAACAATTTTTGATTGCCGATAGAGTAGGGGCTGTAAGGTACTTAATATTATTTTTACTTTTGACTGATCGTTGTGAGAAGCAAAAAAGGTAAAGAATTTAGAACAATTTAAACTTGTTTACTGGTTTACAGTGATCCTAGTTCCCACACAACAATGACTGAGAACATTTTTCCTCAATAATGTTAACTAGGATATAATTTTTTGGTGGGATAAAAAAAGGGGGGGTTATTATTTTTCTGTACTATTTGGTAAGAGAAGACTGCGTCTGCTTTTAATGTCTTTGTCCATAATTTCCTTAACCTGCCATCAATAATATAAACTATCTGTTGCTCTAAAGGTACAAAAAAATAAATTATAAAATAACCCATTATATGCAAGACGATTTTGAAGTTATATAGAAATATACCTTATTACGAGAAAATTGAAGATATATGTTGTAAAAACGTGAAATTGGTAAAATATGCCTTATCAACTGCGTCTATTTCCGTTGATTTTCATCAAATACATAAAGATATCACCACACTATTCGATCTGATGCCAAATAAAAAAAAAATGTTTTAACATAAAGGCCCTAGTTATATTCATTTGACATGTAGCATACATTTTAGTGACAGGAGTAGCTTAACTACACTTTTCAATTGGTCATCAGCATTGAATGAATTTGTGTAAATACACATTCATGTATGAAGCTGTAATTTTTTTTGTTTTATCTTTGCACATCATGGCATGTAGACTCGAAAAATTCAGGTTTTATATTCCATATTTGTACATATATTAGGTTTTGGCCCATATTTTCCATATTATTTCCATATTTCAGGACATTTCTTAACATATACTCCATATTCACGCAATAATTACATGTCCCCATGTGACCAAAAAAGTTAGGTGAATTTCTTGGAAATAACTAATGAAGTCTCCAGCAACATTAAACAAACGAAAGTTTACCACCTGTTTTACCTTCCAATTGCATTAATTATAATTTTTGTGTCATCCGATTTTTTTTTCTTTTTCAATTTTACACTTTCCATCTGTTTGCTTTTGCTGTTGTAAAACACTTCAAATTCCTGTTTATTTACAATTGTTGTCAACAATAGAGAATGAGGGCTGAAGCATAAGCTCCTGATTGTTACAGATGTTATTTTGGCAACATTGGAAGAGTGTCCCAAGTCGAGCAGCCCATTGCTAACCCCACCCTCGCTGCTGTAGTTGCATGCCCGACAGCAGCACCTGAAGTAACTAATTTTGTGGTTAGTAGGTTGGTTAAGTTGATGTTTTAAGTTCACTTTATGCACAGTAATGCTAATTGGGACTGGACCTACAGTTTAAAGTGGGATCCGAACTCGATGTGCCTCCACCGGGTATCGAACCTGGGATCCCTTGATTACAAGGCAATGACACTACCACTACACCATCAAGGAGACCCAACTATTTGGTGGCACACGTATTTGATTTGCTTCTGGTTTCTCTTCAAGACATTCACGGTCATAGTTACAATGCCGAGACTGTGTTTTATGTAACTTGTGTAGTGTTTTATATTATTTAAAAGTTCATTTTTTATAAATATTGTGAAAGTTTGGCCCCCCTATCCCTCGTTTCTGTTCGGCCCTCTGGATTTATTCCTACTTTAATACCTCAATCTCTCCTTTCACCTCTCCCTGGGTGCCAAGTGAGCAGATTATATTTGTGCCGGAATTACAAAAAGGGGGGGGGGTGTTCACACAATAATTTATATTTTTATGTCCCTGGTTCGTTTACACATGTACAGAAAGTGAATATACAACTGGTTAAATGGACAGTACCGTAGTTCTTTGAATCATAACATTCTAGTAGAATATATTGGTTTATTATACATAGTTATATATATATATATATATATATAAAAATCAAAGAAGGTAAAAGGAAACACTCACCGGACAGTAGAAAAATTCAAAATTTTCGCTAATTTCATAGCATCATCGGTGCCCTTTTGGCCCTCCTTGCTTTTATCCTACACACACACACACACACACACACACACACACACACACACACACACACACACACACACACACACACACACACACACACACACACACACACACACACACACACACACACACACACACACACACACACACACACACACACACACACACACACACACACACACACACACACACACACACACACACACACACACACACACACACACACACACACACACACACACACACACACACACACACACACACACACACACACACACACACACACACACACACACACACACACACACACACACACACACACACACACACACACACACACACACACACACACACACACACACACACACACACACACACACACACACACACACACACACACACACACACACACACACACACACATATATTTTACATAGCGTTTCCATGTGTGTCTGTACAGATCAAATTACCAAATCTCTAAATCAATATAATTGCGCACCTATGGCATAACCATCGGCACTTCCTTTACCACAGAGTTAGCATAACTATCTCTGTGGGCCTACCCTCAGCTTAAATGATATTCCGTTCCTTACAAATGCTTTTCCTTACGCCTTCACTTTTTCTTTTGGGCATCAAGTAATCAATACGGAAATATCCACATAATCAAAACTTTTTCTAAAAGGGGACTTGGGACAGCAACAGGGGCTGGCTTAACCAGATGCTACATTATTATATCCAGTTTAGTCACCATAATTGGACTAAACTTGAGGAGACGTTCCTCTTTTGTCGATCAATGGGGAAACACTGTTTTTTTGCCAAAGCCCACTGGCCTTTTTTATAGCCATATAAATATGTATTTACATATTTAGCACATTTTTACTATATATCTGTTCCCTGGTCATCAGTATTTTATAGGGGTCCTGGGTTCGATACCCAGTGGAGGCACATAGTGGTTTGGATCCCACTTTAAACTCTTAAGTCCAATCCCGATTAGCCTTACTGTGCATTAAATGGACTTTAAACACCAACTCAAACTCAAATCAGTATTTTATATACCATCATTCCAAGTATCAAAGGATCCATAGTAGTCCAGTCGATTTTTGGGAGAGGGGGGGGGGGTGAATGCCATGTGAGAGACCTGACTTAGGTGGACATTTCTCCATTTCCCCTACATCTCTGGAGTTCACCCAGCCTCTAATAAATGAGGAAGGGGGAGGGTGTTAAAGGTGGCCTGAGCATGATGCTGAGCTCATCACTTCCACTCCAGCTAAGATTGAAAATGTGTGGTCTCTACCTTTTTAAATCCCTATAAGCCTTACTACATGGTGCAATGCAACACTTCATTGTGATAGTTTTTAACTCGATATATATTTTTAGTGAATATCTGTTTTATATTGTGAATATGTATTGTATTATTGATGGGACAGATTAATTGGTACTCTATCAGTATTTACCAATATAGGCATATCAGTAACATTACTGATTATTTTACTGATCCGATATATATACACACAGTGAAACCTCAATTTTACGTTTTTTAGGTGACCTAGCTGAAATAAACTTAAAATGCATGAAAATGTAAAATTGAGGAAAATATTATAACATTTTGCTATGTTGGGACAATGAAGACTAAATGTACCTAAGTATAATGTGGGAGAATGTAAAATCTGGGAACGTAAAATCAGGGTTCCTCTATATATAAATATCTTTTAATTTAGTTAAAAATTCTGCTATTTCATTATAATTTTTATGGATAATCTCCCATGTTCTACTTTTTAAAAATGTAATGTCTAATTATGCAACTTCATTTGCACTGCAGTCACCTCAAAACACATTTATTAAGGAGGTCAGTGAACCATTCAGGTTCTTCAAGAACCATTTGAAATTTTATGTTGGGTCAGTAGAATATCGGTATCAGCCAAAATCATGTTGGTCCAGCCCTAGAATATATTATCATATCAATCCATAAGATTATACAGGGTTATTATAAATGATGGACCCATTTTCAAAACGTCATAGGTAGGGAAGTACAGATCCAAATTGAACAAGCTATATACCAATGGAAAGAGGAAGGTTCAAAGTTTCTGGCGGGCAGCGGCCGGCGGGCTGTGGTGGTTGCGGAAGCGGCCGGTAGAGTTTGCGAGAGGACCGTCTCTGTCAGTTGTGAGCGAGATGGCGACCTTGGAGCACAAGGTTTGCTGCGTGCTTGAGTTCACGAAAAGTGAGTCACAAATTGCAGTGCAGCGGGCATTCCGTACCAAATTCGGTAGCAAACCACCAACTAGGAAAAGCATTAGCCATTGGTTTCAGCAATTTCAAGCGACTGGAAGTGTGTGCAAGGGAAGAAGCACAGGCCGACCACGTGTGTCAGAGGACGATGTCCAACGGATTGAAGAAAGTTTTGTGCGTAGTCCCAAAAAGTCTACCAACAGAGCTAGTCAAGAGCTTGGAATACCCCAACCAACGGTATGGAAAGTTCTGAGAAGACGTTTGCTGTACAAGCCCTACCAATTACAAATGGTACAGGCTCTCACACCCAATGACAAAGAGAAGCGTATCACATTTTGTGATTATCTGCTAGCAAAGATGGAGGATGACGCATTTCTACAGCGTGTAATTTTTAGCGATGAAGCCACATTCCACCTCAGTGGAAAAGTCAACAGACACAATGTTCGCATATGGGGTTTGGAAAATCCACATGCAACCGTGCAACATGAAAGAGACTTACCGAAGATCAACGTGTTCTGTGTCATATCCAGTGCAAAGGTTTATGGACCATTTTTCTTTGCGGAAAGAACTGTAACGGGAATCACGTACCTGGACATGTTGGAACAATGGTTGTTCCCTCAATTTATGGAAGATTACCAGGACTTCATCTTCCAACAGGATGGGGCTCCACCCCATTGGCACCGATCTGTAGGAGACTTTTTGAATGACTCCCTTCCTCAGCACTGGATAGGTCGCAGGGGAATTCAGGACCTGGCTCTGCACTTCTGGCCACCCAGATCTCCGGATCTCACACCCTACGACTATTTCTTATGGGGTTATGTGAAGGAAGCTGTTTACGTCCCGCCTCTATACCAACAACTCTGAACGATCTGCGTAACCGGATCACTGCTGCCGTGCACTCGGTAAGCAAATATGCTTACACGTGTGTGGAACGAGTTTGGCTACCGCATCGATGTTTGCCGTACAGCCAATGGTGGCCACATTGAACATTTATAACAGTTACAAACTTTGAACCTTCCTCTTTCCATTGGTATATAGCTTGTTCACTTTGGATTTGTACCTCAATAAATATGATGTTTTGAAAATGGGTCCATCATTTATAATAACCCTGTATTTTATTTAAAGCCTCTCTGATGTTTCATGTTGACCAGGGCATTCACTTGTTTATCTCTGTTGTCTCAACCTCTGTGGTATGTAAATAATGCACAGTGTTGTGCTTTGCAAACTTCCTGATGTATTCAGGATATAGGAAGTTCCATCAGCCTATGGAGTCAGCGGTTTGCATAGTGGCAGTAAAAATCACGATTCGGCATGGAGGAAGGTCTCCATGGCCTGGGTGATATAGAGGTGAGGCAGACTGAGAAGGGACTGACTTTTGATTTGGATTGAGGAGAGAGAAGAGCTTAGAAAGGAGTTGAGCAAAAGTGAGGCGAGGCACTGGTCAACTTGCAACGAAGCCTACAGAGGACTTAGTTTAATTTTATTCTTCGAAATTATCTTCATTCTTCAGATAGAAAGGAAATATTCCAAACCATCCATGATTCAGGTTCAAAGGTTCAAAAAACCCAATGAGTGACCATTGTCTTTTCTAGTTGTTAGTTTTGCTTGTTAGGGGTTTAGTTTTAGTTGTGCCTTTCGCACTGCCAAGTGTTTAACTCGTCATGTTAATGATGAGTGCCCTCATCATCGAGGATGAAGGATGAATAAGTTACATCACCCATTGATTAATTGTGGAAGTAACTGGTTCTGATCCTATCATTCTGTAGAATGACACGTTATTAATGCCTGAGTTGTTTGCAATTTCATTTTTCAGGATTTTGGGGCCAACAGCATTAATTGAAGTGGCTGTAGAGCATCATTCATTTTCTGTTGCAAGCCGTCCTAGGTTTTGTTTGTCCATGTATGGTCTGAAAATTGTGTTCACAAAAATTAGACCTAAGGAACGTCTTGTGAGTATTTCTATTCTTACTGCTTTTAGTTTTTCTCTGGTATTTCTGTTAGTGTATCAACACACTGCCATTCAAATTTCAGTACTAAGCATTCACCAAAAGTAATGCTTTGCATGATCCATTATTCATTTTGTATATCTTGAATCCATGAATCATATTTCAGGGAATGAATGATTCACTGGGATCTATGGGAATTTGGAAGAGTGCTGGAATTGGCTGACAGCTCTATTTCTTATGTAACATCATTATCACCAGAATTCAGACAACTGTAATTTATCATTGGTAGATGATCACTCTTATTATTTTGATTCCAATGTTTGACAGCAATGTGGTGAAAAAATTTAGTTTCAATCAACATAAACTGTGCTTTCAACTTGACAATGCAAAATTGGTGTTAGAAAAATATTGGAAAACCTATTTCACATATGATGTGTCACAGAAGATGTAAATATTTGTGTGTTTTGGCATGCAATGGCTTTTGGTTGCGAATTTGTAATTCACACTTTTCTTTCATATTAATACAGTTGAGACTGCTTAATACATAACTCAGTTCTGGGTAATTCTTTTTTATACATAAATTACTTTATGTCCCGGCAAAATAAGATTTAAAAACTTTTTTATTAAACCTTATTTGTACCTAATGCATTTATACATAATTCAGTGTTACACATACTAATTTTCATAAAATCCAGTTGATTGGTATGTAACCAAGCTACAACAATGTCACAGAAGTGTACATTTCTGGTTGTTACAAAAACACAAGGCAAGTTTCAAATACGAAACACGATAGGCATGCATGGCAGCAGTCAGTCTCAAGTTGCAAGATAGACGAGTGTGGAGGTGTCGCAGAAAAGGCAAGGAGAGGCAGCGTGTGGCATGAAATCATAGGAAAAAGATTTGCCGCAGTTGTTCAGAACATGAGACACATTTTCTTTTGTAAGTAATCGCAATATGAAAGTATGCACGTTAAAAAGATGCCGATAGCTGACGTTTGCAGTGTTCCATAAACAGAACAGCAGTTCCTTCAGTGAATGTTTTCAGTTGCTACTGTTCAGCCATGGAGAACAGAAGGAGGAAAAGTTAATGCTTGACCTGAAAGTAAAATTTATATGTGTGGACACTAATCCACATTAAGAATCAAACTTTTAGATTCGTTAATTTACCACTTTATGACAGAAATAACCTGTATTACATACATCTTGTTCCTCAAAATATATACAATTACAGTATTTTAATAATGATATGACAAGGTATCTACATCTGATTTGTGAGTAATTCTCAGTTGTATGTATTACTTAGATTCAACTGTAGTATTAATGTAAATTCTGCAAGGCCATTTCTTAGTTGCCTTTGGGAAAACAAGTCGATTTTTTACTTGCCGAATATTACTAGTTATTAGTAATTATGTATTTTACGTATTATTTGAATACTTGTGTTCATTACTTTTTTCATTTCTTATCAATAGGCTAAACTGGTATTCTTAGTTCAAAGTATGGGAGCCAGTGTTCAGAGGACAATAGACAAGAGTACCACTCATCTTGTAACAAATATGAGACTAGGGGATACTTACAAATATGCTGCAGCATTTGAAATAACTATAATGTTAGAGGAGTGGGTATATAAATGCTGGGAAAGAAGATATGAGGCAGGTTTTAAAGCCACCAATGAAAGCATGGTGAGTTTTATTTGAAGTATTTATGCATTTGTACTGGTGACATTACCTTCATTACTATTAAATTTTGATACACTCAGGGAATTTCTGTTTTAAGAATTAAAGACAAAATAACAGTAGATAGTTCAGGCAATACAATTGATTTCGCATAATATGTCCTACCCAGCTAGAATTTTTTCCAGATGGTTCCGATAGCAAATATGAGGTTTTTGGCACTATCGGAACCGATTGGCCAATTGAAATTGATTGGTCAATTGTAATAAATTGGTTTCTATTGGAAAGTATTTTATTGTTTTCACACATATTGTTTTCAGTATGTTGGTTATGAAGAAATCTTATCTACACAGCTTCAAATACAATGGAGAAATCATATAAAACAACTAAAATAAATTTCTGGCTAAGTATGTGAAATTTGTAACTTAGAAAACTTTCACATACAATTTTTTTCAAATATATGAACACTTTTTTTAAGTCTGTGGCTTCATTGTGTTTAACACACTTATAGAAAATCGAAAATGAACATTCTGCTTCAGTCATAAATTGACATGTTCTTCCTTTATACATGCAAAATCTGCAACAAATTAGGTTAAACAAAGAATTAGGGATGTGCCGAAGCTGATTACAGATGTGTGAAAATCGGCAGAAATTGACATATCGGTATCTGCATTGGCAAAAATCCGATATTTAAACTGGCACAGATAATACTAGTTTTTTTACCTTCTAATAAGTTTTATATTTTAGTTTTTTTTAAAGTTATTGAAAATTAGGTTATAATTCTTCATCATTGTAGAGTTTTTGTAATTAAATTATTGTAAAACTCTCATTCAGAGGATCAACGTACCTCAAAATCAGAAATAAAACAAAACATTGCTGAACCAACTAGTCCACGTGACCAGGATCTGTTGTTGTATTGGAAATTCAAAAATGAGTATCCAAACCTGAAGCAAGTGGTGAGAAAATACTTGGGTATACCTGCTGCATTAGTATTCATTGAACAAGTGTTCAGTGTTGCTGGACAGATTTGCAATAAGAGAAGAAGTAGGTTACTTCCAGAAGTGCTTCCAAAACTAGTGTGTCTGAAGTTCAATCTGCTAGCATTAAGTTTACATTAAGAACAAGAATTCATTTTGCATTTCAAAGAAGTGTTTGTGTACTAATGTTAAATCTGTTGAGAATCTATGTTCTTCTTATAGGTTCACATAACCACTTTTTGTAGATGCAAATGTACATTCGAATCTCTTGAAAATATATATACCTGTATATGCATATACATATGATATGCAATTGAAATGTAAATAGCAAATTTATTTTTGTCATGCTTAAAAAAACACCCCATTTCTATTGAATCAGTTAAATATCGTCATCAGTATCTGTTCCAAAAATTATCGGTGAGTACATCGGCATTTGTAAATTTTCAGCTTCGTTACATCCCTACAAAGAATCTGACCCACAACACTTGCTGAAAATTTACCAATGCCGATGTACTCACCGATAATTTTTGGAACAGATACTGATGTCGATATTTAACCGATTCAACAGAAATGGGGTGTTTTTTTCAGCATGACAAAAATAAATTTGCTATGTACATTTCTATTGCATATCATATGTATATGCATATATATA
Organism: Lepisma saccharinum; assembly: GCF_977018435.1. Lineage (NCBI taxonomy): Eukaryota > Metazoa > Arthropoda > Insecta > Zygentoma > Lepismatidae > Lepisma > Lepisma saccharinum. The sequence goes on from NC_139230.1 coordinate 211,821,129, forward strand.
TTTTCAAGAGATTCGAATGTACATTTGCATCTACTAAAAGTGGTTATGTGAACCTATAAGAAGAACATAGATTCTCAACAGATTTAACATTAGTACACACACACTTCTTTGAAATACAAAATGAATTCTTGTTCTTAATGTAAATTTAATGCTGCATATCAACACTTGAAAAAATCGACTTAGTTGATCAAAAGATTGCTCATTTTCCAATTGAATTACATACACACAAGAATAATGATGGAAATTTTGAATTGTAAAAAAACAAGAATTAATATGAATATTTATTCCAACTACTAGCTGCTTTAAGGTTGAGTTGGTTCTTCAGAAAAGTGGCCGCGGTGGCTCAGTCGGTAACGCGTCTGACTACCATGCTCAACTTACCGGGTTCGATCCATGGCCGGTTCAAATCCGGGAACTTTTCTAATGTTGGAAGCGGCTCCGGCACCCACCCAGCACCGAATGACATGGGTACCTGGAGGATAAAGACGGTCAGGGGTGTGATGCTGATCACATCACCCCCACTCACGACCGGATCAAGAAAGTGTGGGGCGTTACCCCCACACCCCCTATACGCCTTCATGGCATGGTGCTAAGCACAGGGGAGCACTTTACCTTTACCTTTTGGTTCTTAAGAAAGAGTTGATCTTACATATTTATTAAGATAAATCTGACTTCAGCAGTATGCATTAAAATTCAGAAGAAATTAAGTTCAAGTGTGCTATTTTTTCAATGAACTTCTTAATTGACGCTTTTAGTCAATAAATGAATTTATTACATATCAATTCTACAATATGTAAACAAAATAATGTCTTTATTAAAAAGAAAGAAAAAAAACATTTTTTTTTCTAAAGATACTAAAATTGCTTACTTACGATTAACGACTAGTCCAATGTTGATTAGAGCAACATTTCGGGGTAACTACTTTTCCCTTTTTCAGGCTTTTCTTGGCAGTATGGACATTGGTCGGTGAGATGTTTTAACAGTTTGGGAGTAGACTTTTTATATTGCACCTCCGGGGCTTCTTAATGGAGGGTTACATCATATGGGAGTTTTATTAAGGCTTAAACTACATTCACAAATCATTTTTTAACCATGCACTTTTTAACCAATCCTTGTTTTTTTATAATAAGTGACGCGGCATGATTCCAATTCCAAGAAAAGCCTGAAGAAGGGGAAGTAATTACCCCAAAACATTGCTCTAATCAACATTCGACTACTCGCTAATTGTAAGTAAGCAATTTTAGTGTTTTTAGAAAAAAAAAGTTTTTTCCTTTTTAATAAATACATTATTTCATTTATCTCAAGTGAGTAATACACACTTGTGCTATTATGTGTTCACAAATACAATATGTAGAAACTTACAATTGGATACAATTCACCAATTGGAAATTGTCTTGTTTTTCCAATTGGTTTAAGTTGAGATTCCGATTGAAACCAATACATTCGGATTCCTTTATTGGGCATCCGATAGAATCTGATTCATTCCAATTGAAACCAATTCAATCCAATTGACAGTTCAATTGGAACCAATAGAAATTTCCAGCTGGATAGGGATATTTGAGCATTGTTGTTTATACACAGAAAGGCTAATCAGGACTGAACCTACAGTTTAAAGTGAGATCTGTGGATAGGTCTGGCTATTTGAGTGATATCAGACTTTGTTCTGTGTTTACATGTAGGTAAATTGATGTGCCATAACTTCAAATAAGTTAAGAAATATTGTAACACATGGAAACGACGTTTCAAATCTTCTTAGTCAGATACTTGAATACCTGAAACCTTGATATGTTTTCAACTTAACATAGGTCATCATCAGGAAGAGTTCAAGATCTCTAAAGACAAACAGAAAACAAATTTATTCACTGGATTTCTTACTTTTTCATAAATTTGAGTGGTCACACACCTTCCCATTTAAAATTTTGATGTTGAATTTTGAAAATTCCATGTGATAGAGCAATGTGCATATTCAGCAAATTTTACTGTGCTGATTAAAAATTAGGGAGGATATCATTTTCACTTCATATGTATTAAAGCTATTTAGGTGGTTCCTAATTTATTGTCTTCCCTGCATAGTACATGTATATACATATACACACAAGAGGGAGGGTCGCGGTAGTCTTTTTTAAGTCACTTTGCTCTCGTAAGAAATATTAATCATGAGAGCTCCTGAATAATACTGTTTTATGTACATAATGATATGTTTGTGTAGCTTTATCTTTATTTCTTTCATTAACTCGACTGGTTATTAGTTTTTAATCTTGCCTATGAAAAACATTGCTACTGCATTCTATTGGTGCATAGTACCAGAAAAAATGGCAGTGATAATTTTACCAATTGCCATTTTTTTTAAGATAACAGTGTAATTCATGTATCCTGGTTTTGTAAAGTAAATAAATGCCCATAGTTCAAAACAAAACCTATTCAATAAATAAAGCAGCTTCTTCATGGAAGATTTTGTAATTTTATGTTATATTGGTGGAATGTTGGGTATTGGTATCCATTAATTTTGTTATTTTATTGGTATTACCAAGAGTTTCATACTGGTCCATTCCTAAAATATGTGATGCCTCCCTGATGGCATAATGGTACCATAGTTTCCTTGTAATCAAGGGGTCCCAGGTTTGGTATTCGGCAGAAGCACATAGTGGTTCGAATCCCACTTTAAACTGTAGATCCAATCCCAGTGGATTTTACTTGTTACATCACACATCTTTTCAGTAATGTTTTCCCATCCTAATGTCTTGTATTTTTTAACATGTTTTACTGAAATGTTTACTGTATCTATATACTGTTACACCAGAAAAATTACGAATAGCAAGCTATGTTCACCATAGTAATTCAAGTGGTTTTACTGAAGTGTTTGGTTGTATAATTATAATGTATTTTAATTTTGTTTCAGCTGCACTTAGAGTTCAAACTTTTTTCACATTGTTATGTGCGCTTCTATGGATTTACTCCTGAACAAAAATCAAGTATGGTGTACATGTTGGAGCATTATGGAGGTGTTGCTGTTGAAAGGGAACATTTTCAATGCACTCACTTGGTATGTGATAATATCTAATATATGCATTCTTTTATGGTAGTTTATTATTATTTTTTAATATGTTACAAACTGGTGACTTGACATTTCCACAACTCCTTAATGTGATCTAATTTAATGTAATTTGTTTCAAAAGCATTTCAATGGAGTGTGTGTTATAAAGATATATACATTATGAAGGTATAAAAAGTAGAAATACTTTAAAATTTTACTATAAGATTTTTGTGGTAAGATCACTCGTCAAGAAAACATGCATTATAATTGACAAGACAAAAAATAATCATATTATAAAACATGGTGTGTTCTGCAAATTGCTGCTTTTAACTATTACACCAAATCACCACTTGCAAGTTGAGCATCTGGTAGACATGATATCTAGAGATGTAAGATTTCATTACATAAACTGGGCACATTTCAGGATCAAAAGCTGAATATATAAAATGTTAAAAGGCATTTTGGTGTTAAAATAATAAAAATATTATAACCTGTTGTGCAATAGCCTGTTAAGGTCTCAGGCCTACCTACCGACTGCCGGCTTCACTCCCACTTGATCCTACTCACTCACTCACCCAAGGTGGAAGATCATCCAACCAGTTTCAGGAAGGTGATGTGTAGTCAGCACAATGAACCCCCTGTCATTGTTGTAGGTTTCCACGACCGGGTTACGCTACTCATTCATAGCTCCTCAATTTCCTTATGATGGTGGGTGGCGGTCCTGGGTTCGATACCTGGTGGAGGCACGTAGTGGTTCAGATCCTATTGTAAACTGTAGGTCGAGCCCCGATTAGCCTTACTGTGCATAAAGTGGACTTAGAACACCAACTCAATCAATCAATTTTATATACATATTAAGGTATGACATATGTGACATACTCAAATCACAAAACAAGATATTCATTGTTACTATAATTAAGAAACAAAGTTTGAAAATGTTAACCCCCCCTCAACTTATTATGGGATAGATTTTATAAATGGGCTATTTACTCTTCAACAACCACTTTCAACTAATATACAGTGGACTCTTTTTATTTCGAACATGGATAATTCTTATTACTCGGTAATTTCAACAGCAGAAGTTTATTTCCCTTGGAACTGTTTTTAAAGATACAGTTTTTGTTAATTCTAATTTTGGATAATTCAGATTTTTTTATGTCCCCTTGGAGTTCAAATTATAAAGAATACACTGTATTTTAATTTTACATGTAATAATAAAAACAAAAGAACATGCTCACAATTAGGGGTCGAGCGGAAAATGTCCAATTTTCAAATTTTCTCCAAAATTACGGTTTTCTAAAATATTGCACATTTTCCTTATTACCTGTCTCATGCAATTTGGTCCATCCAATGTCCATTGGGCTGATGCAAGAAGCGATTTTCGTATTTTTTTTTCCATACACTGATAACACTACTTTCCTTATACATTATTTTATTATTGTATTATTTTATCGCCAAGGAGTACCAGTGTATTTTAAATGCAACTTTGCATGGGTTGTAGGACTGTATCATTGCTACATGTGCCCACAGGGGCATGCTATGCCATTTACCAATTTTTGTGTAAAATTTAGATTTTCTTATTTTTCTTTGAATGTTTGTTATTGGGAGGTACAGTGTATAAATTGCATCTTCGCTAGAAGGTCTGTCACTCAAATAAGTAAATATAATTTTAAAAATGATTTAATCTCTCTATGAAAATCTCTCTTGCTACAGTTTTTTTTGTACTTTGTGGCAAGTTTGAAAAGCACATAACTGGAAAGTGCTTGTCTGTAAGAGGCTTCTGTCTGCTAAAGGTTAATCATACAATAAAAATTGTACTCACTGATGCATTAATATTTCAGTTGCAATTTTGATGTAAACATTGCTTTCTATTGATGAAAAGATTCTCTCGGTCTATGGACCAGGTGAGTTGTGGAAAAGATTCCAAGCTTTCGAGACCTAATGTCATGCTCATCTTCTACCCTTCTACGTTAGCTCTCGAAAGCTTGGAATCTTTTCCACAACTCACCTGGTCAATAGCCCGAGAGAATATTTTCATCATTCGTCTCCAGGAAAGCTTCAACTGACTTCATTGCTTTCTAATGTTTACAAAATAGGAGTAATATAATTTTTCTCTCTTTAGGTTGTAAATGAAAGTGAAATAAATGAAATTCCCGAAAATGTTCATCCAGGGATATATATTGTTACATCTGAATGGTTCAACAAGTCGCTTGCAACAAATGAATATCTAAATGAAAAGGATTTTGGTGTTGGAGATGTAAGTTTTAAATAGGTAAGATTAGAATATTGTTCTCTTAGATTTTGCCAATATATTGGTCTGTACAAGAGTTTACTTTTGAAAAACTGTCTTCATTTTAGATACACCAATGTAAAGTATTTGCTGAATGAAAAGTGTCCTAATGCTTAAAGCTTTCCTGGTGGCGAATAATAAATAGCTTTTCTCAGGATATCAATCTGAAGATCAGAGTAACATTAGCTCTTGAAGCTTGGAAACAGATATAACCTGGTTGATATCCCGAGAAAAACCTCTTTATTTTTATTAAAAATGTTCTGTTTTCACTTTGGTGGCTGAGCATATTGAGTTCTGTCACAAAATTTGGAGTTATTTTCAGCAAAACATGGGGTGAAAATTATACTTTCTTTAAATATAGGACTAAGACTTATACCCCATGCATTTTACATAGGTGAAGATACGAATATGCCTATTATGATGGAAATTTTAATTTTGTGTAATTAATTCTACTTTCCAAATTGAATTTGAGATTTTATTCACCTTAACTCAGAAATATACCAAAACCAAAATTCAGTCCATTGTTATTTTTTCATTATTTAACACAACTATGTCTAATCATAATGTAGGGAAATTATGTTTGCACTCCTTACTGATATATTTAATGAAAGGAATAAGTGTTCAAATGGCTAATTTTCAATTCTACTGAGTCCAAATTCCATTCATGAAAATCACGTGCATCAGTCAGTCATACTAACAAAAAAATGTAGAGTAGAATTTTAGTTGCTGCGAAGATTAATTGTATGTATTTAACACAATTATTTAGTAAATCACAATATAACTTCTCTGTTCTGTATTAATTGGCAGTTGTGCACCTCAAAGAATTTACATTATTTTTCATTCTGAATATCTACATTTGTTATTACAGTAGACTCGCGATTATCTGAGCTAATTGGGACCGAGACTACCTTGGATAAGGAAAAACTCTGATAATATGGAGATAATGTGCTAATAGGTAATAAATGACGGAACAACACTTAAAACTGTATACTAATTATTTATTACTAGTACAATATAAATGAGAAGATTACTTTTTCAAAAAAGTCTTTCATAATTTTTTGGACTAACCTCTTTCCTCTCTTCAACGCTGTAGGGAGAGTAGATCAAGCAGCATAGACTCTTCCTTGCTGTTCAATGTAGGCTATAGCAGCTTCGATCACCTTCAGTCCCTTGATATTTTTGGGGTGCTCTCGTCGGTGTCGTGCTCCTCGTAATTTTCTTCAGGATTGATGACCATATCAACAATAGCATCGTCAGTCAGCTCCATTTCTTGATCTTAGTTACACCACTCGAGGATGTCTTCATTTTGGATTGCCTTTTCAGCTGGTAGCTCATTAGCTAGCTGGACGAGTTGAGAGGCATTTTCATTGTTCGATCCCGGCAAAGTTTCATTGGATTTCTCCAAGCCAAACAGCTTTCTCCCTGATCTTTGAAGTGTTGAGTTCTTAACTTTATCCCACACCATCACAATCCAATATGAAACATCTTTCACCGTTAATTTTTTCAGAGCTTCCGTTATGCCCATCCCTTCATCCAGTCTGGAAATCAACACCTGAAGAAGCCTCCGCTGGTAGTTTCTTTTCATAGTCTCAAGAACCCCCTGATCCAGGGGCTGTATTAGTGAGGTCACATTAGGTGGCAAGAACATGGCTTTAATATCGCCGCTACAAAGTTCGTTGGTGTCCAAGTGTGAAGGCACGTTGTCCAACAACAATACCACTTTTCTAGGAAGCTTTTTTCTTATTAGAAATGCCTCAACCACAGGAACGAATTCCTTGAAAAACCTGTCGTTAAAAAGTGTGCTGTCCATCCACACACACTTTTTTGATTTCTGTACATGGTGGGAAGACAATTGACATTGTTTTTAAACGCTCTTGGTTTTTTTGACTTCCCAATCAGGAGGGGTCTTAACTTAAGGGAGCCAGATGCGTTGGCACAGGCTAAAATGGTCACTCTTTCCTTACTCTTTTTGAACCCAGGAGCATTTTTTTTCTGATTTCGCTGCCAGAGTCTTGCTAGGAAGCATTCTGAAGTTCAGCCCAGTCTCATCACAGTTGAAGATTTGATCCGATGTCAGTCCGTCAAGCAAAACAACTTCTTTCATTTTTGATTGAAATTCAACAACTTCAGATGAATTAGCTGACAATTTTTCCCCAGTAATGTTGAGCTGTCTAATGCCGTATCTCTTCTTCCATCTGTCCACCCATCCATCGCTCGCGGTATAACCTTCTTTGGCATCCTTAATTTTTTTTTGAAATTCTATTGCCTTAGCTTGCACCATAGGACCACTTACTGGATTTCCCGTGCCTCGCAGATGTGAAAACCACAAAAATAAAGCCTCGGACGTCTGCTCAGATTCACCTTTCTTCATAGTTTTCTGCGCTAAACCACTGCCCCCCTCACACTTTGACTCACCCACTTTTCAATGTCCTTTTCCAGAGAAACCACACACCTTTTCCATTTGCCACTCATACTACATTACTTGCTTAGAATTGGCCTACACAGATTTAAACACCACCGTAACAATCGGATACACCGACAATGTAACGAACATGTGCAGTGCGGACAGTGACTTACTCCAACTTACTAGTAAACAAACAGGGGGTGCGTTATGAAGCGCGAAGTTTTCTAACCACTCCCTTGGTTAATCCGGAGCCTCGGTTAATCGGGACTCTGTTAAATGCGAGTCTACTGTATGTTGCCATTTTTTGCCTTTGTTTGCTCCAAACACAAAATAATTAACTAAAACAATTTGTGGGAACATTTTTCCATTATCATACTATGTAATTACTTTAAAAAAGTATTTCAAGTTATTCCTTTGATTTGCTTTTCTGTTGTAAACCTGCAACATACAACATACGTGCACCATAAACAAAAATTCTAATCCACTGAATAAATTTTGCCACATTTGTAGTTATGCAATAAGTGTTTTTTTTTGTTGTTCATCAAATTACATGGATGAATGTGGCAGGCATAACACACAATAAAATACAATTATTTTTTTAAAAAAATTAAAGATACCAGTATGTGCAGATCAAGAATAGTGGAGACTTGCAACAAGATGTGGTTGTTTAAGGGGTTCCAGGTTCGATATCCAGTAGAGGCCTGTAGTAGTTTGGATCCCACTTTAAACTGTAGGTCGGCCAACCTCTGTGCAAGAGTAGTTAGCACAGCATGCTACAATGCAGATTTGAATCCCAATCTGGGCATGGGTGTTCTTTGTAAGTCTCCCTTCATCCATATCATCACTCATCCTCATTGTTGCGATTAGCCAAAAGTGTCAGAAAAGTGACGTTAAATAACAAAAATCAAAACTAAACTGTTGGTCCAGTCCAAATTAGCCTATCTATGCACAAAGTGGACTTTAAACTCAAACTCAATCAATCAATCAAAGTGTGGTTGTATCAATACATGTACATCCTGCTGTATCTGTCGTCTCATTTTCAAATTTACCGTTCCTCCTCAATGGCACTGTGGTAGCATCGTCGCCTTGTAATCAATGGGGCCTGGGATTGATACCTGGTGGAGGCACACAGTGGTTCAGATCCCACTATAAAACTGTAGGTCCAGTTCCGATTAGCCTTTCTGTGCAAAATTTACCAATGAAACTTCAATAATTGTAGAACTTGGTGTTTTATCATGTACTGTATTTTCCACGTTAATTGTATTTTTCATGGTCAGTTCATCATTTTGTGTCAAATATTGCAGTATTCTTGTACAGGATAAAGTTCAGTGATACCATACTGTTGCATTTTTTTGCTGTTATAATTATGCCATTCATGATGAATGTTTACTTCATTTTAGGTTGAAGAGTGTGGGGTTGTAGAAATTGTTGCACCATTTCAGGTATGACAATTTTATTTCTTTTGTTTGTCATTTGCATGTTACTTGCAATTTGGAAATGAAATTAAATCTATGCACTCTGTTAAATCTATGCATATCCATATTTGTACATTGTAACTTGCCTCTGTTTTGTTATTGTTTTCTTCTTTATGCAGTCATATATGTTCAATATATTATCTGCATTATATGTTAAATGTATTATAAAATTATCCACCCTTCCTGATCTTTTCCTCATTCTATTCCTGTGTTTAGATTGATTTATTTAAATTAATGACATTTTAAATGTTATGTGATGCTGATGTATCAGTATTGTTAAGTACAGTATTGGTTGAAATATGTTCATTTCAAAGTTGAGCTTTCATTTTTATCTAGGAAGGCAATGAAAGCAAAGCTGTGTGAATAATAAAACAATTCTCTCAATCTGTTAATTTGTTACTGTCCTTTGCAGAACAATCTGACAGATGACAGATTATTGCAAGATACGTATCTTGAGTTTGATTAGGTAAATTTGAGTTTGATTTTTTTAGATTAGTACATCTCTTAACATCTGTGACTTGTGTTTGTAGATGTATTTCGAGTCTCATTATGTGAAATTGTAAACAATGGCAAAACCACAAGGGGGCAGGGGCAGATATGAGTTCTAGGGGGGGGGGGCAAGGGGAGCAAACATTGACGGCCAAGTGTACCTTCTGGGGGCAATTACCGCCCACAACTTAACAAATAAAAATACTTTGGTAAAAGTTTCTTGCTCGCTTCGCTCCCAGTTCGTTCTGTTCTTAGTCTTATCAAGTTCATAACCATAGCTAGGGGATGGCGGGAGTCGGCCCTGGCCACCGAACAATCTAAATGAAAAGAAGTTGTGAAATTGATTGATTGATTTGTGCTTTTAAGTCCACTTTATGCACAGAAAGGCTAATCGGAACTGGACCTACAGTTTAACACGTTCGCATGTTATTAGTTTTAGGGGCGCTGACTTGTCAAAATTATTGCGGGGGGGGGGGGGGTGTCTGATCACAAATAAATGAATGAATGACTCACTCCCTCCCTTTTTAAAAATAAAAATTACGTCTTCGTATAGCAGTTTTTAAGCAGCTATTATATTCCTCATGCAAATTAAATGTAACATGAAAGACGTGTGTCTGCTAATTTGTTTTTTAGATAACAATTAACATTTTTATTTAAAAATAGGCTATGTATTTACATTAAGAGGCCAACATAACAGTTTTATGCCGGCCTCGGTAGCCGAGCGTGTTGGGTGGTCGTCTCAACTCGCTTTGATCCGAAGGTCTTGGGTTCGAGTCCCGGTGAGGGCATAGGTGTGTTTTAATGTCCGCAACAGACTTGTAAGGAAAGGACATGTGACGGGTGCAAAGAACCTTAGCGTTGACATACCCATAAAAGTAGTGAATATTTACAATATCTAACAGTTTTATTTAATTATTTACATAAATGCTAACACAAATCGCAGGCAAATAGTTTTACTTTTTTGTTCTTGCTACAATATTTTACTTTTTAAATTTAATTTTGCAATAATAAATAAACACATAGCACGCCGTGCTTTAGCAATAATGCCTTTGATCATAGCTGTTCCCGCTTTCGCAATATAGACTTTTCATAAGCTTTCCTTGCGTACTTTACTGCAAGCCAGTGTTAAATAAACTCAAAGACTTTAGAATTATTTTCTCTTATCCTTTGGACTAGAGGAAGAGATTTCGAGGATAACTAAATATCGTACATATCAATATTGCCTGAAAGTCGTGTTTATGACCTCAAATTGTTCAGAATTCACTAAACAACATACTGGTATAATTGTCATATCACCTCGTTATTTTGAAACTCTTTTTAGTAAAAATGTTAACAATACTCGTAATTATAGACTTAGTATATAGTAATAAGTCATGTGTTTTGCTGTCTCTATTCATAGCCCCCCCCGAAAGTTGATGGTTTAGTGGTCTCAGCCCCCCAAATTTGATGGTCTAGAACATTTCAAATGTGTATTTAAAGTTAAGTTCATGTGGCACAATTCATAGTAAACTTTACAAGAGAAGCAAGATAATACATTAGATCATCTTAAGCAAAATTATTTGAGGGGCTCTGCCCACACATCCACCCCCCCCCCCCCAAGCCCCATGGAGTCGGCGCCTATGATTAGTTCTCAAAGCAGTGGTAGTGTATTATCTGTCGTTGCAGTAGACAGGTTTTGGGAGTGAACAGTTAGAACGCCACCAGTACATTAATGCAATGGAAAATAATAAAGTGTTTATTTTGTTTGAAATCACTCAAATAAGGAATCACTATGAAGAAGTCTTCTTTGCAGCATTTTTGGTAATTTTACATATGTGTTAGTCCATATTTTGCAAATTTACAAAGCCACTCGTTAGTACATATTAATAATCCTACTCCTGGTATAATGCATGACGTTTAAAACTCAACGTTAGATAGACCTAAATTCTCTAATTTTCTTGTTGTGCATCGGCGCACTCCAGCGATTTTTCTGTCTGCTCCATTAGCAACACTGCTTCTTGAGTTGTGTCGTGCATCGCACGGCAGAAATATATGTGCTGGGCTCTACTGTATTGTAAATTACCAGACAGAGAAATAAGACTTGTCTTAGTTGATTTTGTTTTAAATGCATGAACAATTGTTTTGAGGAAATTGAGCATGCACATTTGAGAGACAATTTATGTAATTTTTGTTTTTTGCTTTATTGGGAGATGGATGAATTGGTTGTGTAATGTTTTTAAATAATACCAGGTGGTTATAATTAAAAGTTCCCGGATTTGAACCGGTCAGGGATCAAACCCGGGACCTTCAGCATGGTAGTCAGACATATTATATACAACATATACCAGGTGGTTATAATTAAAGTGACGGTGTTCAGAGTGGTACAGCACGGGCTGTAATGAGAGTAGCAGTCTTAAACTTCGTAGATATGCTAATGAAGCAATGCGCTCGCGAATTATGCAAAAAAAAATAGTTCCAATTCTCGCCACCAGGGTAAAAAATGGCGCTGTAAGCAGTCAAAATGTGGTATAGTTACAGGAAAAACACTATAAATCGCAGAAAACAATACTCTTTGTAATAAAATATCGTTACAATTTCACTATTCGAATTACATGAACATTACTAAAGGAAAAAGCAACAAGCGTCACCAATGACAACCAGGGAGCTCACACAATGGTTAGGCAATGTCACCGACTTTGACGTCAGAGTTACGGAAAATTCCACGTTTCGACGACGACGACGACGACGACGACGACGACGACGACGACGACGACGACGACGACGACGACGACGACGACGACGACGACGACGACGACGACGACGACGACGACGACGACGACGACGACGACGACGACGACGACGACGACGACGACGACGACGACGACGACGACGACGACGACGACGACGACGACGACGACGACGACGACGACGACGACGACGACGACGACGACGACGACGACGACGACGACGACGACGACGACGACGACGACGACGACGACGACGACGACGACGACGACGACGACGACGACGACGACGACGACGACGACGACGACGACGACGACGACGACGACGACGACGACGACGACGACGACGACGACGACGACGACGACGACGACGACGACGACGACGACGACGACGACGACGACGACGACGACGACGACGACGACGACGACGACGACGACGACGACGACGACGACGACGACGACGACGACGACGACGACGACGACGACGACGACGACGACGACGACGACGACGACGACGACGACGACGACGACGACGACGACGACGACGACGACGACGACGACGACGACGACGACGACGACGACGACGACGACGACGACGACGACGACGACGACGACGACGACGACGACGACGACGACGACGACGACGACTGAAATAAAAACTAATTCCGGCTTGGCCATGAATGTTTGCGAGTGTCCATTCATGAATTTCATCATATCACTCATCCCATCTTCGTAAATTACCCAAAAGTGGCACATGAAGCGAAGTAAAATAAAGCAAATCAATAATAATGTTATAGTAATAACATTATTATTTACACTATTATTAGTAGTAGTAGAATAAGTACGTTTACCCTGATACTTGCCCCCTCCAGACAGAAATTCATGGTTGCACCTCTGATTGTAAATAGAAACTCAGCACCTTAAATTCAATATTTTAATTATATTAAATATATCACTTAATTGAATTAGAATTTTTGGATGTTGGAATCACATAGACCCCTTATATTATAAGATATTTCTGTGTGGATGTTGAGAGGCAGTAATATGTAAGGTTGAAATAGAAAAAAACATCTGCTTGAATTTTGGAAAGTTTGCCTTGAAAACAGGAATTATACTTGAATGTTATCATGGTCCTAGAGTAGCCACCCTGAATATGCAAAATGCTTTCATTTAATTTGCACCAGAATTGTGTGAAAATATTTTTTTTTCTTTATGAAACAATAGTTATATTAAGGTTCTAATGTCATTCTTGAAAATTTGAAAACAAAACTCTGGTAAATGTACAAGGGTCGTTCAAGGTTGACCGGGATTTTCGTACATAAAAAATCGATGAATAGCCGGATCATGATGAAACGTGCGGGTGACGTAATGTATTCCTTCGCGAGTAACTAGTGCCCGGCATGACGTATTTCGCGCATGAGCAGCAGTTGCAGCGAACATGACGGCAAGCAGTGTGTCTGTGGCTGTGGAGCAGCGGTGTGTAATCAAATTTCTCATGAAGGAGAAAGTGAAACCAGCTGAGATTTTCAGATGATTGTAAGCACAGTATGGTGAACAAACGATGTCACGGACAAGAGTGTACGAATGGTGTGAGCAGTTTCATGAAGGATGGGAGCTGGTGACAAATGATGCGCATGAACACATTCGCCCGACTGCAGTCACACCAGTGAATATCGCACGTGTTGAGCAAATGATTCTTGAGAACCGGCGAGTAACAGTGCGGGATATTGCTGCCGAGGTGAATATCAGTGTCGGAAGTGTTGAGCCAATCATTCACGACCACTTATGCTTCCGCAAAATCTGTGCAAGGTGGGTTCCCCGCCAGCTGACATTCGATCAGAAGTGGACACGCAGGACGGTCTGTGAACAGCTTCTGAATCAGTTTCGAGCAGAAGGTGATGAATTGTTGCAATCCATCATCACGTGTGATAAAACATGGTTGCACAATTCAACCCCAGAGACCAAAAGACGCAGCATGAAGTGGCGGCATAAAGGTTCCCCGCCCCCCAAGAAAAGCAAAATGCAGCCGTCTGCTGGAAAGATCATGGCAAGTGTCTTCTGGGACATGAAGGGCGTTATCCATGTGGATTTTCTGGACAAAGGGAGCACGATTAATGCCCAGTATTACTCCACATTGTTGAGTGGTGCTGTACGAAAGTCCATTCGCAAGAAAAGACCTGGGATGTTGTCTGGAAATGTAATTCTTCTCCATGACAATGCCCGCCCTCACACGGCCAATGTGACAACAACAACTCTGGCCGACATGCGCTGGGAAGTTCTGCCCCATCCCCCCTACAATCCGGAATTAGCCCCCAGTGATTATCATTTGTTTGCACCCCTTAAAGACCATCTGGGAGGGAAGAAATTCATGACAGACGAAGCACTGCGGAGCAATGTCCTCCAGTGGCTACGACAACAACCAAGTTCTTTCTATGCCAAAGGAATTCGGGAGCTGCCAGAACGATGGCAACGGTGCCTCGGCGCGCACGGAGAATACTTTGAAAAACTGACATAGTTTGGTGTTTCTTCTGCTACCTATTTCCTCTGCAGAAATAAAAGTCCCGGTCAACCTTGAACGACCCTTGTATTCATATAATTGTTGTGGGATGTTCATATATTAATATTAATCTGCATTTTGGAATTGATTTATTTAATTTTTTAAGTGTTACAATTTTCAAGCATCGGCATGGTGAGAATCAAAAAGAGTATTGTCATCAGCGTTGGTGGTGGCTTTGTTGGTGGTATTTGCTCAGCTCTCATTTAACCCATTCTTTAATTTTTTTCAGATTGAAGAAGAACCTGAGGATTTGGAAACTGTGAAACCAATTGAGGTATGACATTATCTTTCATGATTGTGGAATAAAATGCACGGTGGTATCCTAAATACATAATGAATTACAACTAACTTTTTCCAAGTTAACCCAAGTGGATGGTGGGAGGGGCCACCGAAAATAATAGAACCTTTATAAGTAAGCCTTGTGGAAAAATTTAGTAACTTGTTGATGTAATTAGACATTATCTTATTGATTTTACTGTTTAATATTTTTTAAGGATCAATGGATAAAAAGCTTTAAAATTGGGGAAAATTTTACAACACTTTGCCCCATTTGGATCATGTAGATTGATTGTATAATGTGAAAAAGTGTAAATTCGGAGCTCCACTGTACTCTAGTTATCACTGTGTGTTGTAGTACTTGCTCTGTAACCTTTCATGTTAGAATAGCAAAATAAAAACCATCATTAAAATAATGTTTATACTAATTATGTTTGCTGCTAATGTTTGACATACACACTATTGTGTAAACTGCTTTTTCCTAATTAGTACTTATTAGGGTTGAACAGGTTGCCTACTCAATGGGAATTCCTTGAATTCCAGGAATTATGATGAATGCTTGAATTTTTCTCCATAGACATGAAAAATTGCAACTTTTATTAATTCAAATCCCACTGAATTTATACATATTTGTTAATGCCTGGAGGCAAGTTTTTCACAGTTTAACTTTTATTTTTATCGAGGAAGGAAAAGAAAAGAAAGCTGCGTGGAAAATGAAGCAGAATTATCTGAATCTGTTTGCTTTGTTAGTGTGCTTTGCAGACAGATGAAAAATTATTGCAAGCTAAGATACCTTGGGTAAATTTGAAATTCTTATAAAATTAACAATTTTTCATAGATTACTATATCCCGTAACATTTGTGACTTGTGTTTTTAGATGTATTTCTAATCTAGTGTATGTTGTTAATATATTTGTTGGAGGAGGGGGGTGAGAGGCAGTAATACATAAGGTTGAAAGAGAGAAAACATCTGCTTGTTCCCTTGAATTTTTGGAATGTTCACCTTGAAACCCAGGAATTATACTTGAATTTTATCATGGCCACTCTGTTGAGGTGATACACTGCTGTTGGTGATTTCTGTTGAACATTTTAGCAAATTTAATAGTTATGAGTGTTACAGTGTAAATGTTAAATTGAAACAGTACAACTTTATTCAATCTAACAAAGATTTGTTCAAATATTCATGCAGAGGATAGTAACAATATGAGAATAATTGTCATTTATTACATAAATTCAGTTTTGCTACATAATTTTGATTTTAATGTAATTCACCAGACATTTGCAATATGGAAAACTATTTTTATCTAATTTTACTGGTGATTGAATTAGAACTGAAATTTTTCTGATACCAATATCACTGATATAGTTCAGTAAAAATTCATTAATATTTCTGTAAATAGCATATACAGCTCTTGATTTTTTTTTGGGGGGGGGGGGTAAAATTATAAATATCTATAAAATCTGTAATTTAGTGCAGAATTCTGACATTTTGTTATTTTTATGAACGTAAAGGTACAGTTTATATACTCCTATTTTTATAAAGTAAATGTCAAAATACATGGTTCCTGGTTAAAATGGAAAACCCATTGCAGTTATCTGGTTACATATATTGATTAAGAAAGATTTTTTTAACCATTTATGTTTTCATTTTAATGTCCTCTTTGTTTTGAGGTTGAAATTTGAACTAAATATTTTTGTTTTACTGCTTCAGGTATGTTTTTATTTACTGTTTTATTAATATGAGAGTGGTACCATGGGCATTTGCCAAGAATTTTAATTATAATAATCATCATCATTAACAACCACCTAACTAACAACATCTAATTGTGATTAAATTAAATAATTACTTTCTGTCCTTAAATTCTCAAATGTTGTTCCTTTGTTTTCAGCCTGAAGACAATCCTGAATCTCTGAAATCCACAAACCCATCCAAGGTATGATATTGCAGTTTTCTATTTTATTGATGAACATTTCATCATACAGGGTGGGGCAAATAAAAGTGGCCCTTGTGAGGGTGCACAGTTGGAGCACTAAGAACACTCACCTGCTAACCAGGACCCAAAAGTGCCAAGAGATGAATTGCAGCTACTTCCAGCATCTCCTGTAACGAGGAGTGTTCCTAATGTTCTCCGAATGTGCACCCTTAAAAAAATTGACTCCTTTACACAGGAATAAACTTTATAGCCTGATAACTATAGTAGTGGGGTTTGTGGTGGGGACAGCACCGGAAAGGAAGAGCATCCCCTCAAGCAGCTTTGCTACACTTAAAACTTGCTTAACATGAGCATATGAGTTTTTTGAGCAAGTGTGGAATCTTGTCTAATCCAAGATTTTTGTAAAAATGCCCTCGGGAATTTTTCAGAAACGAAGAGCTCTCTTAGATTGATTTGTTTATACTTATAAAAGCTGCATCAGCCAGATTTTTGTTCATAAATTTGCCAATTTTTGGCTACACCAGAAATTAAGCTTATAGTATGTTTTTCTGTCAAAATCCCAGGAATCTTGAATTGATATCTATTGGGTTCTGAGACCGAGTGGAGCGTGGTGCATGGTTTTTATTGTCTTGTAATCAGGAGGTTTTTGGGTTTGAGTCCTCATAAAATCTGATGGCAAAATGTTAATATTGTTGTTTTGTAAACAAGGGGCTTTGGGTTCGAGTCCTGATAGATGTGGTACTCCATACGTGAGATTTTGAGAATAATTACTGCTAGTTGATAGCTCCCAGATCTTAAATTTGGTAAAAAATGTTATACAACAGAGCAAAATTATTCTCTATTAAGAATCACCAGAGTTTTGTTATCTGGGTAACAACAATACGGGCGAAACTGCATAATCAATACAATAGAATGGAGGTCAAGTAAACATTGCATGTTCTTTCCAATCTTTTGATCAGTCCCATGTTTCGGCCAACAATAAATTATTGCATGCCCCGGGAGTTGTATGCCAACAGATATAATCTATACTGCGTCTTTTCAGAGAGTTATTTATTATTAAAGAGTAATTGCCTTCTTTCTGTATGCCTGAGTGATTATATCTGTTGATATTACCTGTATTGTGCCTTTTCCGAGGAAAATTACATGTTATTTGTCATGGAACTCAAAGAGAAATTCTTATCTATACTATGCACCCTTTCAGGGACCATCCATCATATTGAGGAAATTTCTTTTCAGATATTGTCATTGCAAACCGAATAGCAGGTTTGATCTTGTTGCACACAAGTCTGTAACTTACAGAATTACAATATTTCTGTATTTCAGCTTTTGGCAAATGTATTGTATTTTGGGTAGGTATCTGCCACGAGCAGATGTGGTATAAAATGGGTAGGTAATATATTTTCTGACGGTAAAGTGTTGTTTTATATCCAAAAAGCCTTTGTGTTTGAATCAGGTCTCTAGAACTGCTCTGTGACCCGTTCATTTCTTACATTATAAACATATGATTTTTCACCTATGAGAATAACGCTACATATGGTGTCATCTGGTAAAGCCTCGTGGAATTCACAGATAATTTTAATGTTTGTTCTGTCATTAACCACAACTTGTTTCCTTTTTGAAGTGTTAATTACAAACATGGGTCTCTGTGTCTTGAATTCATCTGGTGCGTAATACAGGTCAGTACTGCCAGTAGTGACTCTTTTGAAAGCCGAAAAAGCTTCATATAATTTGAGAAAATCATCCTTGGAAATGTCTAAATTGTAATTTTCTCTAGGAAAAACCTCATTTCTGCCATTTTTAAGATATATGTTCTTGATGTTGCAGTTATCAAATTTACTCGAATTTTTTTCCTGATTGTTGTGTCTTCCAGTCTGAAACAGTACCACTACAAAATCGGGCATGTCAAATTGAATGCTGGAGAATGAATTTGTAGCATCAAATTCATAATAAGTACCAGTGGCAACCTTCTGTACGCATTGATATGTGTAAAATTGAAGAGGAATTTGTGGATTTTTTATTATATCTGCTTTGTATTTAAGAGCGTAACTGGCCTCATATTCAACAACAGGGATTCTTAGCTCCATAGTCTGAATAATGCATTTGCCTGCATCTGGTAAGGTATTAGGCAAAGCTTCTCCTGTAGGGTTTAATGTGCTGTACCTCATCAAAGCATTGTTATCATTGGCAGCTCTTCTAAATGTAATTCTTAAACCGCCTTTCCACATAATTTCTTTGTAATCCGAGAAGAATCCTGGCAACAGGCGCATGGGGAACAGCACTGTGTGATTCTTAGATAATATTTTATCACCAGCCTCAAATCCTCCTATTTTGTAGTATGAAGCCTCGGTTTTGGATAATTTTAGAGTGGCCAAAGCTGTGGAGGTAATACCGGGATAATCTACTCTGTTTATAACAACGCCATGTTTTCTGATCTCAATTTCAGAGAACAGATGCGGCACAAAATTATCTACCAATCTTATGTTTGAATTTGCCGGATAATCTGTTCCATCGAGCTTTACAACATCAAATTTGATGTATAGATCTGCTCTGTGGGGGTGTATAAAGCCGTCCCCTACATCAAGATCAACATCTATTTCTGTGTTGGGTTGATTTAAATTTGCAAATGTCCTCCTGTTTGGAGGGAATGATTGTAGCTCATAACTCTCAATATTTTCCATTGTATGTATTTTTATTTAAATGTTAATCTCTATGATTGCAGTTGTTGTGGCTCCAGCAAAATCAACTAATTCTTCTTTTTCATTAGTGACCATCAATTCAATGTAATCTATTCTGTTGTGGCACACAGGAAAATATAATGTTGGGGATGGATTGTAGATGATTGGCTCCATGAATTCGGAATTAGGTTTGAATGTTGCAATGATGCCGGTTTGTTTGTGAGTGCCTATGCCATTTGATTTGGTGATCATACCCTCAGCCACATTACAGTGAATATTCAGAGTCTCTATGGCTAAGAATTTAGGTATATTCATAGCAGTGTGTTTGATGGCCGGTTCAAGTTTTGTGTTGTTCTCAAAGCCTAACAGCTCTCCTATAGTACCCAGATGCACTGTTTCTGTAGCAGATACAATTTCTACTCTGTGAGTGACAGAATTTTGACTTAACACTACACCTCTGGGTAATTGAGCATTTAGAGTGGACAGATTATATTGCCCTGGAGTGATGACAATTTTTTGATCCCCTACTGCAATTTTGTTGTTGTGGTGTGTAATATTAGGTATCAAGTACATGCCGTAAAATGCTCTGAGAGCTATTGTTTTGGGATACACTATGTCATCATGCAATTTGAGTTTCAATATTGAATTTTGGCTGGTGAGATGGAATACCCCCATGATGTTTCAGATACCACAAGGCCTTTTGAAAATTTTCAATTGATGGTTTATTTATTTGAGACATATATCTGAGAACAGATAAACACAAATGTCCGCAATTAACATCTTTGAAGTTTTGAACACGGGCATTATTGTAATAAAGATTAGGTGATTTTAGATATTTTACTAAATTTTCAGGTGGAACACCTCCAAATGAATCAAACACAAATGCCTCATTGTTTAAATATTTAAGATAACAGATCCAGTGAGTGCCCTGATTTTTATACTCATCCAAATTAACAATGCCACACTCTTTGTTGAGTGGTTGTTCCGGTAAAGAATCAGACATGTACACACCTCTAAAATTTTTGATGCCCAGTGGCTTGATTAAAGCTTCAATATCTTGGTTTGTAAGCGGCTCTTGTTTTTTTTAAACTTACTCATGGCTCTCTTAACACCTTTGCCTTTTTTCTCCATGGCCAGGTTATGGCGCCTCTGCTCATCTAATTCTGCCCTATTTTTCTTGGCATCTATTACTGTTTTTGCTATGGCGGCTGATCCCCCAGCCAAGCTCCCCACAGCCCCGAGAGCAGCTAAGATGGCAGGGATAGTAAATATGAAACCCCCCACATGTGATTTTTTTCTTGATTGCTGTAATTTTTTTAATTGGGGGGTACTAAGCAACAATTTCATACCATGTCCCTTTGCAAGACAAGAATTTTTTTTCTTGCGCTGCTTTTTGGTCAAAAGACTATCAATAGTTTTAAGAGATTTGAGACCTGCATAAGGTATTTGATACATAACACCCTTGGCCTTCATTGTAGGTTTATTATATACATGTTCACAGCCCCCACCCCAGTTTTTGTTTGGTGCTCATAGCTATGGTGGTCCCCAATGCTGCTATTTTTTCACTTAAAGAAGCATCTTTGCTTACAAATCTACCAAATGCAGCCTCTTCTAATTTCTTGTCTGCAACATGTCTCTTGTCAAGATCAGTATGTGTGTTGTATGATATGTCATGGTCTCTACAAGCAGCATCTAGGGGATTTACACCAGGATCCCCTCTGTTTAATCTATGATCCAATTTTGTGCCTGGACCACAATACTGATAGCCTGGAATGTGTAGTTCAAATGGCAGCTTGTTTATAATGTCATTAACCAGTCCCCGACCCTCAGAGACATTCCAAAATTTAGGTGGTAGAGTATTAATAATTTTTATGAGATATCCAATCCCCTTAGGGTCATTCACTATAAAATTAGACAATTTTGTGCTTATCATGTCCATAATTCCAACTTTTTCATTGTAAAAATTGTGGTTCCCAGCATTTTCCTCCCCAGCTATCACCAGCAACCTATCTACAAGTTTCCTGACATCATCAACCCACACAAATTCTTTAGGCAGTGTGTTGTATTGTTTGATTCCACTGCCAGTCTTGATCTGTGACCATATGGGCTTGATTAAATTATTGTATTTTGCCCCACTGCTAGACTTCACTCTTTTTTGTGTGGGATCATTGTTCTGGTATAGAGCATCTGATTTTATTAATATTTCTTTGTAATCCTCATAATCTTGATCTGTATAGCTGCCAGGCCTTTTCCTAGTGATCAGTTGCCACAATCCAGGTGTGCCGGTGTACTTAACAAAACCACCTTTTTCTCCGAGACGAGATTCAGAATAAACAATTATATCATCTCCCATAAAAGTTACTCTGAAATTGCCAATTCTATGTATGATGCTCCCGTCAAGCTCTGTGTCGGCATATAAGCCAAACACTTCATCTTTGTTGTCTTTAGGTGTGGTTAAATATTTTTGAGCAAGAAGACCCAATTCAATAGGATCCTGAGTAGCTTCAATTCTTCTAGGAGCAACAGGACTAGGTGTATGAATACTGGAAAGTGGGGTGAATGGATAATCTAATATGTTTCTTGCAGCTACAGGTACAAGCTCTGTGATCAAATCTTGATTTTGCTCTGTAACAGTTTTGATATTCTTACCTAAATTATTAATAGCATCAATTACAGGCTGTTCTGTTTGTTTGTGTTTTTCATAAATTCCTCGGTTCTCTGATTTCCATCCCTTAAATCTTTTTACAAGATAATCTCTTAACTTAAGATCATCAATGATTGGCCTTTTCATGGTTATTTATATACGTCTCAACGTCTAGAAAATCGTTGATTTTATTTCTGTATTTGCCACTACTGGGTGTTCTTGTCATATCAATTGTGACAAACCCATAACTGTCCTGGTTCCAGCACCTACTGCAAAACTTGGAAAAATCATTGTAGCTCAAGTCCCCACCTACATATTCATCATGTATGTGTTTGAGGTTGGTATGATCCTGATGAAACACACATATAAAATTGCTGTTGTCTCGGATCAGCTGCTTCGGAATTTTAGAAAAAGTCTGTGCCAGGTAGAAACAATCAATGTTTTTGTGCCGCCCCTGTGTAAAAAAATTTCTAACCTTGTTTTGATTATCCAGTATAATGTCATCAAACACAACAACAGAATTATCGAGACATTCGTGAAGTGGCTTAACATCTGGTACAAAAGTGGCAATATCCAATCCATCATATAGCTTCATCAGCTGCTGATATTTTATTTGTTCCAAGCTCTTAGAGAATACATACAAGTGCCTGTTTTTCCAGTCTAACCAGTTGGGGGCCAATAAAAAATTATCAACCATTAGTGTTGTTTTACCACAAGCAGATGGCCCAACAATAAGACACCTAATATTATCAGGCAGCAACTTGCCATTTCTCTTAATCTGCTGTTCAGGTTCTGGCAGCCTCTTTATAACATCCCAGGTGCTCATATTATCACTTTGTTTGCATCGATCCAGCTGTTTTCCGGATGACCTAGCCATTTGACAAGTAACTTGTTGCCTTTTCTGCGGATGATTTTTTCTATGAGATAAGTGTCAGGCTGTTTAGTTTCGCTGAGTTCTTGTTCATAGAACCGGCCTTTGAGAATTTCTCCTCGGTGATCTTTTATTATATATGTGTTAAGAGTCCCAGGTTTAACTTGAACCACTGTAAATAATTCAGTACTCCAGTTTCTTGTAAAGCCTCTTTTGAATAAGTGCTTATATTTGCTGATTCTTACTTGATCACCCACCTTGTATTTGGCTTTTCTTGTTGTTGGCTGGTATCTAGGATAATAAACAGTCCTGATCAATTTTTGCTCATCAGATGAAGTTACTTCAGAGGGTTTCATGTTGATTGTGGAATGGACAGAATTGTTATATTTATGTAGAAGTTCTGGAAGAATATCAAGCCATTTATAATTACCTTGAAGTGTAAATTGTTTATACATAAGATTTTTTAAGGTTCTGTTGAATCTCTCTACAATTGATGCTTTGAGGTCACTGTAACTCGAGTAATGTTTTATTGACTGGCTTTTAATAAATTGTTGGAACACAGAATTATAAAATTCTTTGCCATTATCTGTTTGCAAATAGCGCGGTGATCTTCCTGAATGATTGATGATTGTCCTGAAGGCTTCTGTAACACATGTTCCAGTCTTGGATTTGAGTGGCACAGCCCAGGCAAATTTTGAAAATGTGTCTATCACAGTGAGTAGATACTTGTAGCCCTTGTTGATTTTGTCTAAGTTTTTCAACTGTCCACTTGACAACTCAATCAAGTCGCTCTGCCATAAATCATCTATGCCCTTTGTGACTACTGGGAGTCTCTTAAAATGATGTCGGGCCTGTCTGTGTAATTCATCAACAATAATTTGTCTAGACATAGTATGTAAACAAGAATATTGCAACTATGGGGTGTTCAGCAGCTGAGACTGCAGGATTTTCTAAATATAATTTGTCCCCTATTTGTATTTTAAATTCCAGAGATCCATCATCTTCAGCATAGGCTGTTTCTAATGTATTGGGGTCTGTAAAATCCTCTAACTCTACATTGGTGATTTTTGGTTTGTTATCAACATTTGTTATTGATAAGGTAGGGTAGTGGTGTGCCTGTGGCTGATGCCAATATTTGATCTTGATTGGTCTCAATGTGCCCCCAACAAAAAACTGGTAATAAAATTGTGCAGGGGACAGCATATATATTTTGCCACCTGGTGTAAATGGTGAATCATATTCTTTGTTGGGGATGCTGTACAATTCAAGAATTACTGTATGTTTTGGATTCTCGATTATGCCTGTTATTTCTTTTTCTGCTGTAAGCAATCTGCTTGTTACAGATTCAAGGTGCTCATTGATGGTCCTAACAACATCATCGTGGCCTGGCTTGATTTTTATGTCCACAACAAGTTTCTTGTATTGTTGCACAATCTCTTGAAGCTGGGTGGCAAAAACAGACAGAGCATTTGCTTGATTGGATTCCATGGTTCCTAGCTGTTGCTTGATATTAGCTACAATTTGTTGCAAATTTTCAACAACTGCCAATTTTGAATTTTGAGCAGTAAGATCATGGACCTGTCTTCTGATATCCTCAAACAGGGCATGCAGTTCATTAATATGTTGATTGGTTGGTAGAGTGGCCACTGTCTGAGTGAGATGTTTGATCTCTGTCTGGATATTCTTGATATCTTCTGATTTCAATATCCTATTCACTGCCCTCTTAATATTTTTAAGTTCCTGTGATGTAGGAAGATTTGAGACTGTATTTCGCAAAAATTCAAGTGCCAATTTCACATTGTTTAATTCAGAAGCATCAGCCACATTTTGCATAGCATTTTGGAGCAGGGATATATCTGCCTGAGTGGGTGTGGATTGTTGTAAAATTTCAAGCTTTGTTTGGATATCATCGATCAAGTGATGAAAATGAGATAGTTCAGATTCAGTGTTGAGGTTTTCAAGCTTTGTGATCTGTTGCTGGACACTGACAAGTGTATCTACAATCCCAGGCAGGCGAGTTTCTTGTACATTTGTCAAATCACTTTGCACTGCTGCTATGGTACCTTCAAGATGGGTTATGGTACTTTGAATTTTTCCAAAATCTTCATATGTTTCAAGTTGCAGCTTAATATTTGCAACACTCCGAGTTATTGCATTCAAAGCATCAGAAGATGGCAAATTGTTCATAAAATTTTCAAGTGTCTCAATTTTTTCTTTAACCTCGGCTATGGCATTGTGCAGAGGATCCAGATTAGGTATCTGGAGTGACTGAATCTGTTCTTTTAGAGTGGAAATCACTAGATCAAAATCTTCCTGTGATTTTATGCTTTTGACAATTGTTTGGAGCTGTGTCTGGACATTATTTATTTGCTCTTCCAATTGTTGTTTCAATTGCTCAGAGTTGGTAGCCTGGGTCTTAAATTTGGCTTGAAGAGCTGCTACAGCTTCTTCTAAACTTTGAAAATTATCTAATGTTGCCAGATCAGTATATTTCTGAAGCAATAATTTGAGTTCAGAATCAATTTTAAGAAGAGGGTCCATGCATTGTGATTGTAAATTTGTAATTTCTAATTGAAGACTGGCATTGAGTGTGGTTTGTAAAGCTTGTAAATCACTTCTTAATTTCTTGACTCTGACATCAAGCATCAGAATCTCATCACTGTGATCTTCATGTCTTGTATGGCCAAATATATCATTAGGCATTTTGTTTTAGTGGTTATTTATTATAGAGTATCTGATTCTTAATTCTATAAAAAAAGGTATAAGCTTGTCATAAGATCCAGGGACCTCAATATATAAGCAGTCACCAGCAGAAACAGTATATACAGTGCCAGAAATCATGTTTGAGTGCTTAATTCTATAAATATTTCTCCCTACTGAAATCTTGACATCACCCTCAGGGGTTGTAATAAATTGCAATTGCCCACCTACAGGTAATTGGTAATGATTTAAATTATTGTTAAATATGTACAATATTTTACCTGTTTCATCATCATTATCTGTAAGTATGCTGTTCAGATGAATAATTAACAAGCCACTCAGTTTAGACAGCATATCAGAAGAGGGTTGTGGTGTTGGCAGGTCCATAATAGCCTGTTTTTTGAACCCAAATAAGTTCATAGGCATGTTTATTTATTTCAAATCATGCTCTGGAATTGGGCATTGATTTCCACTTTTCAAATCACAATGCCCCCAAGGTAAAGTATGCATGCCACATGACAAAATGCATCTCTTGTCATCATGTGGGTCCAGAGCCACTTTTCTTACAATATTTGAAGTCAGCAAGTGATTCTCACTCTGAATTCTATTTTCTGATGTTCTGATTGAACTCTGTGATTTGATGCAATTTTTATAATCTTCAAATACAAGCTCTTTTTCAACAGTTACTCTGCCAATTCCCTTGGCTTTTTTGACAACAGCACTACATGTTTTAAAACTGTACATCTTGGCACTTAACCCAGCAAATTCCACAATAACATCACCAAGTGTCTCATCTTTTAACTTGCCGGGCACCTTTTTGTTGTGGGGTTGAATTCTTGTATGTTCACTGGTATCAAAGTATTGAAACAATTCAGGCTGTGACATATCTTGATAAACATCTTCTGTTTGAATATCAAGAATAAAACTATCCGTGTCCATGTACAATAATTTTACACGATCACCATAAAAAGGTTTCAGCACATCATAATATAATATTAACATATGTAATTTGGACAATTCCAATATTGCAGCCCCTTCATAAATAGGTTTATCAAATTTGATCTTTGTTTTCATCATGTTGAAAAGTGCCATGTGCTCATCATAAATTCTTCTATAATTGAAGTTGGGCTTTGCAACCAATTTTTTGCTCCGGCTGGGGTCAGTAATTATTTTAACATCAGTATGTTTTCTGACATTTTCAATTGTTTTGCCATACACTGAATTCACCATCAATTTAAACAAGCTCTTATCAAATTGGCTCTTTGCAGATGTTCGAAGCTCTGTATTTGTATCAATGTATGGTTTCAACCATCTTGAGTGCCTGAACCTCAAAACTTTGCCAACTTTGGTCACTTGAACACCATGTTTCATCAGGAACTGGAGGTTTTTATAATATATGACATATCCCTGTTTTGGCTCCAGAGTCATCATGAGCTTCTTCTGTTTAGAGCCAGGTGAGCACTTAACCTCAGGAATTGGGGGCAGATCAGAAAATTTATTGTGCAAATCATCTGGAATTGTCAGATCAACCTCTAAGAAGAGTCCATATTCACTGTCATCAAAATCCTGAAGATCTTCAATATTGAAATCTTCAACCCATTCAAGCTCTGCATATGGCAGTTTTTGCATCATGGCGTGACCATAGAGGTTGTTTGCATCCACATAAAGTATATAATTTGATGGCCGTGCTGGATCATAATCAGGCATATATTTGTTATTTGCTCTGGCATATCTCTGAGAACATTGCACCATACCTCCTCTTATACATTCCTCCATAAACAGATACTTATCTTGATCGTGGATCAGATCCAATTGCATTTTAGTGTTCAAAAATGTTGCAGACCATGCTAGGCCCGGGGCACTGTAAAAATATACTGGGTCCAGTCCATAATTTTGCATGGAAGATTTTCTGAATGCCTGTATTGTATCAGCTAAGAGAGTGACATCAAGTTTCGAATATGCCATGTGATAATCACCAAATGTCTTGCATTTTAAATCGTTCCACACCAATTGGGCATGGTGATAATCTTCATCAGTGATTCCAGATCCTCTGATTTTGCTGTAAAACTCTTCTTGTAGTGGCAGGGAACACTCATCAAATTTAGAAAAATCTGTGACATAGTCATATGGATATACACCCTTCCGCCTAATTAATTTCAGGTCCTGATTTGGAAACTTAGCACGTGTGATTTTCAAGTCATCATCAGGTAATTGATTTGCCAGTGTATCTAGGCTAGCAGGTAAAAATCTGAAAGAATCAAGAAATCTTATGTGAATAGGAACACCATTAACTTTAATTATCTTGCTAATAGATATATATTTCTCGTCATTTTCAGCTAAAATATTTAAATTCTCCTTGTCAAACCCCTCGTATCTGATCAGATGATGGAAATCATAATTGGATGCTCCATGGCAAAATATGGGGATAAATCTTGGTCTCTTGATCTTAATATTACAGCTATTACACAGGGCCATTAAGAATTTACCATCTGTATGAGAATGGTGTTTCACCTTGATATTTGTATCTGAAAATTCACAATCACATACCGGGCATTTTTCTGCATTGTTGAAATCTTCAATCTGTTCCTCTGTTAAAGGCAACATGGGCTTTGATTTTAATAAGATGTTAGATGCTATGTCACGGCACTCATTTTCTATTCTATGTGCAAATATTTTGATGGCATTTGGTCCCATGTATAAGTATGGCTCACTAACAACACCATCCCGTATAACCATATAACAAAAACTGGAAGGTTCATGTAGCTGGTACGGTGTAATTGAAGATTCTTCTGGATCTGGGCTACAGAATGCAAGAGATTTGAGGTTCGATTCAAAATCATAGACAATAAATGCTGGGTGTTCCAACAAGGCTTCAAACTTTTTGAATTTGCAATTTTCACTTGGATTGGGCATCACCATATGAACAGGTTTATGATTGCCACAGTATTTCAGATGCTCAATTAACTTGTTTTTAGCAATTTCTGCATTTTTTTCACAAACACCATTCACCATTTTTCTACCATCAAATACAGTTAAGCATCTTCTGCACAACTTAAATATTTTTTTATATTTGTCTAGTTGTGTTCTCACCAAAGCTTCAAGATTATGTATCAGAGTATAATGGTATGTATCATCTCCTTCAATTAAGAGCAGATCAATTGGAATAGCAGATTCATCATCAATTGTACTGATTCTGAGAGGTGCTATCGGGCAATTGCCAGTGGAACAAATAAGTACATTAATAGATAATTGTTTGCCATTGATGTGCCTGGCCCTTTTTTCAAATTTATCAATATTCTGAACTGACATTGGATATTCCAAACCCTCCATTACATCATCAAAATCGTGCTCATGTTGTTTGTAATAAGTTATTCTCTGAGGATTCCTTGAAACTGGATACAAAGCAGCTAATATACACCACAAAAAGCATTTCGCATCATTATTTTTTATATTGACCACGGCTCTTTTGTTTTTGATATTAACAGGTAATGGCACATAAGTGGATCCTTGTAATGGATTGAATTCAGAAATATTAACATAGAGCTTGTGTGGAGAGCCACATAGGGTCCATCCTGACTCTTTTGCCGCAAATTCAGAGTGTTTGATATTTAATTGATCTATCAAATTGCCTATTATTGTGTCTGAATTTGCATTTGAATATACAGGTACAGTTTCTGTTATGTGGGGCTGTGTAAATTTTGTGCCATTTGGTTTCTTATATTGTACAAACAATTTGAGGGACAGCTTATAAGAGCCATTTTGTGCATTAAGAATTGCCTGCAGATTAGAATTTATACTATTCAAGAAATTCTCAATGCCACATCTTGGCTCTGATACAAACCGGTGATCTCTTAATTGGCCGTTAAAACTGCTACGGATAGGTGCATGGCGTAGCTGTTTTGCTGCTCTGGCATTAACAGGTGCTTCGTGCCTTCTTTTCAGACCAGATGTAGATGGTTGTGCAGAGCAAGTATCTTTATGTGTATATGTGAAGTATTGCATGCTGTATTTTCTATTGCATTTGGGGCAAATTTTTGTGGGAGTTCTGTATTTGTCTGGGTTACAAATTTTTTGGTGTCTGGCCCAATTAGAGCTAAATATATTTTTATTGCATTGGTCACAATATTTTTGATTCGGCATTTTTGCTGTTGTTTATTATATACAATTTCCTGGGTTTCAATTCAAAACTTTATACTGAATAAAAAATATCAGTTGGGTTCAGCTGTGTGATTTGTTTGTGTGTGTATGTATGTATGTGTGTATACACTTAATATTTTTGGCTTTGGTATTTATATAAAATTTCTTGGGATTCAGATCAAAACTTTATACTGGATAAAAATATCAGTTGGGTTCAACACTGTACTGTGTGTATGTGTGTATGTGTGTATACACTTAATATTTTTGGCTTTGGTATTTATATACAATTTCTTGGGATTCAGATCAAAACTTTATACTGGATAAAAAAAGCAGAAATAGGCCACAACTTGGCCACAAGTGGACTGGAAGTAGGCAAACCGGAAGTGGACCGGAAGTAAACCGGAAGTAGACCGGAAGTGGACCGGAAGTGGACCGGAAGTAAATATGTGTGGGTGGGTGTGGGTGGGTGTAGGTGTGGGTTTTATAAGCATCTTGGCTTAATTTTAAGTGTGGTCAAAAAAAATATCAAGAGGGGCATATTTTTGACAAGTTTATGGACAACAATCTCACAGAAGTGCCTTTTGCAAGTATAGACAAATCAATCTGAGGAGGCTCTTCCTTTTCCGAAAAAGCTCTTCGTTTCTGAAAAATTCCCGAGGGCATTTTTACAAAAATCTTGGATTAGACAAGATTCCACACTTGCTCAAAAAACTCATATGCTCATGTTAAGCAAGTTTTAAGTGTAGCAAAGCTGCTTGAGGGGATGCTCTTCCTTTCCGGTGCTGTCCCCACCACAAACCCCACTACTAACTATGTAAACGTGCTGTTAGAGAAATTAAATATTTATTTTGTATAATACTTATAGTTTCTAAATCAAATTTAGGATTATAGTCATTGCTTTAACACCGAAATGCAATTTTTATATACTGCTTTTGATCCCAAAATGTGTCCAGTTTTTTTTTTGAATTTTGATGTTTTATCATCATAAATATGTGGCCGTACTTATCAGGTTCTGTTGATTTTTAATATTGCGAACATTTATTATTATTGTTATTAGTACTGCATATGTATTTCAAGTAAAATAGCATGAAACATGTCAGGCATCTGTTGTATACAGTCAGGATAAAATTGCTATTTTTAAGGACTTATTGTGGAAAACCTGTCCTGAAACACAACCTTTCAACCTGTATTTCCTCTTGATTTTTAGCGTTATTTGTTTTTGTAGTGACAGTAATGAGCAGGGACCTGTAACGTAACACAATTCATTGGTATTTGTCACCGTTCCACGTTATTTCTGTATGTGACGTCTTGTTCCAATTCGTTCTTGTTCTTGGCAATCCGTCACAACCCATTCTTTTTTTATTATTTTTTTGGAAGTACGTGCATTCCCTTGGATATCTCCCTGTAATAGAAATAACATAACACACCCCCAAAAAATACATATGTGCAAATATATTCTATCCTTCTCTTAACCACTCTCATATTTACAGGAATTAACCCCGGCGATAGGAAATTCTAGCATCTTAGCTCGCAATGTTTTCTAGAGTTTTAAAAAAGGGGTGAAAAGGGAATGAAAATGATTCAAGATTTATCAATTACAGTAATAAGATAAATTAAACCCTTTAGGTAAAATACTTAACTCCATGTCACGTAAGCTTCCACGTTCTAGTCAACGTCCGAGGTGTACGAAAAAATATAGGCTGAGTCACACCCACCTTGGCTCAGGCGACTATTACGTCATGGAGCACCGTTGCTCAAGTTGATGTTATCGCGTTCGCAGCTGGGAGAGAACTAGACTCGCTTAACAAGGAAACCTCTGCCCCAAGAAACTAGCTAGGTGGCAGTATCGTCGATCCCATGCGAGCTTCTGGGAAACAGACTAAATATCTCAGCGAACTAACAATCCTAAGCATCGGGTCTAATTCCTCTTATACGGGGTGGGCCGAAGAATGTGGCAAAATGGGATAAACAAGTCCCGATTCACCACAATCACCAGGTACTGCGTACCAGCCCAAGTGCCGTGAACAGTTCCAAGGAAAATACTAGAACCACTTGGTAAGGCGAACAGTAATGCTTCTGCTGTACCGTTCCGTTCATACCCGAGAGAGCTTCGGGGATGACAGCTTTGGGTACACAGAGTGGAACGCATGGAACATAAACCTTCTCTGAATACTGGTTCTGTTACGATACGTACCTCTCCTTAGAATCATACCGGTACAAATTCATGATGGGTATACCTGAAACTTTTTTTTTTTATTTCCACAATTATGTTGATTTGCCATGTTCTAATTAGCATAAGCTACCGTCAAACCGAATTTCACTACTCTATCTTTAAAGGTAACATTTTTCAATATGGCATCCATCAACTTCCGGTTTTCCACAATCATGTTGATTTTTCGTGCTCTAATTAGCATAAGCTACCATCAAACCGAATTCCACTGCTCTATCTTAAAAATTTAACTTTTTACAATATGGCATCCATCAACTTCTGATTTTCCACAATCATGTTGATTTGCCATGGTCTAATTAGCATTAGCTACCATCAAACCGAATTTCACTTCTCTATCTTGAGAAGTAACATTTTTCAATATGGCGTCCATTAACTTTCGGTTTTCCACAATCATGTTGAATTTTCGTGCTCTAATTACCCTAAGATCGTCATACCGAATTTCACTTCTCTATTTATTTTAAACCTAATGGTGCCTACTGCACATGGCTCCTATTATCAGGTTGCCAGAAGGACGAATATCGAGCTTCTGCACAGGTCGTTGTAATTAGTATATTATACATTAACCCTTTAAATCTAATGGTTTATATTGTTAATAGTTTGCCAGAGTGACGGTCTTCGAAATTGTTGCATAGCTGATACCATTATTAACAAATTCATAAAAGATAAACTAGATAGTACTTATACATATTTTTGTGACACCATTAAGCCTTGTTTCCATTATTATGAAAAAATTATAAATATGCTGACCAAGGCAGTAATTTATTTTATTAAAAACATAAACTAAACGTACTTTTGTACTTGATACAGAGTCTGATGAAGACCTTGCTAGAAGGTTGAAACGTTACGTTTAGTTTATGTTTTTAATAAAATAAATTACTGCCTTGGTCAGCATATTTATAATTTTTTCATATTTTTGTGATAAATAATTATCCAGAAAGATCACAAATTACTTTTTTCTAAAGTTATTAATTAGTTTTTAAACAAAGAAGTGTAATTTTATCGGTATTCCATTTGCTGCTGTGGAATTTTGATTGACAGTAAACTTAATTCGGATATGCTCAGTATGTGTTATGGTACGTACTGTAACCTCCTGTTGCAAATGTTACCCACTTCATCCATTTCTATCCACATACTGGTATTTTAATAATAAGCACTGGTCATAGTGCTTCAGTATCGGTTACCAACCTGTGGTTCCATTTCATACCCGGATCCACCGTTCTGGTACAGTATGTACAGGTACGTTCATACCCGTTCCATCTGAGACACGTTCCACTCAGTATCTGAAGCGAATGGGTCATTGAGTAACAGTATGCCTAATTTACCCAGGGTGTTGTTAGGTCCAATCTGTCCAGTATTGTCTGGAATGCCAATGCCATTATAACGCATATCAATAGTTCTGTTCGTAACTTGACAGCGTTACAAGTTGGGTTACATTACAGGTACTTGGTAATGAGTTCATCCATTTGTGATTAGTTTCAATGAAGATACTTTTTTAATATATATAATATAACATTTTTAATCCTTTGTCCTATTTTTGTTTCGATAAAGGGCATCTTCTTCTGGTGTGGTTGGTGCAAGTATTGTAAGTGCTGATGCACCTGTAATTTAAATTTTAGGGCCTCCCTGATGGTGCAGTGGTCGCGTCGTTGCCTTGTAATCAAGGGGTCCCAGTTGGAGGCACATAGTGGTTTGGATCCCAGTTTAAACTGTAGGTCCAGTTCTGATTAGCCTTACTGTGCATAAAGTCAACTTAAAACACCAATTCAATTAATTTTAATTTTAATCAATAAAGCAGCATTAATGTATGTTTATCCTAAGCATACTGCAGTTCTGTTACAGTGACTACCTTAAGGTCTGAAATCTTCATCTTCCTTCAAACTAGTACTTGTACCGTAATTTTGTAATATTTTCTCCATAGGGAGGAAGTTATTTGTAATATAATTAGTTGCTGTGTTTGATGGTTTGTGCCCACTTGCTTATGTAATCCCATTGAACAGAAATATAAACATTAAGACGAGTGTATACTTTTGAATTACTTTTTAATATCAATACACGGGAGAGCTTATATGCAAGGAAGAATGTTAGAGATCGTACCTGCAAGATAATGCTGTTACAGAGGAACTCCGATTTTACATTTTTCAGGGGCCTGTACATAAAAAACTTAAAATGTGGGAAACGTATAATTCGGGAAAGCATAGAGGAGGGGCGAAACTCAAGTGTCAGTACGAAACTACTTCACAATCAACTTTTAGGGGGTATATTGTGTCAAAAATAATTCAACAATGGTAAAGAAGTATGATTATGAATTTCTAAGGAAAAAAGCAATACCTGCTGTGAAAATCAGTGACTGATTAACTTTCGAGGGTAGGGACGGTGGAAGACTGCTTCTATCTGCCACCTATTAGGTTCAATTTATGCTTCTGATTGTGTGGAATCTTCATTTACTCTGTAAACTGGTAATTGGTTGCTAGTTTCAGAAGTATCGGGTAATTGAAAGGGGGTTATCATTTATAGATGGATGTGAAGCATCTTTATATATGGTAATCAAAGTGTCCTGGATTCAGTTCACAGTGGAGACATGTAGAATGATTCAGATCTAATTTTTAAACTCATGTTTGTCCAGTCCCGATCAGCCCAACAGCATAAAGTGAACTGAAAACAAGCTTTGTCAAAGTTACACATTTTTGGATGTCACAATAGGGGGATTATCATCAGTGAGGTGCCCAGGATTTTCGAAAGGGTGTGTGTGTGTTGGGGGGGAGGTATGCATACTTTTTTTTAATAGTCAGCCCTCAGTTTGCTTCTTTTCCTGCCTTTGACGTTCTTTTTTTTTTTTTTAGAAATACTTAGTCAAAGATGGGTTATGACCCCCATCAACCCCTCCCCTCAGCATGCCACTGATTGTAATTTATGTCCATATTAATCGATGATTTATTATTGGATTTAGCAGTGTTGAGGAGGGCAAACACCCCTTCCATCAATAGTTTCCCCGTAAATAACGTGTTCCCGTTTCTTTGTCTTTTTGGGTCTCACCCTCCACGTTTAATATTTAGAGATTTATTTTCAGCACGTGAATGGTTCCCAAGAAAAGTATCGAGTATATTAATGTGCATTTCCTTCCTGCACTGTTCTGTGTGTTCAAGATGTTTATCAGAAGGCAAAACAAGAAAAAAATTAGCTTGTCTTTTAACGCATCCTCGCTTAGTTTCTGGTGCTCATGTTTCGTAATCTGTCAAAGCAAAACCACCATCTGAGGCGAGATTCAAAACACTGGGTCCAGCTGCCAGCTGCTCGCTGCACGCAGACACCACTCCGACCAGCGATAACAGGAGGGAGAGGAAGTGAAGGCAAACAGGTGGTGAAGCGGTGCCAATGCAGTTGTTGAACAAAAGTCTTGTGCTCATTCCTGGCCAAGTTGCAGAAAGAAAGAGGGGGGAGGTCACTGCTTTACGCTCTCCCATGCTGTCACCTCAATGCTACTGATATACGAGCAACATTTGTGACACAGATAGAGGCATTAAGATCAAAGAGAGAAATGGGCTGAATCGTCACACCAGTGGTAGATTAATGAGCTCATGTGGGGGAAGGTGGGCAACTTTTTTCTTTTTACTTGTAATGTTCGTAGAATGTATGTATCCAGGAATGACTGCTTAATTGTAGACTGCAGAGGAAAGGAGAAGGGATGATAGATTTTCACCTTTAGAGGAGGGCAAATGCCCACTCCCCCCAAGGTACCCATTTATTTGAGGCTACTAGGTGAGCTCGAGAT
Organism: Lepisma saccharinum; assembly: GCF_977018435.1. Lineage (NCBI taxonomy): Eukaryota > Metazoa > Arthropoda > Insecta > Zygentoma > Lepismatidae > Lepisma > Lepisma saccharinum. Next base: position 211,857,336 of record NC_139230.1, read on the forward strand.
CCACTTTATGAGGCAGCTTAGATCACCCATCCCAGGAATCAAACCCGGTTTAAAGTGTGGCAATCAGACACCCTACCGACTAGGTGACCATGGCTCCCCAGCGAATGAGAAAAAGTAAATAAATATATGCTCTTTTGGCCCAATTAATCATCTTAATGGTATTTAGATGTGCACTAAATTTTACTGCTCCCAGAAAATATTGCCACACCCATAGTTTATCCACTCATTTTTCCAGACTCCATGTACAACATGCGAGTCACATAATCTGCATAAAATAAACCATTCTCTGCCCCATGCAGAATAATACATGTGTCCGAACTTTGCCCTCCCCAAACAATTGATTTGACAAGAATATTTTTCCGTCAGTGAGGAAAATATCGCTCAACTGCCCATAGAAAAAAAAGAATCACTTTAGCTTATGCATTTTCAGCTCCATTCTGATGACCAAATGGCATTCATGTAAAAAACTTCAGATTGAAAATAATTTACAGTGAAATATAGACTAGATCCAATCATATTTCCTTAGGAATCTAAACGACTTCCCATTAAGGTTGGCAAACCCTTATTATTATTTTTTTTATTCCAACACTGCAGACAAGAAGAAAGTAAAAGTTTTCACGAACAAGCCCCTTCTCGCTTTTCTTTTTCATTCCCGTCAATTAGGAAGGATTCCATAAGTCTGTATGGGCAAAGAAGCAAGTGATAATTGAGTCCTGTTGTTAATTTTTCACTCAGAGGGGGAGGGCAAACTTCCATTTTGTCCAAATTCTATGAAAAGCACCATTTAGCGAGGATCGGTTTGGCAACACTAGGCTTGTTGTCTGATCCTGAGGCAGAAGATTCAGCCCATTGTATCTTTACCGGGAATGCAAGAAGTGCCGTTTTCCCTTCCTTTCCATCAAGGAAGGTGCGACAAATGCAAGTTGTGCCCTGCCTCCCCCCTTTCACTGAACCATGCCTCTTCGCTCTCTCTTCTCGCATGAAAGCCTAACATCTGGAAGTTCAAGGTTGCATGGTGAATGAAACATCTGCGAAAGCAAGTAAAAGGAGGGAGAAGTCGCTTGGTCAATAGAACAGGTTTCTGCCAAATTTTAAGACATTGCCATGGCTTGGAAAACGTATTAAGCGGGAAACGGGAGTTAAAGCAAACATAAGATCGAGGTGAACATCCTATTATTTAACATGGCCTTTTGCCAGGGCCTGACTGGATGAATGTATTAAGCGGGAACGTAAAATTGGGGTTTCACTGTATACATAGTAATTGTGGCAATAACAAATTCCATGATAAAGGCTTATGTGGTAGATTAAGTGTGTGTGTAATTTCTTGCACCATATACAGAGAGGATCCTGTGGTACAGACATGGCAGATCACTGAGGTTACTAAAATATATATTTTTTAAAACCAGTTTACAGTTTAGCTTTTTAAAGGAATTTTATCCTTTTTGTATTTATACTGAGATATCTTTCCATCCCTGAAGAAGCACCAAAGTTTGTCCAAAAATTTGGCCATTTTTTATTCAAATATGTGTTATGACTTTATAATTTAAAGAAAAATATTTTTTGACTTATTGCAGATGGTACCTTCTGTTGAGCCTGGAAATTTTGGTACTTACCCATACACTAAAAATGAACAACGAAGAAAATATGTTCATGTAAATAGCCAAGATGAGGATATTGATGATTTTCCATATCTTCCTAAGCAAGGTAGAGCAAAATTGATCACTGAGCTATTCATAGTTTGTGTTGTGTAATGTCTGAGAATTGATTCTCCTAAGAGAAAAAAGTTGTAAAATAGGCATGTTTTGAATTCATTTGATGCACTTCTCTGTCCTTCATTTACATATTCAATTGTGTGATTATATACATGAAATAACATGACAGTTTGGCTTTACCCCAAACCAGTAAGATAAGGTATACGTAAGTGTAGGAATGACCAAGAAATTTGCATGGCATAGATACAAATTTAGGAATTTTAAAATCAATGGAAATCTGGATATCTAAGACAGAACCAATTCCAATCAAAGTTTTCTGAACTCAGACATAAGTTAAGGAAATGAGTACATCATTCAAGTTCTGCACTAAATGTTTGCCATATTGCGTTTAATTGATGAGTATATCTGTATCAGTGAAATTTTCTTAATGGTACATTCCTAATGAATATTCTGGAGACCAATTAGATAATGACAGTTTCATGAGAAGTCACTTTAGTGGGTGGGTTTAAAAAAAAAACTGTAGATCAGTGAATAAAATTGTTAATATTGCCCTTTTCAAAAATTATTTTCCAGATTTACCCACAGGCCCATCTGACACACCCAGTGGAACAAGCAAAAGATTTCTGGCTTTTCAAGAGTTAGTAAAAACTGAAAGTAATTATGTTGGAATCCTTCAGAGTATAAATAATGTAAGTTTACAGCAAACTATGAGTAATGAATCCTATATCTTGTTTGGTAAATGCTAATTATCTTGTCAGTGAATATATTGTAAATACTAACAACAGAGTGCTAATTTTTGTACCTTTTGTACAATAATGAAATCATAAAGCTGAAATTTTGGATCTAGATTTGGTACATATTATGTACTTTATGCTGTGGAGGTTCTATGCATTAATTGAAAATAGTTGGACTTTTCAAAGATGGAAATGTTGGAGGTTGATAAATTTAAACTCAATACATTCAAGTAAACAGAATTAGTAAGGTTATTAACATGCAAGACAAATTTTGTGTGAAAATTGACACTTTTTTTTTGTTTATCATTCATTTGTGGAAAATTTCCATAGCTCTGTACCTCTATATCTGGTGATATATGTATTTATATTTTCGTTTTTTTTAAATTTTTTTTTTATTTTTTTTATTCAGGCTAAAGATGAACTTGTGGAACGCAATAAATCTGGTACATCATCTATTGTTATTGAAGACAGGGAGTTGAAAATTATATTTGGAAATCTGCAGCCAATTTATGAAGTTCACAAAAAAATGTTGCAGGAGCTTATGTGTGCTGAAGAACAGTGGACAGAAGAAACACTTGTAGGAAATATACTTCTGAAATATGTAAGTAAAGGCTAACTTTGTTTTTTCTTGTAGTTGTAGTTTTGTGAGGTATGGGAGTGAGCAGGAAGTTAAAGGACAATCAAGTGCTGTGAGAGGTATGAACAAGTTCCAAAATGTCTAGAACTGTATTGGAGGCACATTGTGGTTCGGATCCCACTTTAAACTGTAGGTCCAGTCCCAATTAGCCTTACTGTGCATAAAGTGGACTTAAAACACCAACTCCATCAATCTAGAACTGCACCCTCAGCCATAGAATTTTGATAGAACCATTAAAGAGATAGATTACAATGGGAATTTTGTGTCATGAAAATGTGAAGTATTGAATTCAACTATACCATGCTAACCAACCAATGTTTTTTTTAAAAATATTCATAGATTCACTAATGAGGCAGTTAGCACAACTGTCATTTAACCACGAGATTCACTTTTTTCACAGGTAACATAAAACAGGGATCTAAAAAGATGAATTTTGTTCTTCTCTTTCGAAACTGTTTCTGGTTTCTGTCTCAGTGAGGCCAGGAACTAAAAAGTTAATGGTGGTTAAAAGGTTAAAAACCGATGAACAGGCAGACTGACAATTGTGGGCCTTAGTGATAATGAGTCTACTGAAGTCCTCTGCAAATGAGACAAGCACAAAAATTAAGATCTCTGTCATCACGATCCACAAACTTTGGCCCATCTCTTCAATTAGGACTGCTAACATGATTCTGGATTTTCTGTTCTTACATTTTGGGTACTTTTATTGTTATAATTCGTGTTGGCTAATTCTGATCTATCTTTGGTTATTTTATGTTGCTTTTCTACCCCTTTGGTTAATCAGGACAAGGAGAATGAATGATGAACAGACATGCCTTAACCAGGTTTTGAAACTTGGGCCTCTGGGTTCATAGCAATTTATACATTATTTGTGACAACAAAAGAAACTAGAAACCGTTGTAGTTATTCCTACTTTGATGAATTATGATTTGAGGAGATATAAAATGTAATTAGCATATCATGCCCAAGTCAAATGTTTCAAAAAAATCAAAGTACCAAAGAAAGACTGACAGTTTTGTTATTCTTACCTTCAATCCTGACTTGTGTTGATATAATACATAATTGGCATATCATACGCAAGTTATTTATGGTCAGGGACTATATGTGATTTACACATATCTGGTTACATTTTGCAGTAGAAGCTATTTAATATCATGTCTACAAATGTGGTGAGTATGACTATACCTCACTTATGGCACTCACTGATTCACATACTCTAGTTTATGATGAAATTAAGCTTGAATTGTATTGGATCAGTCCTATATTATTGGTACCATTTTCTGGTTGCAAACTAGGTCTTAATTTTCATGTAAGTTAAAAATACAGTGTGCCTGTAAAATAATAGTGGGGTTATAAACAGTCATAGTTTTGGAACAAGTTATGGTAGAAACATAAAATAAACAGCTAAATTTAGAAAAATCTCCAAGTTTCATGCCATTTCAGTGGAGTTCAATGTGAGCTTATCTGGTTGCCATACAGACCATAAGATGTTACTCCAGCTCACGTTACTAGAGACTGAGAACATCCATTGTAGCAGATGAAACATAGTTCCAGATTCTTCACATCTCTGACTTTGACAGAATGTACTTAACTGCTTCACATAGATTCTCAGATAAAAGTCAAGAAGTTTTTGATCCGGTGAGTGTGGTGGTCAGAGCATTGAATGGTGTTAAGGCTTTGTTTAGGTGGTTGGATTTGATGGAGTGCTAGTGGGAGGAATAAATTTATATTTAGCACAGGTAACGGATTTGGCCTGGCCAGGTTTGAATTTCTGTTTTGCTGTACTGTGTGGATATTTGGTGTTTAGTGCTACTCCAGCCACTGAAACTTCAACTGTGTCCACTTCGTCGTCACTCAACCAGTCCTGATGATGATTCCAAGATGGAATCGAAAGCTTGGAAAAAAAACTTGTAAAGTGTTTTTTATCACGCTGTTTGTGTGTTTTGTGTTGATTTTAACAAATATGTTGCCAGCACATGGCATGAGAAGTTTTTTACCGTCATATAACTTATTAGTGAAAAACAACTTTCATATACCTGCTTCCCATTCTTGCTGGTTCTGATGACAGAGATGTGATATCCAAAATGTTGATAATCTAAACTAGCCATTATCAAACTGCTGTGTTTTTCTATTTTCAGCCTAAATTCTACTCAGTAAACTAAATTGATTGACATATTTATCAATTTCAGATGCCAGATATGCTGAAAGCGTATCCTCCATATGTGAACAATTTTGAAGATTCCAAAAACAAATTGATGCAATGTGGACAAGAAAATATAAATTGCTACGCTTATCTGAGGTTTAAATTGCATGGAAGGGAAAATATTTGTGATCTCATGATAAGGCCTATACAGCGTTTGGGTAGTATTTCACTGCTTTTGAAGAGTAAGTATTGTAAGTTTATGGTTATCAAGTTTTTACTGTAGTGCTGGTATTTTTGCATAGTTTGATTTTTATAAAGACTTTATAATTGAAACTTTCCAACTAGCATAATTAGTAGAGCTTGTTTTCTGCTCATATAATAGTGAAATGTTGTTACATTGTGGTACTGTTCCCTACAATTTTAATTCTCATTTATATCTATTGACATTTCTTCCTGAAACTTGCTTCAGGTGATCCTTTTGTAGATAATCACACAACAACTTGAAACCAGTACATATTCTATTGCTGATGTCATGAACTATAAAAATATCACTTTCTATATCTGTTTGCAAGAGTTGGAGGAATTGTGTAAGAAACACTAGTCTTCACTTAATTTTCAGATAATACATTTTCGATCCCCACAGTTTGTTTTTTTGAAAAAAATGTTTTCTTGAGTTTTTAACATCTAAGGAATATTTACATAAGAAAATGTCACTGTTAGTTTATTTGTTTCATCACCACCATAAATATCAACATCCAGTTTCTACTGAATAATTCCTGGTGGATTTGCTTGGTTAGAAATGAGTTGCTTTGATGTTATACTTTGAAGAGAAGGTTCCCTCTCTCTGTGGGTATGTGGGTGTTTTCTTATTACTATCTTCCTTCACTTTGAGGTAATTACTGATCTATGGGTACTTGCAAGATAATATCAGAGAAAAATGGTGTACTCAACTAGTAGAACATCTTAGCATTTATTGATATTAAAGTGTAACATATCTATTGTTGTGCATATGGTGCATGGATGACATGTTTAGTAAGGCGTGGTATTTCTGAGTTGATGCTACTGAACCCATACCAATACTAATGCTTAAAAGTTTAAACTGTTTGAGTTTTTGTTTTAAGTCCACTTTATGTACAGATAAGCTAATTGGGACTGGACCTACAGTTTAATGTAAGATCCAAACTGCTATGTGCCTCGACTGGGTATCAAACCCAGGATCCCTTGATTACGAGGTGATGGCGTTACCACTACACCATTGGAGAGCCCTGAAAATTTTAACTGTCTAAAATTGTTCAAAATATTAATTAATATTAAACAATATTCATATTAATATATGGAAGTGATGCACTACAATTTCATGCATAGTTTACCAGAATTTTGCTATAAAATATTCAAGAATTCTGCCATAAAGCCCATTTTTTCACACAGTACTGTTATAAAATAAATGAAGACTAAATTATGCATAATTTCTAGAATAATTGTACTCTGGAAAAGTACCTGCTGGTTTCAGTGAATGATCGATTGATTTGGTTTATTTTACTTCACTTTTTGCCACTTTTGGCTAATCGTGAAGATGAGGATGAGTGATATGATGAAATATGTTTAAGGTACAGGTAAAGTTGCCCGTGCATATAGCACCATGCCATGAAGGCACATTTAGGGGATGTGGGGGTAGAGCTCCACATATTTTTGATCTTGGCCATTTTTGGAGGTGATGTGATCAGCACCACACTCTGGCCACCTTTACCCTCCAGGGCTGCCCCAAGGTACCCATTGATTTGAGGCTGGGTGAGCCACTTTATGCAGGGACAAGGCTGGAAATATTCTGACTTGCATCACCCACCCCAAGAATTAAACCGGGGTCTACCGTGCAGCAGTCAGATGCCCTACTGACTAGACCACCATGGCTCTTAATACGTGAAAGAACACTCACAAAAACATTCATGCCTAGGCAGGGATTTGAACCCAGGGCCCTTGGCATTTTAGCATGCTGTGCTAGCCACACTTCCATGAAGGTTGTCATATCAGTGAACCCAAGCTATACTTCTCATACTGATACCACTGTATTAACATATAACAATGCATCAGCTCAGCTCTGATTATAATATTATTTTTTATTTGCTAATATGTAGTAAAAGTTACACAGTTTTAAATGAAGTTTTCATGTATTAATCAGTGTAACTGAAGATATCTAACCATATGTTGTCATATGTGTATGTAGTTGCCTGCATAAGCTGCCAGTGGAAGTAGACAACATCAGGAATTAAATGTTCAATAAAACTTGCTTTAATATATGATAGGAGCTATGCTATGTACTTGTGTGAATTCTCGCAATGTTAATGTTACTACTCTCTTCCATTTGCAGGTATTTTGAAACACACAGACAAAAATAACCCAGATTACTCTGAAATGGAAAACTCCCTTGTAAGAATAAAGGAAATATTGTCGCACATCAACGAGGATAAGAAGCAAACTGAACGCTTTAGAGAGATGTTTGAGATATTCAATACTATCGATAATTGCCCAGTAAGTTTTTAAAATAATATATTTATTTCCATTGTGTTTAAGGAATTAACTGAGAAATCACATCCGTAGGAAAGACATTACATACATACATACCTACTTTCTCATAATGATTTGTGCAAGTTATATTATTGTTGCTGTGACTCTAAATATTGACCTGTTATGGAGAGAGCACAAATACCTAGTCAGAGAACATGTAGAATGTAATTGGTATTAGCTCTGCTACTGAGAAACAGAGAAAGGGTGTAGTGTTTAGCAGATCTGTAGCTAGAGATTTCTGCACTTTGGAGTGAGAATAGATTTTAGCTGGCCTGTCTTTGGGACATTCACTGCAGGTATGTTTTTTAAAATTTTGTTAACTGGTACTACTGGCTGGTACTTTTTGACTTTTTGCTCATGTGCAAGCAAATGCATACTTTTCAGATATACTCTTAATTGCAAATGAGCATTATTGTGCTGTTTGAATAACGCTAGTTACATGCAGTATGTTTCACTAGAAGAGATGATACCTTCTCTTATTCTTGCCATATGTTAATATATAATATGAATGCAGTGGTGACGATTGGGTGCCAAAACTGGGAGGTAGGAGGGACAATGACAGTTTACTTTTTCTTGGTAGACCAGGTTTAGCATTAAGAGGCCATAGTGCAGGAGCAGAAAGTGAAAAAAATTGGAGGCAACTGTCCCCCCCCCCCATAATCGCTGCCACTGTGTGAATGTTCTGTAATGTAAATGCATTATGAACTCTACCATGGAACCCATTCTTTTGGAGTTTACTACAGAATATACTATTTCCTTTTTTAAAGAGCTATTTATAGAATATGTTCACATTAGTTATTAGGGGCATTCAAATCAAACAGATTTTTAGTTTCATAGTCATGTAAATTAAAGTGATAGTGATTATTTTACTCATTTACTCATTGTGATAGGTAGCAGTTGTCTTTTATCACCATTAGACTGCATGGATATCTTGGTTAGATCAATAGCATGTTACAAAAAATGGTTGGCAACATTATTGTATGGAACAGTGTATTGTGATGAAATATCTCGTGAAACACTGAAAGTAGAGGGAATCTACAGAATACCTGAAGTCCATTTAGGTGGTGATACAATAAGCTGCTGTCAAACATTTGAATGGTGGAAATGTTTTTAAAATGGGTGTACATCTGTGAGTGGTCCCGCACCGTGGCCGTGTGGTCTAAAGTGTCATGCTTTGGGCTCTGGCTACTGGATGCGTGCAGGTTCGAGTCTCTCTGGGGAAGCAATGGCAACTTTCTCTGAGATTTCGGCCTGTGTATGGGACCTATAACAATACTGGGGGATCTTCATGCTGACCACATATCACCCCCTAAACCGGTTGGATGATCTCCCACCTCTGCTGGCTGGCAGTCTGTAGTTGGGCCATGGGGGGGATATTATACCTCTGTGAGTGACAATCCCCAGCCCTGGTGGTAGCCCACAACAGTCGTTTACATGAGAACAAACCGACTGTAGCACACCTGTAGTAATAATGGACAGCATGTGAAATTGCAGGAGACTGGAATGTTGCTGTGCAGGAGGAAAAAGAAAGGGAAAAGAGAACTGTTTGGTAACCAATGGTGTCTGCTTCTGTAGGACAATATACGGCCCCATACTCTGGAACATTATCTGCATATTACAGGAACTCAGTTGGTATATAATACCTCGTCCCTTCTTTGGGCAATTCTCTATTTTGTATATCCATAAAGATCTTCTTGGGAAGGCTAGTAGTTGTGACGAAGTGAAGCAGGCTATTCAGATCTCTTTCTGGCACATGGACAAGTTTTTCAACACAGATAGTAGCTAGGCATCAGTTAAATGCCGTGGCACTGCACAAATGCAGAGTGGGATTACATAGAGAATATGTTTCCATCCTAATAGATGCATTGTCTGATTTTGCACACCAACACAAGTCCCAGTTTCATTTAACCACCCTTTTATTTTAATTGTTTCCTACTATATGTGTTTACAATTTCATTGTATTTTTTTTAGGCTGATCTCATCTCATCACATAGAAATCTTGTTAGTTTGTTCGAAGTTGTGGAGTTAACAGATGGACTGTGTGGACGTGGAGAAAACCTTGTTATGTTACTTTTTTCAGATGTATTAGAGGTGAGAAAACTTTTCAGCAATCCTGTATTTCTTTGTTGTACATGCTTCATGCTTCGGTGCTAAAAATACATGAGAATCTCGATCATACATTGTTTCAAGAGTCTGTGGTTAAGCACTTTAAAAATATTTTGTCATTGTTTTGAGAAGCAATAATTATAATATTTGTTTTGCACTCTATTCTCAAAGCCACTGATATTTGGATAAGTGAGCACAAACCGTCAAGTAAATGATCTGTCTGCTCAGCGAGGGAAAATCTTGCTCAGGGAGCATCACTTAGATACTTGATGTGCTGCAGATGGCGTTGGTGCAGCAGTGTAGCCAGAAAGAAGTGATAGGCATCGATGTGAAAAGTACTTTACTGCATGGTTGGTGAAGTTTGGGAAGGAAAGGGAAAGGTGGCGGGGGGGGGGGGGTTAGGTTTATTCCAGGGGTATAGTGGCATGCATGCCTGATATGTATGCCCTTTTCCATCGCCTGTGGGAGGAGGTGTCTATGGATGGGGGTAATAAGTGGATAATAGACACTCAGAAACAGTTGTTAAAGGTAGTGTTGGTGTGGGTGGTGACATTGAGGTCAGATAAACCTGGTAATGTAAATGTGGTAATATTTGGGTAATGTGAAAAACCTAACCTAACATAAACTAGGAACTGAGTTTTTAATTTGTTTCATTCTGTGTCTTTTATTGGTAAATTTTATATCTGTGCTTTGTTAGCATTAAAGATCCATATTGGTTCATTCTTAAGTTTCAGTGTACCTGAAACTAAATGCAGATCCTTGCTTATTGTACATTTACCAAGTCCAAAATAATTCATTGTGTAATTTATATTTCCCATGGTTGGAAACTCAGAAATTGTTGCACTTTTCATAATTTATTGTCTTTATTTTAAAATGTGTTTTGGTAATATGCTATTGTTGTAGTTTGATATTAATTATTGTATTGTTTTGTTTATCATATCTTTTGTAAATTACAGGTTTGCAGGAAAAAGTCCCAGAAGTCGCCTACCCCATTCGAGAATAAAACACACACTTTTGATTTGAAAACAGCAAAACCAAGGCAATTGAAGCATGTCGGCCTTCTTCAGCTTTCAAATATACAGTGGATTGAGGATATGCAGGAATCGGAAAGTAGGTTTTTCTTTTTTAATATCAAATGAAGGGCTTGGGGGTGGGGGTTAAATGGTAAAGGACATTTTGTTCATTATTGAATTACAAAGTAAAAAGATCTATCCTTCAATTGCCATGTCATGCAATTTTAATTGTATTCATTGGATGCTTCTGAACACAATACAAAAACAATTTATCTACAGTATAGCTTCTAATAACCTTTCTGCTTAATAAACTCAACAATGACCAAAATGTCACCATGTTTTACCCCGGAACCCTTCAAATATTAGTTCTGTTTTATAATAGTACATGTGTTTTACAAAACATTTCAAAGCAAGTAGTTTAATACAGATATATGAGAGGCAGTCAAATGAAAACCGAACACCCACCATAAAACACATTCCTCGCAAAAGTTGGCAACACTGTTGTTACGTATCGATACTGCCATCTGTAGGGTAGGAGAAATGCATAGTGAAAACATACAGGTCCACACAGTGGCTTCGTCATTGCTCAGGATGTGAGCGTGGTGAAAAGTGTGTTCGTCCAGCATTGGAAATGGAGGCAAGCAAAGAAGAGCAGAGAGGTGTGATTCGTTTCTTGGTGGCTAAGGGTGCTGGAACACGCAAAATTCATCATCGCATGTCTGCAGTGTATGGCGAACACTGCATGTCCCTGACGAGTGTGCAAGAGTGGCAGAAGAGATTCCGCGAAGGACGCACATCACTGCAAGACGATCTGTGCCCGGGACAGGCCCATCGAGCCATTACACCTGATGTGATTGCGAGGATCGATGGTCTGATCCGGGAAGACCGATGAATCACAGAGGAAGAAATTCATGTTAAGGTTGGCATTAGTCATGGCTCTGTGCATGCCATTATCAAAGATCACCTGCAGTTCTGAAAAATTTGCGTGCAGTGGGTTCCGCATCAACTGACGGAGGGACAAAAGATTGACAGAATGACTGCATGTCTGAGTCATTTGCAGCGGTACCACGAGGAAGAGTATGCGTTTCTGTCACGTATCGTCACAGGGAACGAAACGTGGTGCCACAATTTTGAGCCCGAGAGCAAACGGCAAAGCCAACAATGGAAACACGTCTATTCTCTCCCGCCAAAGAAATCCAAGGCTGTCCATACAAGTTCTGGCAAGGTCATGCTGAGCTTCTTCTTCGACTGCATGGGCCCTCTGCTTGTCGACTTCCTAGAGCATGGAGCCACAATCAATGCGCAGCACTATGCAAACACGTTGCAGAAACTGCAACGTGCCATAAAGTCAAAACACCCTGGAATGCTGTCGGACGGAATCATCCTTTTGCATGATAATGCCCATGCCAATACTGCCAATCTGGTGAGGGATAAGCTTCAGACATTTGGCTGGGAAACACTTGAACATCCTCTGTACAGCCCCGATATTTCCCCTTGTGACTTCCACATTTTTGGTGACCTGAAGAAAGACATTCGTGGACGTCGGTTTCATTCAAACGAGGAAGTGCAACAGTGGGTGAGGTTGTGGATCCATCAGCGACCTACCTCTTTCTACAAGACTGGAATTGATCGTCTCGTCTCCCAGTGGGATAAATGTCTTAACACTTGTGGTAATTACTTTTGAATAAAACAAACTCCATTGTCACTTTGTAGCGGGTATTCGATTTTCATTTGACTGCCCCTCATATATTTGAAATAACATCTAGAGTACAAGGAGATGAAAAAACTCAAGAGTCAAAAGTTGACTAGCCTTTGAACTTTGTTCCAATATTCTAACCATCTATCCTACCGAAGCAACCTCTGCCACAGTTTTCTACAAGTTATATACCCTATGAAAGATATGTGAATTCCAGGTAAACTCCAACCTAATTGCCATGTTACGTATACAATCTACAGTGGAACCCCGCTTCTACATTCCTGGATTTTGCATTTTTCTGTATTATACATTCAACCTTCTTGGTTCCAAAAGAGCCGTATGTATCAAAATTTCCCCAGATTTTACATTTTCCCACATTTTAAGTTTTTTTTAATTTTGATCCCATGAAAAATGTAATGTCAAGTTTCCTGTGTATCTCTTTTTAGAGCGCCAGAGTCATATGGTTACTGGTCAAGCTACAGTTTTCAACACAACTGATCAAGTTGTAGATTTTATCTGCCCCCTCTCCTTCTTTTGTGCAATGTACTAACTTCTCTAAAAATGGTTCGTGTGCAATTCATACCTGACTTAAAATATAACTACTATTAAACTGTGTCTATATAAAGTAGAGATGGCCGATGTGAAATGAAATTTTGGCCAATACAGATAAAGCACCAATATAAAATTTACCAATAACCGATATTCTACCAATCCAATATAAAATTCAAATGAATGGCTTATTGCAGAAAGGGACCTGAGTCACTTTTGGACAATTCTGAGAAAAACAAGAAAAATCGTATAATATTGATAGTGTAAGAAAGAAATGTACCGCTTTTGTCTCAAATATTCAGCATAAAGAATAGTTAATTTTGCAACCCTCAATGCGCCCCCCTGCAGTATGCTGCTAGAGACAGTGGAGATGAAAAGGTTGTGACTCCGGTACCTTTCTGCAATAAAAGTGGAAACTTTGAGAAATGAGACGGGAAATATCCTACAAACGCCGGTTTGTCGTTGCCACATACGCTAGGTTATGTTATGTTATGTTATATATGCCACAGAAAATTATAGATTCATCAATGAATGACAGTGTACTGCACTTTCTGGACTTTATTGTCGGTGTTTGAAGTACAATAATGTACGAGCTCGTACATGCATGCGTTACTCTACATCTGAGTCTGTTTCATTGGCGAGTGTAGCGGGCCACTGATGAATATCTTCATAAAATCCTTTGACGTCGTCTGGTACATACGACAAGGCAGTTCGTATGTCTTTCAATTTACTAAGCTTGATCGGCATACTTGAAACTGGGAACGTACGTGGCGTAGGAATTACAATTCTTGCACCTTTGGACAGATAGAAGGTGTGAGACGTCAAACCTTTGATGACTTCGTAAACCTTGACAGTACCCTTATGTTCAACACAGAATTCAAAGTAATGATACTTGGAAATCTGAAAATACTGTCTATTCTTGTAGGAACACATGGTAGTTTTCACAGATGCCACATTTTTTTTGTAGACATGAGGCCACCACGTTGCGAAATCAATAATGTTACTGGTGTCAGTAAGTTTGACAGTATTTTTACCGCCCGAGCTGTATTACAGATTAGCGTACACAGTTCGTACAACGTATAAATACGGCTTAGTTTATTGCAGAAAAGGACCCGAGTCAGTGACTCAGGTACCTTTCTGCATTAAAGTGCACTTTTCACTGTGCATTTTCTTGGCTATAGCCTCGTGTGACTGACGTCCTTTCTGCACTAAAAGATGTGTCTGTAACTAGGAAAATCAAAAATACCATTAACTCCGATACCTCAAAAATGTGACTCAGGTCCCTTTCTGCAATAAGCCATTCAAATGGTTCATTGACCTCCTTAAAACTGTATGCTACCACATGAACCAAGCTTTTGCAATGCAAAAGAAGCATATATTTAGATATTTACTTAAAAAATAGTATGGAATGGAGATGATTTGTTTATGCCCATAAAAATTATAAGAAAATGACACAATATTGTAAGATATTTATAGATATATCCGATCAGTAAAATTATTGGTAATTTTACTGGTAAACTGATACACCAATATGCCTACATCAGCCGATACCACTAGAGTACCAATTAATCTGTCCCATCCCTAATATAAAGTCAAACATGGACCTCTCTTCCATGTAGTAAATCTGGAAACTGCACTGTTGCAGACTAACAGGACCCTGACACCTGGAAAAACATCCAAGTTAAACCTGCATAGTGCTGTGTGTTATATTCTGTTCTTATTGATACTGAGTGTCCCTTGTACTGAGTTACTATTCAGCTGTGGAGATGAAGGCAAAAGGAACATAAATTAAGAGTGTTTGAAAATAAAATCCGTAAGAAAATATTTGGACCTAAAAGGGATGAGGAGACAAGTGAGTGGAGAAGGTTATGTAATGTAGAACTACACAAATTGTATTCTTGCCCAGATATTACTGGAATAATTAAATCAAGAAGACTTAGATGGGCAGGCCATGTGGCATGAATGGGAGAGGAAAGAGGAGTTTACAGGATTCTTGTTGGGAAACCTGATGGTAAGAGACCTGTAGGAAGGCCGAGACAAAGATGGAGGGATAACATTGAGATGGACCTAAAGGAAATCGATAAGGATGGAAAAGATTGGATTGATCTTGCCCAAGATAGGGACAGGTGCAAAGCCAGTTTGGCTACTCACTGGGAATTCCTTGAATTCTGGGAATTGTGTGAATTATTGGTTCCTGGAATTATACGTGAATTCTGCATGTTTTTCTCTGTAGACGTGAAAAATTGCAACTTTCATTAATCTAAATCCCAATGAGTTTATACAAATTTATAAATGCCACAAAACAAGTTTTTCATAGTTTAGCTTTTATTTTTATATCGAGGAAGGAAAATAAACTTTTGTGGAAAATAAAACTGAATTCTCTGGAAATGTTTACTTAAATTATACTGCAATATATACACCCTGAAGGCTTGTGTTGCTGCAGGCCTAAACCTTCAGGTTTAAGAAGACTAGAGAGTTAGTTAGTTACGTGAAGGCAGTGAGCCTTTGGCATCAATAGGTTCTCAGTAATAAGAAACTTGCTTGGAAAAAGAATCCTATAATTCAGTACTTTGCTGTTTTAAGAAGGAGAAATGCACACACATGCATATAGAGGTAGTTTTGTCTATGGTGCTACAGAGTATACAAAACCAACAAGAAAACAATTGAAACATGATGACTGACAAATTTAATGCCCAAATATGTACCGAGACATTTAAAAGCAACAGAAAGAAAAGTGGGCAGGCAAAATTTGTATGGAGTCCAGGTTTGATTTTGGCACACAGTCCTACTATACAGACTTTGTATTTTTATAATTGTGGGTTTATGTAATTCCATTTTTCTGTTTGTAATTTTATTTTTTCTGTAAGTGTCTGTACCTGTGCCATAATAAAAACTTATTTAAGTGTGTGTTAATATTATATTGTTGTTTTCAGAGTGGAAGAATGCATTTTGTTTAGTTTTTAATACTAAACCTGATATGAAGATCAGCCGATATTTTTTCAATCTTCTAAGTGGAGGAATCCAGAAAGAAGATCTTCTGAAAATATTTTGCAAACAAATGTCCAATACTGCCTGCACCACATACTCTGTAAGTGTGAAGTATTATGCCTCATACATTCTTTAGAGTAACTGTTATATTTTATTTTTGTTTAAACATCAGATTTTGTTAATACTTTTTTTTACCTAATGTATGATATTAGGGATGAACTGATATTAATATCAATGATGATACATACTTCTACCAATAGTTAGATTTTGTAGTAGCTTAAAAATATTCAGAATAGTTAAAAGTGTTAATTTATTAATAAATTCCATGCAACTGTATTGTATCATCTGGCAGAAATTTGCCTAAAATATTCAGATTCACATGTGAGATAATAAGAATATTAAAATTAGGGATGGACCAATATTATTTTTTTCTGATACCAATAAAATAGCAATATAAAATTTACCAACAAGGTAAGGTAAAGGTACCACTGTGCATGTGCACACATGCCATAAAGGCATATGGGCTGATGTGGAAGTATAGAGCTCCACATATTCTTGATCTTGGATGCACCTGTTATATGGAATACAGATACAGCAAAGTACAGTGAAGCAATTGAAGTCCAATCAAGATTTCTTAGATTTTTAAAATGCAAAGTTCAGAAAGACTCCTCATTTGAACACTATGACAACCTAATATATGAATGTTGGTTTACAAAGCTGTGTCATAGAAGAACATTACAGGAAATAGTATTCATATGGAAGTTGTTAAATCATGAAGTAGATGCCAAGCATCTACTCTCCCAGATTAAATTTTGACTCCCTTCGACGAAAACAAGACTCAAGAATTTTTTCTTCCCAAGAAGGCTAGATCGGAAATTGAAAAGAAATCTTCATTATGGAGAATGTGCAATAGTTACAATAAATTGCTAATCAACAATGAGACCATTGCGTGTGGACGAAGGAAACCAATACATAATAATCACGAAGGAAGCTTATTCAACAAAAATGAAGGAAACACTCGACTCGGAAGGTTACGGGCCACTTGACTCCTCCCCCCAGGGCAAAATACTCCAAGAAATCCAAACAGCTCTCGACTCATCCTCCCTATTCCCAGAAGAAGAGAAGAATAAGCTAAAAGTTCATGACCCAGATATCCCTGCTGTCTATGGCATCCCAAAAACTCTCAAACCTGGAACCCCCCTCTGTGTAATAGTCGGCTTCAAACACCCAGGAAACCGCCTTGCTAAGTGGCTACAACAAAAGATCAGTGAACACAACCACTGTCTGAAATACTGTGTCCAAAACAGCCAGGAAATAAAAGAAATGGTCACTGGATACGTGGGGGCTGACAGAATAAAAATGGCCAGCATAGATGTCCAGGAAATGTACCCATCTGTACCAAGAAGCCTTGACATAAGTGAAACCAGGAAGTTGCTATTAACTAACACAAAAAGCCCGTATGAGACTGAACTAATCATATCCCTCCTGAAGGTTTGTCTAGAAACCCCTGCCCTACAGTTTGAAGGCCAATACTTCTATCAAGAGGAGGACCTGGCCATGGGAAACCCCGTATCCGCTATCCTCTCCAACATAGTTATGATCTCAATAGAAACATATGTCTTGTCCTCACCCCTCCTCTCCGGAATTGGCTACAGGTGATACGTTGTCGACTCCATCCTTCTCTACAAAATCACGTGCAATTACAAAAAGCCGTACGATTGTTTAACTTGGCCCACCCGAGCATCCATTTCATACCAGAAGAAAAAAAGAACAGCATACTCAATTACCTGGATCTCACCATAAGCAGGAAGAATGACAAATTCAAGACCAACTCCAGAACGCAATACATGCACAAACTTTCTGGTCACACTGCACGGCAAAAAAAACATTTGGATCAACTTCTTCCAGAGTGCCATCAACCTTACCTCAGAAACTGAACACCTACAGACTGAATTCGACCATATCATCTCTCTTGACATCAACAATGTGTACTGCCGACAGGAACTCCTCCACCTCCTGGACACTACCAAAAGAAAAGTGAACCATCCATGCCCCCAGAAAGAAAGGATAAAAGAAAAATGGATCGGCCTGCCCCGACATTCTGACCTAACCAAGAAAGTTCAAAAAGTTCTAACCAGGCACAGTTTCAAGATAGCAGACCAACCCCCTCCTTCCATAGCCTCCCACCTAACTCATTTCAAACGATATTACACCAACCACAATGCAAGAAGTGGCATCTACATGATCACATGCACTTGTGGAAGCAAGTATGTGGGTATGACGAAGCGCCGACTTGATAGGCTCAAGGAGCATGATGCTGACCACTGACTCAGGAGAACAGGCCTTTTCTGCCACCTTATAGACAAAAACCATAACATAGACTCTGCCAAAATAGTCATGCAAGCGAAATCCACCTTGGAAAGGTTCTCAAAAGAAACATACTCATTAGCGACCATTCCCGCCAACCTCAACGCTAACCCTGGGGCCCTCAATAAAACCTGGCTTCCCGCTTTCAGGAATATACCCACCCATCCAACTGGCTCCCCCCGCAGAACATGAAACCAAGCACGGCCCTTAAGCATTCGCAAGAAAAGCCCACCTGAGCATATGAACAAACACTGTTCCACAGAAGCAGACGACGAGACCGAGAACCAATGCCTACAGCGCCAAAACCCCGATGTGCGGCAAAAGAAGGAAGCACTACACCCACACCAGAACTGCAGAAAGTGAAAGGACCACGTCAACTAGTGCTGCCACAAGGACAAGTATAAGAAGAAGGAAGCACGTTGCTCGCACCAAGACAGTACATGCCTGACGAAGCCACCAGATCGGTGGCGAAATCAATTGCGGAAAATTTGGGCGGAAAAATGAAAAGTAAGCCTATGAGAGTAAATTACCTATCTCCACGTAACCGCCAAACAGATATCTTTGGATACAATGTTTATTCACTATGTACATGGACTCTGTAATTAGGTATGTACCTGTTGAATTCAATAAATAATAAAAAAAATGTTCAATTACCATTGAATTGTGGGCCTCCCTGATGGCACAGTGGTTGCATTGTTGCCTCGTAATCAAGGGGTCCTGGGTTCAATACCTGGTGGAGGCACATAGTGATTCGGATTTCACTTTAAACTGTAGGTCCAGTCCTTTCTGTGCATAAAGTGGACTTAAAACAACAATTCACATTCACATTGAATTGTGGCAATGCTAAAGATGATTTGTCAAAAACATTACAGTGGAACCTCGATTTTACGTTTTTCAAGGAACCAATCTGAAAGAACTTAAAATCTGGGAAAATGTACTCACCCACCCTGTAATATAATCAGAAACCTTTGAGTTTCAAATTTTGTGCTCTTTAATTTGTGTACACTAGGTAAAAGTATGTGCATTCATCTAATGCAGTTGCAATACTTAACTACAAAACCTTTATTGTAATTAAAAACTTACTTGAAAATTATAAATGTAACTGAATGAATTATTACTCATATTTGACAATTGAGTACTCAACTGACTGATATTTGTGTTTCATGATGTCTGTTTAATATATAACATATTGTAGATTTGTGCGTGTTACTCACTATTAAAGAAAATAAATACGTTAAATAGTGTTAACTAATTTAACTACTTAACGTGAGTGAGTATGGAGTCTTATTAGGACAACATTTCGGAGGTCAGACTGCCTCCTTCATCAGGTTCGTGGATGTTTCTAGACACCGAGCATAGTGCTGCGTAAAAGAAGTGTTGAATGAGGATTCGGTTAAGGGTTAAGGTTAAAAACACTTACAAAAACTCTGCCATATTCCAACTTAAAAAATCTTAAAGATAAAAATAAAGATAAAGATCTTAATATTTTTTAAGTTGGAATATGGCAGAGGTTTTGTAAGTGTTTTTAACCTTAACCCTTAACTGAATCCTCATTCAACACTTCTGTTATGCGGCACTATGCTTGGTGTCTAGAAACATCCACGAACCTGATGAAGGAGGCAGTCTGACCTCCGAAATGTTGTCCTAATAAGACTCCATACTCACTCACGTAAGTATTTAAATTAATTAATACTATTTAACATATTTATTTTCTGTTTAATATATTCCATAATTTGTTAAAATTATCCTTACTTGTCATTTTTGAGTACCGATATCATAGACAGTTTCAGAATAATATATTTTTATCATGTTTATTTCTAGGAGGATTTTTTGAAAGTGGCAGATCCAGAAGAATTCAACCTTAATACAGCTAGCCAACAACAAACACCACTAAATAAAGCTACCAGGTAAGCTGTTTTCTAGTAATAATACACTTTTTTGCACACATTGCCATATCTAATACTTAAAGATCACCCTTGCACACACAAGATGTGGAAATCCATTCATATATTATAGCACTGCAACCGTAAGAGTAGCAAAGGATGATATGGAGAGCAGATGCCTCCCCCCACCCCTTTGGAACTCTATTTTGCCGAAGGAAAGCAATATAATTAGTTTGCTCCATGCTCATTTTCATAATTGCACAATGTTTCTTCAGCAGTTTACTGCGGTTCCTTAAACTTTTGTGGGTGCACCTATGAGTACAGCATCCTTATGTGTGGAATTGGAAATTTTAGAATATAATGTACATAAAACAACATTGTCAGGCTACACAGTAAACTGAATGCTCGAAGAGCAGATGACAACCCACTACTAGCTAAAAAATAGCGTATTAACATGGTGGATCATTTTTTGAGCACAACACTAGCCTTGCAACTTTGGAAGTCTTGTTTTCACCTTAAATTGAATGCAGAGAAACACAAGAACTTGCAGGGGTCATTTTTCTGGCGTAGTATTTAAAATTGTTGTAAGTAGAATTTAGTGGAAATGTCCATTAATGCAAATGTTGAATTCATGTACCTTCGTTTTGTTAGATAAATTTCTAATATGCTGCTCCCTTTTCTAATGCAAAAAAACCATCAGTCTTGTATTAATAATGGTTGAATGAATCTTGAAATTATTGGCTATCATCAGAATGGTACAATTTCAGTTATCAGTATTGGTAACTTTTACAGTGGTACTTCATTGGTATTGATCAGACCTTCACATTGATCCAGTCCAATTCCTACATTTTGCCACCATGTTGGCAGTGTGTGTTGTGTGATTGATTCATAATCTTGCCACCAAAGGTTCAAGGTTCACATCCTGGCCTGGGCTTTATGATAATCCATGCATCAGTTTCATCTGATCATCATTCATTTTCATCACAGTGATTATCTAAAGAGGCAGAAAAGTGATTGAAAAATAAAAATACAATCCCTACATTCTAGAATATTTGACATTTAAATTAGATCTTTAGTGATCATACTTACAAATGAATATGACTAACATATATAAAAATGTATCACAAAATAATTAATCATTTTATTTTCCTCTTCCATAGATTTGTATATCGGACTCGATCTGCTGTGACTCATTCTCTGTATTCAGGCATTATCCCCCATAAATTGAGGAGGGTGGTTTCTAACAAAGAGCAGCGCACAAAAGAATTGCAACAGGAGGAAGAAGACAGAACATCAAATTGTGGAAATCCAGAGGCATGTATAAGTTGATCATTTCATGCATTATAATTAATTTATTTTACATGTAAATACTTCATTATGTTACTTCAGTAGAACAGTAAATGGTTGTAGCAGTAGTATATATTTTAACTATTGTCAAAGGTACATGGCCCATTGGGGCTCATGGGCAGCTTTTTGTAGCCCAACAAAATAATTACTAGTTGCTCCTTATATCTGTAAATTTGTGGCTCCAAAAAATGTTTTTGTTTCCTTCACTGGTAAGTTAGGATAACTGCTGTAAATTGAAAACATTTGAGGCAAGATATTTACAGCTTCAAAGTACCTTGAAGTGTTCATAAATTTTTGTACATATAAGTAAAATTGTTCAACACATTTTTTTTTTCTCAGCTAGTAAACTGCATATTCTCATTGCCATTTCTTTTGTATTATTTTAGGAGCTTGCATTTGCATTACATGGAAAGAAGCTTGGTTCCTGAATTACATAATGAAATCCGGTAGTGATTTCTGTGCCTTACAGTTTTTTAAGTACAAAATCATAATTGACTGATAATTATGCTGTGATAATGAACATAAAATTGAAACAAAGTGTAATTTGAAATACTGTGGTTTATATTTGAAACTGTCTATAAAGAATAGAAGAATC
The DNA here is from genome assembly GCF_977018435.1 of Lepisma saccharinum. NCBI lineage: Eukaryota > Metazoa > Arthropoda > Insecta > Zygentoma > Lepismatidae > Lepisma > Lepisma saccharinum. Next base: position 211,879,668 of record NC_139230.1, read on the forward strand.
ACTTGTATTAATGATTGTAATTCTTCTTTTTTCAATTATTTGTGGTTGTTTTCAGCTTTAGATTTTTATTATTGAATTTTTGGATGCAAGTATGTATAATAAAAATCTAGATCTGAAAATAACCACAAATATATATATATAAAATTTCATATAGTGATGTGTGTTAATTTTACTTGATATTGATTATGTTGATGGGTAGTCTCTGTTCCATATCTTAATTATTGTAAGTGCAAATTAATGGATACTAATATCTTATGAATTTTTCTTAAGTAGCAATTGAAGAAGGTTTGTAGTTTCAAGGTAATCGTTTTTCTCACTTTCCGTGTCGTGCACCCATTTAAAATTACCTAAAAAATATGAAGTTTAGTTCACACATATTATCGTGCTTTCTCATATTGGATAAATCCTTACAAAGGCACCATTTGCTTTCTGAATGCTCTGCGATAAACCTGTTTAGGTCATCCACCTTTAGCCTCTATGCTTCTCAGGTAAGGTACACAATCTTTGATAATGTCTTCGCCAATACTAAATGTCTCTGATCCTCAATGCCTTTGTCTTTGTAGAGTTAATTACAAGTCCTGTATTCTTAGCTTTCTCTATTAGACCGAATTTGCTTTGCATTTCATAATGTGCTTCAGACAGGAGATGCAAATCATCTGCAAAATCAAAGTCTTCCAATCTGTTGTTCAATCCCCACTGGATACTACATTGCAATCAGAAACATTGTGGATGCTAGTATTAATCTTGTCACACTTCCAATTGTATATTGTCTCACATATGTGAGTTTTCACTATTCTTTTTGTACAGAAGGCAAAATTGATGATAATGCACTTGAACATAAATTTTATTGGTGTGTGTGTTAAATATATTTTTTTAATAATCATACGTGTAACTTTGGTATGTATAAGTGGTTATATTTAACATTGTTTATAGTAATACGAATGTATGAAATATTGCTAGTCTTTAAATGAATTATAAGTACAAATTTTCATTCATGAAATTCTAAATCATAGAACTTAGTTGAGTTTCTGATATTTTGATATTTTGTATTGATTTCATTGTTTGAATTAGCTGTTCTGTTTTGATTCATTGTATTGTTGTTAAAAATGTACTTACTCTTAACAGTAACATACCAATGGGAACGGGTCAAAATATTGCCTATAAAATACTGTTGTTGGTCTTAGTCTTCAAGTTTGGATTATATTTTAGGCCTCTGTGCAATATATTACAATGGTATGTTGTGCAAAAAAAAATACAATTTTGGCCCTCCACCTTTGATATTAATTTGGGACCAGTGAACAATATTCTGCATTTGTTTCAAGCAATTCTATGTAATGTATTTAGTGTTGTTGCCCAGAACCTTTAGTCCAGTACATACAATACGCCATTGGAATTACTGATCAATAACCAGAATTAAATTTGTGAGCATTGGTCAAAAATAAAATGGCAGGACACTTCATACAGAACCTGAATTTTATATGAACGTCATTAATAAATATTCCAAATGGGTCTCTTGTTTTTGTCTTAGAAAAAGAAACTGCATATTTAGAAATTTTAGAACTATATGTAATGAAATTCTGTCTTTTTGTAAATGAATGTTAATGCCAGTTGTCTAAAGTGTAAAATTTTTAAGGGGTACAATTATATAAGAAGTACAAATATTAAGATTGTAATAAACATACAAATATTTATAGGTAAGTCCTACTTTACTGATACGCTTATTTTTTTTCTAGTCTAAATTTTTAAGTGTACTTTATAAAGTTCCATATCTAGTTCCATATTAAAATGTTCATGTTTCATCAAGGATAGAGTGTTTTTATAAATATGAATTATATGCTTATCACAATTACTTTTACTGTTCTTTAATAGTTTATATTGATATATGAAAAGTATATACTGTATTTTATAAGTGGTTCATAGAAATAAAAAAAAAGCTGTTTTACATGTTTGTTTTCTCAATTTCTATTCACTACATGTAAGCCCATTTAATAACAGCCAAAATGGCATACTTCCTCTGATGTATTTGTGGACAGTGGCTAATGCTGTTGCCTTGTAACCAAGAGGTTCTGGGTTGAATCCTTGATGGAGTGATTTGGATCCCACTGTAAACTGCAGATCCAATCCTGATAAGCCTATCTGTGCATAAAGTAGACTTTCATATGCTTGCAAAGTTTCAGCACATTCCTGGAGTAACAGATAACATCACATTAAGTACACCATTTGAGAGAAAATGTCTCAATTTCTAATTGTTGGATTATATAATATCACTTCAAGTGACCTGAATGAAGAATTGGAAATAGCAACCACATAATATTTCAAATACTGCCAATGATGCATGGAAATTTTTAGTATTATGATTTCTTTTTATGTTAGATGAACAAGAAGACATGAAAGAAGACACGGACTTCTGGAACTTCAAATTACCAGATACACAACTACAATGAGTAGATATCAGCCTAGCCAACTTTTAAGGTAAGAAATTAATTTTGCTCCCAATGCCAATAGAAATAACGTGTGATGTAGTTATTAAAAAAAGTAATGTAATTATTACAAGAGTCAAATTAAAACCTTAAAAGTCCAATAAAAATTGTGTAGCAGACTTTATACAGCTCAAATTTACATGAGGTATCAAGTGTTGTTACTTTAAAGATGGTGCCTCCTATACACACTTGCACCAATGAAGAGGAGTGGTTTTTTGCCCTCTGTCAGCCTAAAACTTACAGAAATTTATCGTTAAATGAAAATTCAAGATCTCTGAATGCTTACCACACCAGCAAATTTACTAATGGAGGGGAGAGTTCGGCAATGGCCTCAGTTCGCAGGTAGATGTGTGGAAAGGCCTTCGCAGTGGCTCATAAGTGACTGCACATGGTCACGAAAGACTTGTATACAGGAAAATAAATGTAGATCAGCAATAGGTCTGTGCTAAAATGCAGTAAACTTGTGCAACCCTACATACAGAAACAAATTAAAGTTTTCATTTGTGTCTCCCTTGTATTTGCTAGTTAACTAACTCTATGGCACAACAGCCATTTTAGGGCCATGCTCTGCCAAGTAGCGTTTCATTGTTAGATGCACGGTCAGCACATCAAATCCTATCGCCATTGTTGTCTGGTTTTCTACAACAAAACCCACTAGTATTTTTAAAGTAGCTCTCCGACTGTATTCATGATGTGTCAACACCGACATTTTTCAGCTCCCGACTGGCATCAAACCTGGGACTGCTTGCACCGAAGACAAGAGTGCTAAACATTATGTCAGGAGGTATACAGCTGGTCTTCTTACTTCCCTTATGTGTTTTTGCTCCATTTTATCCTTGACAATGTCAGAATTTTTAGTTTTGTATTTAAATCTGCTGCGTTTCCTTTTTGCGTTCCTGCTCTCTGACAGGTTAGATATATACACAGTGCGGCAATTTGAAATCAAGACTGATTTATTTTCTTGGTAGGTGGCACCACTGTGCAAGCTTTCTGTGGTGCGAACAAGTAACTGGTATCTCACGAACAATCGACGCAGAGCTCGTTGACCTTGAGCGACATTGCGTTGTGGCGTTGTTGAATGTGGGCACGTGTCGTGAAAGTGCGTCGTGATTTCAACATGGAACAAAGAGCAAACTTCAAGTTTTGTGCTCTCTTGGGTAAAACAGCTGCGGAAGCGTTTGACATGTTGTAGCAAGTCTATAGGGACAATTGTTTATCCTGTATGCCTGTATTTGAATGGCTCGGGCATTTCAGTAAAGGACGGGAGTCAATTGAACACGACGATCATCCAGGTGTAGCAGGGACAATGAGAACACGAAAATTGGTTGAGAAAGTGAGGATAATCATTACTGAAGACTGAAATTTCAGACAGACTGTTACTGCTGCATTTTATCTTGAGGTACTGAAACGTTTGGTGCAAGGAATAACACTGTGAGGCCCGAGAATTGGGATGATGGCAGCTGGCGTCTGCTTCATGACAGTGCCCCAAGTCACAAGACTGTGATTGCAAAGAACATTTTGACCCTAAATCAACTCTGTGTGTTGTCACACCCTGCCTACTCACCGAATCTGGCTCCGTGTGAATATTTTTTTATTTCCTAAACCAAAATGTGCACTGAAAGGTTCCTACCTTTATGATATACCAACAATCAAGAAGACTACGACATGGATTTTAAAAGGCGTTACACAAAATGAATTCCAGTAATCCTTCTATGCACTGGTGGACATTGCGTTACAATGTGTGGATGCAGGAGGGTCCTACTTTGTATGATCCAAGGTAAGTAACTTTCTATGAAGACTTGTTTATTTTTTACAGCACCAGTCTCGGATTTCAAATTGCCGCACTGTGTATGTTAAGTTCAGGATGTGGTATTAGAAGCTATTTGTGTGAACAAAATATGATTCAATTACTTCCGAAATTTTATCATAGAGTGCATGCTGATTTATTTTTAACACAGTTTAATACAGTACAATATTGTACTATTCTCTTGAAGAAGAAAAACCCTACTCAGTTTCAGTGGCATGGCGTTATAGAATGCCCATATGCCCAGCATTCCCTGACTTAAAATTTAAAAGAAATGCACGAATCCTCTAAATTAAAAGCAAAACATTACTAATTACTTATATGTTTGAGCTGTGTGGCATTATAATAGCTACCGTATTTACGCGTGTATAATGCATGTGCATGTGTAATGTGCACCCCGGTTTTTGATGGGTAAAAGTGACAAAAAATTATATCTCTTATATAATGTGCAGTATAATCCAGGTTCGTGAAATGGCTTTCTTAGTTGTAGGTCGTAAAGCTGTTGCTATGCGGATCAAAAGTGAATGACAATATTCCTATTCAATGAGGAGAATATCCTCTTGTGTAAACAATAAGTCACCAACCCATGCCACCTCCCTCCTCTCGCTCCACTGTGTTTAGCATCCCAAAGCTTACACTCTTTAACCACCTTATTTATTTTCTAATAGTAGAAAGCAAGATCAAAATTACGTTATGGAGTTACAGTGCTCAGGAAGTTATTTTCTATTATTTCTCACCCAACAAATACCGCTGATATGCATCCCATGTGACGGGAGGTGCATGCTTGAATTTCCCTAGAACAGTACTGCTTTTCTTGGTGTCACAGAACGTTACATTATAAAGTGAAAAATCGTGGGAATTGGCCTTTAAACATTTATATGTGGTTTTGCTCTTTTTCTAAAAAGAAACCCTTCAATTTTTTTCTTTTTCCATGACTAACATTTGTAAGAGGCACATTCAGGACCCTCAAACTAGCAGTTAGCAGCATAAGATTTCTTTCATTAAGGTATTTGCACACCACACTCCATATATGCCATATAATTTGGCCCGTAATACATTTTTATTATTATTTTTTTAACTTATCTTTTCTTTCATTCAAAGTTCCGTAAACATGAAAAATCAATTCAAGTGTCACAAAATCATGAAATGACCCTGTACGGTTTCATGTTGGCTGTCCAAATTATTCCGTGTGTAACATGCACCACAGTTTTTGAGGGCAAAAATTTTGAAAAAAGGTGCGCATTATACATGAGTAAATATGGTATTTATCTCGGTTCACATACACTGCTCCACTAACAGCTCTTGTTATAGCATCTTTCCAATGCCTTTACTGACTGGATGGTGGGTAGGTTTGGCGTAAAGGACTTCCGGCTGCCGTCATAGGGAGGAAGAAAGCTTGCATGTCTATACAGCACAAGCGAAGGGCTACTTTGATGCCTGTGTACAGAACAACCTGGTTGGTTGTGGGCTCATGACCCTTCCTGCCTTCTGATGGATCAGGTGCAGGGGACATCCAGCTGCTAACACGTCATGTTAACATACATAGGCATTATTTGAATTGTAATTGTGAAAATATGCATGTAAATTGGTTAGGAGGGTTAAGTTTCATCCTACCAGCATATTTGAGAAACCGATCCCCCTTCCGATGCAAAAGGCAAAAGTAGAATTCCTACCCGGTTGTTCGCGCTCTTGGTGTGTGATACTTAGCCTCGAATTTTAGGTTTTAACCTCTTTTTTTTTTTTTCGCAGCTGAATAAGAAATAAGTTAGGTCAGTGTTTCATTAAAAATGCAACAATTGATGAAGTTTTATAGTGCATAAAATAACCTATTTTGCTTGTTAGGATCTATTTTAGGTATATGCACCTGAACCAAACCTTTTTTTGGTCTTTATATATTTTTTAAGGTTTTACAGGATATTTATATATCACAGGGGTATTTGCTCTGTTTGATAATGAAAAAATTCAATGACAAACTTGTTTGAAACTATCGATTTCCCTCCCTCGAAGTCCATAACATTTTTACAAAGCTCGAAACAATGCAAAATGTCTCTCGCCACTGTTACCTGCACAGTCCAAAGTGCAAACTTCTGATCCGTGTGGTCTTGCTCATTTTGACATCAGTACAGTGCTTTGTGGCATTCGTGCCTTGTGAAGTAATGGTTCAGAATTCAAATTTGCACCACTTACTATGTTTCTGTTGAAAGATCACTTTTAACATGTAAGATGATCATCACAGACAAAGGCAGAGTTTGACTGTGGATAACATGAATAAGATTGTTATGTATTCAGGGTGGCCACCCTAGGTAAAAAGTAAAGTGCTTCCCTGTGCTTTGCACCATGCCATGAAGGTGCATAGGGGGTGTGGAGTTAGGGCCCCACACTTTCTTGATCAAGGCCAAAGGTGGAGATGATGTGATCAGCACCACGCCCCTGGCCACCTTTACCCCCAGAGTATCCTCCAGGTTCTATGATGCTGGAGCTACTTGAACAGGTGGAAAGAATCCTGGTTGTCCTCCAACGGGGATCGAACCTGGGTCTCTCGCATGGTAGTCAGATGCCCTAATGACTGAGCTACCATGCCGGTGAGTGGCCACCCTAGAACCATGACAAAATTCAAGTATAATTCCTGGTTCTCAAGGTGAACTTTCCAAAAATTTAAGGGTACAGACAGATGTTTTCCCTATTTCACTCTTACCACTCACACACAGACACACACACAAATATATTATAATATAGTATAAAGGATCTGTGTGATTCTGATAAACTGTGAAAATCTTGCCTCGGGGCATTTATAAATATGATTTTTTTTCAATGGGATTTGGATTAATAAAAGTTGCAATTTTACACGCCTATGGAGAAAAATTCACGCATATTTCCCAGAGCCATAATTCATGCAGAATTCCTGGTGAGTAGCTACCCTGGTATTGTGCAGCAAATTATACATACATATTTCATTTTTCACATAAACAAGTAACTTGCTGACAGCAATGATTTGTGGATAATTTTGAAAATTATGTATGCAAATGGAAAATTTGGTTAGAAAATTAATATTTGATTGTTATATATATGTCTATTAAAATTTCTTAGTTCTTTTGAAAATTTGTTTTTAATAATTGTAGTACCTAATCAGTATTTTTCAGGAATTTTGAACCATTTCAAGTTTTTGGAACCTACTTCAGTATTTTTGAGCGTAATTTAAGATTTTTAGAACCTAAAAATCTGACGTCTAGTGATGGTGCAATATGCAATATAACTGACTTAACTACCAAACTCAAATATAGCACTTCTTAATGACCACTTTATTGCATAATATTATCACATGAACAGTGATGAGCATTAGGTTTGGCTGGACTTTTGACCTACGCTAGGGCAGTTGTTTTCGAATTTTCCTCTCCTTTCCAAAAACCGATGTGATACTCCAAACTCGGAAGAATTGCATCTGCTTAGAATGCCTTCTAGAGCTTTCACGTGAATCTTCGTATGGTTTGCGTTCCCTGTTGTCTAGATATTATTATCAATAGTCTAATGGACTCGCGTAGCTTCAAAAGTATTGAGAATATCTAGACAACAGTTAACGCAAACCATACGAAGATTCACATGAAAGCTCTAGAAGGCATTCTAAGCAGATGTAGTTTTTCAGGTTTTGGAATATCAGAGCGGTTTTTCGAAAGGAGAGGAAAATTCAAAAACAGCTGCCCTGGTGTTGGCCAAAGGTCCAACCGAGCCTTAAGAACTAAAGAAATGACACAGTTTTTGTTCAACAAGTTGGTAAAAATTGCACTCCGGGTTTTCAGTCCCAATGGTATGAAAGCTTGGAAATTAGAAATTCTGTATTCATGGGTGAAGTTCAGCATGTAGCTGCCTTGCTACAGCCTACAAATTTAATATATCATTAAGAAAGTTTATTTGTTCGTTAATATCTTAATGATTAATATTGCACCAAAGAAAATGAATGTTTAGCATTCGTTTGAAAACTCTTAATATTGAATTGTCTCTGGATGAAATTATTTTAAAATGTTTATCAGGCTTCTTAAGACTCAACGTGATGCGAGTCAGACAGAGGTCTGATTACTAATGAGAATTGTTAAGTCAGTAGCAGTCGGTTCATTTTCCGACCTCCATGATGGAGTGTTAGGACAGCATGTTATGACACCAGGGGTTCTGTGTTAATTCCCAGTCTGTGCATGGGTTTTCTTCATGAGTGTCCCTCCATCAATATCATCACTCATATCTTCATGATAGCCAAAGTGGCAGAAAAGCTCGTATTATTAGCCATTCACAATATACAGCCGAACAGGGAAATTTAAATAGTATGAAATACAGGGTTGTCATATCGATTTTTTCCCAAGTTTAAAGGCTTGAAGTAAAAAAGAACAACTTAGTGTTCTGGAAATAATTTTCTTCATGATTTCCATGTTGAAACTTTTATTCACCACAACTCGAGCCTAATAATTATCTATTTAAGTCCAGAAATTAGATAGTCGAGCAATTTTGCCACCAGGGTGCAAAATCATTAATCGGTGGATGGGGGAGGAAGGTAAATTTATGTGCATTTCGACATTACCCATAGTAAAGTATATTTAAAGTCAAAACTAATTCCATATCTTTCGTGGGGGAGTGGTTAGGTGAAGATCCTTGGTGGGGAAAACCCCTGTCCCCTCCCCCCTGGTGTTTCACAACCTGTTGTCACCTAATCAGCAGCAGTCACTCGGCACTTCTGCGACCCTTTCAAAAACTGACATTGGACTCCACAAGGGTCTTTTTACTAGATCGTAAAGAGTATCATCGATGTTGAGCAGTGCCCGCCCTGCATTGTTATGGAGTTGGAAGAAGAGAAATACTTTGCCACATAGGAACATCCAATTGTTGGGAGGACACAGAAACTGAATGCAAACAGGTCTTGCTCGGGATTGTAAAGGCTTTACTTTGATCAGTGAAGATCTCAGGTGGAGGAAGGGGAAACTTCTGAGAGATATGCTGATTATTTAGTCAGTTTTTACTTTCAAAGGGCTGTTGAACCAGTTGTAATTTGGTTGTAATTTGGCTGGTGGTTCTGAATTAGGTTAAGGGTTAGTTGGAAGAAATGGGGTTTCTGACAAAATGCGCACTAAAATGTTAGAAACCCCATTTTCTAATAAGTATGTGCAATTACTGATCTAATTTTCTCTATTACCCCATTTTCTTCCAACTAACCCTTAACCTAATTCAGAACCACCAGCAATAGTAATGTCGTCGCCTTGTAATCAAGGGGTCCCGGGATTGATACCTGGTGGAAGCACATTGCACAGTTGTTCGGATCCTACTTTAAACTGTAAGCCCAGTCCCGATTAACATATCTGAGCATAAAGTGGACTTAAAACATTTCAGAACAACCAGCCGCCGCTGGTTTGGCCACTTCCCATCTTACAGTTAGGTAAACCACGACGATGAGAATGTCCGATTAAAACGACTGAAAAAAACTCCATAGTGCAACAGTGCTTTGAGGACCATTGCCGCTGCTTTTTCGTTTTCGAGTTTGTTGGGTTGTTTCAAGTCTACTTCATGCACGGAAAGGCTAATCGGGGCTTGACCCCAACCTAGCGATGCACTATTTGCCTCAACCAGTTATCGAACCCGGGACTCCATAATTATAAAGCAAGGACGTTACCACTACGCCAACGGGAAATCCCCTTCTCGAGTCTTTCGAGAACAGGTTCCGCTACTATTGCTTGGTGAATACGAGGTGCGCGAAAGCTTCCGTCAGAGCTCTGCTCGAGATTTGAACACGGGACGACAGCTTCTCGGCGCTAGAGCACGAAAGGTCTGTTTCTGAAATGAAAGTGTCATTGACGCCGTGGTTCACGAGAGGTGGTCTGAGATGCATTCAACAACTTTGCCCGAGAATAGGCTCGCTTCTCGTTTCGGTCCCAGCAGAAATTAATTATGCAGAGCGTCTTCTGAAGTTGAGCAAATGCATCCAACAAGACGATGAGCGCACAGAAGATTTACACGCTGGCTTGGAAAGATACGAGCACCGTGGGTGCGATTGAAGATTTATTGCGAAGGGACATCAAATTGGACACAACTCGGAATAAGACAATGGACCATAACTGCACAGTGTCCATAAATTCTCCTGCAATAGTGGGATTTTTATTTACTCGAAGTTTTGTATTTGTATATATTTTACGTCAGTTCCTTATATAATTTAGAACCCCATAATGTGTATTCGTGGCCAGATATTATTCAAATATTAGAATAATGAAATCAATAAAACTTAGGTGGGTAGGCCATGTGGCACGAAGGGGAGAGGAAAGAAGTTTACAGGATTATTCTTGGAAAACCTGATGGTAAGAGACCTGTAGGAAGGCCAAGGCAAAGATGGAGGGATAACGTTGAGATGGACCTAAACGAAATCGGTAACGATGGAAAACATTGGATTGATCTTGCCCAGGAGAGGGACTGATGGGAGGCTTGTGTTGCTGCAGCCATAAACCTGTCTCTTCCTGTTTTTCTATTTCGGTTATTTTACGTCGCTTTCCTACCTCTTGTGTTAATCGCGACGATGAGGATGAATAATGCTCTGATGAAATGGATAGTGGGACGAACATCCTTTACTTGACCAGGGTTCGAACCTGGGACCTTTGACTTCGTAGCGCGTTACGCTGACCACTTCTCTACGGAGACCGACACTTTCCTACACCCTGTCCCGGGTATCTCTGGAGGAAGCGAACGAAAACAAGTTTGCGCAAATTGTGACGCGAGACGGCTCCGCCAATGAACACGTGAGAGGGAACGGGATTGCGTGGAGAGCGACTGCAGTCACCAGCCTTCGAGCAGCGTGTACTGCTTCGACTCGATTTCTCCCCCTCCCTTCTCTGCCGCTATTCGCGACCTTGCTCCAGAGGTAGCCTAGAACAAGGTATACCTACACGTAGGCTAAGCATGTTCTTGAGAACGGACGAAAGGATTCGATCACAGAACCACTGCTCTTGTAAGGTTCTCAATATTCGTATTTAGTATTTTCGCTTCTTTACGTGGAAATTTTATTGTATCTTGTTCGTAATGGAAAACTATTTTATGTTAATTTTGAATATTTAATCAAATATCCCCCGTGCAATGTATTCGTATTTAGCTTCACTTCTCTGCCCTTTTTGGTTAATTTTTTTGGATGAAGATGAGCCATGGTTATATGAAATTGATGAAAGGCCAGCGATCCGGTCCCATGCAATATAGTGACCGAGTGAGTTGGGCAGCCGACTCACGATCTAGCTACCCAGGGTTCCAGATTCGAGTCCTGGCCTGGGCATGGGCGTTTCTTTGTTAGTGTCCATTCATCAATTTCATATGTCCACCATTTCACCCTCATCGTTGCGATTAGTCAATAGTGGCAAAAAGAGACGTAGGATAATAAAATGAAACGTTTCTGAGTTGAAACCGACGACTTGCAGAAATCGTATCCAAACATTCCACAAAATGTTATTGTTATCTTGAGTTTTAACTTGTTTTCATTCATCTATCCTCAAAGGGCTATTTGCCCCACCGAGTTTGTTTTTGTTGTTTTGTGTGTAAATATGAAATGCTTATGAGAGGAGGGGACAATGCTTTTTTTGTTTATTTAGTTACCTTAAGACAGTGATTCCACCCCTTTTACTTTTCGAATTGTTTGTGATTGTCCCTGCACCTACTTGATCTGATCACCTTTCATTCTCATCTTTGCAATCAGGCAAAACTGGCAGAAACGCAAGGTAAAATAAATCAATTCAATCAATCGGTCGTTTCCGCTCTGTTCTTCCCGTGGGCACTCGCAACGTGAGCAATTGCATCCTTGCATGACGGCCGTTTTCTTAACGGGAGGAAATATATGGAAAAGAGCTCGCGGAAAGCCACGATACAGGTTCTTCTCCAATTACTTCTTGGGGCCTACAATATGTTGGAAACGAGCCCATAAACCATGCTTATCTCCGTGGCCCAGCGGAGGTGGGCATGTGACGTGGAACTACTGGCAGTGGGAGATAAGCTGCCCATCTTCGTGGAAGCGCTCGACGTGCAACGGTTCGCCTGCTTTCTTTCCAAGTTTCGCCCTGATGTGGCACCAATCTAAGGATCAGAGCTAAATATAATGATGCGGTCCACACCTTCTTTCGTTAATCACATCCGTTATGACACCTCCTAAAGAACATGGATTCCATAATCCGGTGAGCAACGGCCAGCGTTAACTTCGTCATTTGTCTGCATTTTTTTTTATCCCAGCGCAGGATATGGTGGAACAATTTCACAGAACGCTGCACACTAAGCCATGGCGTTCGTTACTTCCCAGAAGCGAAACGACGGCCAAAATTTAGTTGCCAGCCTTCATTAAATCGGAGTCGCGATGGTCTACTCGGTGGGGCGTTCGACTGGCACGCGGGAGACCCGTGGTCGATTCGATTCGGATTTTTTTCGGCCTTGTCCCCGCATAAATCGGCTCTGGGGCTCACCAAGCCTCAATTAAATGGCTACCTGGGGGCAACCCTGGAGAATAAAGGCGGCCGGAGCGTGGTGATGCTCACATCACCTCGAAAATGGCCAAGATCCATAGAATGTTCCGAACCCCACCCCCATATTCTACAATATATGCAATATATACAAGTATGCCTCATGGCATGGTGTAAAGCGCGCAAAGAACTTTACCTTACCTTCATTAAATCACAACTGCAAGTGGCCACTGTCAAAGTTTGTTCCCATTTTATTCTCAGATAGGCTGATCGGGACTGAACCTACAGTTTAATATGCAACGACTGTAGAATATGTCTCCACCGGGGATCGAAACGGGGCCCCTTACGACAGCGTTACCACTAAGTCATCGAGGAGGTCTCCGCAAGTGGGCATATTCGATAGGGTAGTGGCTATTGGTGTCACCTCGTAAATAGGAGGATTACCTGTAGGACACATTTCAATAATTCGGACCCCACTTTAAACTGCGAGTCCAGTCCCGATTAGCTTTTTTGTTCATCAAGCGGATTTATACAAACGTTGCCAAAACATTTTGCTAACCGTTAGACAACGGAGGCAATTTAATTTGCTTCTTCCTCATTCATTTACCTACATTTGTAAAGGTCGAAATTATGACTTATTCAAAATCTGCTGTAGTGTGGGCTTCCTACATTTAAAGAGCCTTTTTACAGAATTCTGGAGTAAGTATCAGAAATTGTGTTTCAGAGAAAGAAAAAGGTTCTAACGATGTGTATTCTTATGCACAGACAACCTATATCCCGGTACAATCAATGGCGTACCCAGGATTTTATTTTGGGAGGGATTAAACTTAGAGAATAATATATCCCATGTGGGAAAGGTTGTCGGAGTTTCCAAGCACAAATGAACTTTCCCTCTCACCAGCTTCCATATGCATCACGTGAGACTAAATTGACTTAATGTGCTCGAGTCGCAGGGTGTCTTGACTACCACGTGGGAGACCTGAGGTGGGCGATTTTTCCAGCAACTCTGGGGTTTATCCAGCCTCTAATCATTGGGTACCGGGGGCCAAGCATGGGCGATAAAGTCACATCGTGGCCGAGATCGTGAACGTGTTGGGGCTGGACCTCCACATCCCCCGTATGCTCCACGGCATGTTTCAACGTGCAGGGGTAGCATAACTTTCCCTTTTTTTGATTTTAAACAGAACGCAATCCACGTCTTGCCCAGAATTCGTAGCACCGACTGCTCCACCGTGGTCAACTTCTAGACCACCACGAGTCTCATATGTGTGTAAAAAGTCAAAACAAACTCACCTTTTTGAGCTGGTCTCTATTACCTATACTAATGAGTGCCAGATTGTTGTGTAGGAATCTTTCTGCGTGAAAAGAAATTACTTAAAAATATTACTTGAAGACTTGATCGATAAAGCAATACTGTGTGCTCTCTTTTCGCTTTCTACCCATCTCACTTCTTCCAACTCGTTCTCCTTCCTTTACCAGATGTCAGATAATGTCAGAACGAAACAATCGCGAGCTTTCCCGGAGGTTTGATAAAATGGAAAGAAGAAAATTGGAAGGGAACAAGAAGACCATTAAGATTCACGTAATTAGAATCCTTCCAGTTCGAATATTTTAGAGCCCGTCTTCAGCTATCTTATTAATAACAATTCTTCCAAACGAATACGCATTGATGAGTTCTGCCTCAAACCTGAAAAACTCCTCTCTGGAAACCGATTCAATTTAGCTTTATTTGAGAATGGCCTGCGAGCAGGAGAAGAAATAATACGTCCGTAATCAATTCGAATATGTCCGCGGTGAGACATACCGAATGCATTTCATGATATTGCTCGTATATTAAAAATCAATATGATTTATGGATGGCATGTTGTACAGGAAATCACAATCAAAGTTGAAAGTTAAGTGGATGGATTAACGATTGGAATCGTCGGCTGATATCTTCACTGACATTTTACTTTTCTTTTTTTCATTCTCTCCAGGAAAATAATTTCATTCCTTTTTCAAAGGTTACAGGTTTGCACATTACATTTTAATCCTTCATTTCTCTGCAACATTCATTTCTATTGACATTGACCAAAAAGAGAACTCCTTTATTTTCTGCCAATATACGCACATAAAATCTACATCAAAGATATTAAATCTGAATTTTTTTCGTAGTGCATATTTCAATAACAATAGTTTATTTTCACTAAAATCAGTTGTATTGACGAATTTATATGTAAGTATACATGTTCCAAATAATATTTAACAACCGTTTCAATTTGCAAATAATGAAATGTATTTACCCTATGTGGTCTCTCCCTGGAATGAGGTTTTGCACTCCATGGTGTGGTAGGGCATCTAGAGAAATTCCCCTTACTCCACATCACACAGTTTAGGTAGAGAGTGAAAGAGAGTCACACGTTTTATTTTGAATTAGGCTACTCCTCTTATGGCTTCCATTACAAAATGCCAAGCAGCTTGGTGCTGATACCACCACTGCCACAATAACCGGTTTGAGTTTTTGTTTTAAATCCACTTTATGCACAGATAGGTTAATCGGGACTGGACCTACAGTTCATAGTGGGATCCGAACCACTATGTGCCTCCACCGGGTATCGAACCCGGGACCCCTTGATTACAAGGACCACTACGCCATCGGCAAGGCCCTGAGATCGAGAATGGATGGAGCCTTCTTCCACTCCTAATGTTCTTTCATGGCACGGTGCTATTGACGGGGGAGCACCATGGTTTTTTTTTTGTTTTGTGTTACCACAAGAAACTCTGAGCCGGTAGGGCGTCTGACTGCCACGCGGGAGACCCGGATTCGATTCCAGGCGTTGGAATCGCGATCTAAGATCCGAATTTTACCCGCCTTGTCCCCGCATAAAGCGGCTCTGGGGCTCACCCAGCCTCAAACCAATGGGTACCTGGGGGCAACGGGAGGGGGGGTTAAGGCGCGGACGGAGCATGGTGCTGATCACACCACCTCCAAAAATGGCCAAGATCGAGAATGTGTGGAGCCTTCCCCCACATTCCCTAAATGTGTCTGCATGGCATGATGCTACAAGCACGGGGAACTTTACCTTTATCTTTCAAGAGACTCTAGCTATAGCATGAAACATGTATCAAAATAGGAAAGTTTTTCTGCTTTTCCTTAATACTCAATTTTTCACTGTTTTAATCTTCCCCCGGTGGCAATTTCCAAGCATCTGAAGGGAACTTCGCTTCGATGAAAGGAGAGAAGCACAATTTGTCAGGGCGTCGGACGCAGCTGATATAAACCGTATCTGTTTGCAACTCATACACGCATCAGAAAATGGGTTTGTTTCTTCTCCAGCGGGAAAGCGCGCAGTTGCGTTGGTTACCCTGTTAGATGAGACCGCCTACTCCTGTCGGGGTCTCAGGTGCGGCAATTAACTGTGGCGGGAAACGGGGCAGATTGGATTTCCAGAGAGATTTCTCCTCCCCGAGAGTGCAGGAAAATATTTTAAGCTGCTGTAAAGGCGGCTGTAAAGTTTTTATGCCGCATTTCTCCTGTACGACAATCTTGATCCTCATTAATAACCTCCATTATTGAAATATCGATGTATTATTCATTTCTTCCTCCCTGAAACGCTGCAGCGAGGGAGAGGGTATAGGAGAGGGTCATTGACATTTTATACATTTGTTGTGTTTCGTCATAAAGAATCTCCGGAATCGTTTGTTCAGAATTTGAAGGAATTGAACTTTTTCTCTGAGGCGGCGACGTTGCACTCAACGTTCTAAAGACCTGCAACGGAATGTTCCGTTTCCCATTTCTGGCCATTGCTTAGTTTTAGAGTATTGTGGAGAACAAGCTATGAAATCCAAGCAATACTCTTGTCATTAAGCATCTTTCATATGGAAAATTAAATTCAGGCAAATACTAGTAACGAGCCATGGCCAAATTCCGGTACCTGGGATTTCCTATCATGATTTAATTCACGTATCATATAACATCCGCGTTCCAAAATTTAAGCCTAAACAAGTATCTTACAGGGACATAAAGAACGTTGACGAAACCCGCTTGAACGAAGACGCTGCACTCGTTCCGTGGCACGTAATTAGCACGTTACCGACAGTGGACGAGCAAGTTCACCTGTTAAATACATTTATTGTTGAACTGTTCAATAAACATGCTCCCGTCAGAAAGAAAAGGGTCTCACGTCCCCCCGCCCCCTGGCTGACGGACGACGTACGTCGACTTATGGTCACGAGAGACAGAGCTTACACCAAATACAGAAATGACGTAAAAAAAGGTGACACTAGCACATGCAGCTTCGAAAATTATAGAACCCTGAGGAACCGCTGCAATCAGGAGGTAAGAAAAGCCAAGCGCCGATTCGCATACGAATTGCTCAACCACCAAAATAAACCGGACGTTCTATGGAAAAAGTTGAAAATTCTAGGTGTTGGGAAACAGAAAAAGGACGACTACATTCCTAAGTTTGCACCAGATGTACTGAATAATCATTTTTGCGACCTCCCGACTATTGAAAATAATGTTAAACGTGAAACTATTCGGAACATCGCAACGCACTCCTCAAATGCTTCAAAATTTTGCTTTTCCTGGATTTCACCGGAACACGTTAGAAAATCTTTACTTAAGATAAAATCGTCGGCCGTAGGAGTAGATGAAGTTTCCATTCTCATGATAAAAAAAATCCTCCACCATGTCCTTATTCCCATCACGAACATATTCAATTTCTCCTTGCTTTCTGACACATTTCCGTCGCTTTGGAAACTAGCCCAGGTACGCCCTATACCTAAAACAAGCAACGAAACCAATTTAAACAATTTTAGACCAATCAGCATCCTCCCAGCTCTGTCTAAGGCTCTAGAACATCTTATTAGTGGTCAAACCCGTGACTTCCTAGCACGAAATAACCTAATAAACAACTTTCAATCTGGGTTCCGTAGCAACCACAGCACATGCACGGCTCTCGTCAACGTAACCGACGACATTAGGTTAGCCATGGACAATCGACAACTTACAATCCTTGTTGTTCTCGATTTTACCAAAGCTTTCCAAACCATTGATCACGAAATTTTACTCACAAAACTATCATCCCTATTCAGCTTCTCGAACTCTACGGTTAACTGGTTCCGTTCCTACCTGTCTGGACGTCAACAATGTGTCGTCGACCCACATCGAAGATCATCCTGGAAAAGCATCCCCTGTGGCGTCCCTCAAGGCACCGTACCGGCCCCCCTCCTGTTTACACTGTATATTCACGACCTCCCGTCGGTGCTTAATCACTGTAGGTATCACATCTATGCCGACGACTTTCAATTATACTTTTCTTTCCCTCCTCAAGAAATATTGAATGCAACCGAACGCGTAAACAACGACCTGAAAAAAATCAACAAGTGGTCTGTAGACCACGGCTTGCACGTCAACCCGACCAAAACCCAATGTATGCTCGTAGGCTCCCCAAAGATTCTGAACAGAATTGACGAATTAAATCTCTCTGAGCTTACGGTCAACGATAAACACTTGCCTCTCTCTACCACGGTTAAAAATCTGGGAATTACGCTAAACAATAATCTTACCTGGAGAGAACACGTAAACTCCGTGTGTAAAAGAGCTTTCGGTGCACTACACTCTCTTTACCGGCTTAAAAACTTCCTCCCGAACGTATAAAAACCAAACTTGTCCAATCTCTTGTTTTTCCTATTATTGATTACTGTGACACTGTTTACTCGGACGTAAATTGCGAGCAAGCTAAACGCCTTCAGCGAATCCAGAACGCATGTGTCCGCTTCGTTTTCGACATAAAATATTCCGAACATTTGACACCGTATTATGCGAAGGTCGAGTGGCTGAAATTAAGTGATAAACGGATTTACCACAACCTTGTCCTATTGTACAAAGCCCTAGAAAAAAAAGATCCAAAATACCTTTCCGGGCGGTTTCAATATCTTTCGGACTTTCACTCCTGCAACACCAGATCACGTGAAAAATCTCTGTTATCCATCCCTATCCACAGATCTAACTTCTACGCCAATTCGTTTACCGTTACCTCTGCAGGACACTGGAACAGACTGCCCCCCGAAATCCAAGCCTCCTCCTCAGTTGTAACATTCAAAAGACAATTAAAATTATACATGCTAAACAATTGGACCTAGATTAAATTCCCAGGAAGAAATGCGTTATACATTTAGCCCACGAAATATGCTTTCTATGTAGGTACTTGTGTGTGAATGTGTGTGTGTGTGTGTGCATGTAGAAACTGTATTGCTTTTATTTTTAATTTCTTCTAAACTACATTTTTTCATTGTGTTAGTAAAAATAATGAGCAATGTACGTAATTAATGGTTAATCCAGGGCTTGACTGCTCGTATTCAAACTGTATTGCTTTCATTTTTATTTTCATTTTACTTTCATTACTTTATTTTTCTTTTATTATTTTATTTTTCATTTATATTTTTTAATTGTATACAATTTACTGCAAAAAATGATCCCTGTAATTAATGGTTAAGTGGAAGAGAAGGCATTAATGCCTTAACTTCGCCATGTAAACAAAGTCGTAAATAAATAAATAAATAAATACATTGATTTTGACAAAAATATATCACATACAAACCAGCCTCCATGGCGGAGTGGTTACACAGCCCGCTACGGCGCCAGGGTCCCTCAGTCCCTGGTTCGAACCTCGGCCTGGGCATGGATGTTCTTTGTAAGTATCCCTCCCTTCATCAATTTCATCATGTCATTCCTCATGCCCTCATTCTCGCGATTAGCCAAAAGTGGCAGAAAAGCAAAGTAAAGTAAAGCAAACCAATCAATATATCACGTGCAGCATTTAAAGGAATCCCTATGTTTGTGGAAATATATATAAAAAAAAACGTACACGGAGCAATACAGGGTGTCTATCGGTGCTCGAAGTAGATATTCTCAGTTGGAGGGATGTTTTTGCCAGTTTGGGGATTGGTGTGGAGATGCTTGTAGAGTAGAACATGGAGACAATGAAGAAGGTGGGGATTGCTTACGCAAATTATTATTCTTGGGGGGGGGGGGGATGCTTTACAGAAATGATTGATTGATTTAGTTTATTTTACTTCGCGTTTTTATGCCTCTTGGCTAATTTGCGAAGATGGGGATGAGTGATGAAATGATGAAATTGATGAATGGACATTCACAAACAACCAAGCCCGAGCGGGATTCGAACCCAGGACCCTTGGCTTTACAGAAATGTTCTTAACTGGGAGAAATAACATATTCCGCCCCCCTTCCCCGAATTCGAGCACTGATATCTATAACATATTTTCCCCAATTTCATGAGCGATATGATGGCAAGAGGGGGAAGGGGCTATGGGATTATATTTTGATACTGAGTTTTATATTTTACCATATACTCTTATACACGAGACTTATTTCAGACGCTTCCCACCTTTAAACTACAGGTAGGAAGTGCATTTGATTGAAAAAATAAACAAATTTACCTGTATTCAAAATACAGGGTGATTCATAAGTTCACTGATAGTCGTGTAGTTCCTAAATGTGTGTGGTTGTGGACAATCTGGTCATATCATCATAGTCGGCAGATGTGGTCCTACATTTGTGTCAACGCACCCTTCATTAATGGTATGAATCCACCACCCAACGGTTTTATATGATACTGAATGCAGTGGCGAAGCGTGACAATTTTACGTAGTCAAACGTCAGGATAGATCTTACCAACGTGGAAGATGGGGGGAGGGAAACAATATTTCTCTTCAGTAAACGCCAAGGTCATTGCCTATTCGACACCATAGACCTTACGATTACAAAAAACAAATTATGCAATTCATACTATAATAATTTTGAAATCTGATTAATTTGTATTTTCCTGTAATTAAATATAACAAATGGACATGTAGAAATTACAAAGTAAAATATCTAATTAATTTAAAACGTCTTATCTTGCTTGGACATAAACTCGAGACTTCTTGTGTTTCGTGGCGGATTTGTGAATCACTGTGTAGTAAGATTCTTTAGAATTCTTTCTGAGAGTTATTTCTCGATCAATAATATGGCCAAATTGCACATCGCTCTTCTCCTTGCGTTGATCTTTTAAAAGTGTGAATTTTAATGAGAGCATAAAAACTTCTTTCAACTGATGCTGTTGTAGCTGTGGTATAATGCAAATTAATTTAACCAAACAGAAAACTTCCTTAAAAGCATTGTCTAAATTTTCTTCTGTCAAAAATGCTACCAATTTACAGGGTGTTTATCCGGGAATGTTTCAGTTTTACAAAACACAATCGGTTTCACTTTTAAGGTCTGTCTTGTAATAAAAAACATTTGGATAAACGTTTTGCAAGTATGCAAGCAGATTTTCAGGGAAATCGTTTGTTTCCGAATATGATTTGAATTTTCCGGGATTTAAAAGTTCAAAGAACAGAAATTTCTACAACGACGAAAAAACGCCCAGTTGCATGGCACAAAAGGTTGTCAATAACGGTAAATTAAGGTCTTCTGTACCTTCGTTCAGACGATAAACCATAGTTGGCTTCGTTTTGTTTCCTTTTTCTTCAACTGGGAGATGGAGATATGCCTACCACAGAACCATTTTTCCCCCCACACTATTCACACTTGTATTCTTCCGAAATGTTTTTTTCTCCTACCAAGTTGTTTTTGCAATCGTCGCAGTGAACGAAACCTTTCCTATTGCACTTTAATTCCTGTTCGAAATGTCTGATCTAATTAAACAAGTCATGATATTAACATGTTCTGTTTATAGGACGTTAAAAATAACATCAGTGCGAGCAAAGGAGAAAATGTGTTCAGTAAAAATATCGTTTGAAATCTTTGCGAGAACTGCACAAATCCGTATGCTGTGCACACCTTCCCGGTCCCTTTCAATTGTCATCAAATATTAGATAAAAGTCCATATTGGCTCGCTGAACTGTTCAACTATGTTAACTAAACGTGATGTATAACACCACCTGATTTGTGAAAAGGGTGGGATGGTTTTCTTTAAACGTTCTTGTATGGCAAGGGGATAAAGAATACATTACACTCTGGTGTTTCGTTCATTCCTGGGACATCACTAAATCTATACTTGAGCGTAGCAATGCGTAAATAACGCCTTCGGATACTCGTCTTGGACCTTCTTTTGTAAATCCGTTAAATGCCCCGACTTAACTGCCGCCCCGTCATAAGTTTAGACAATACATTTATCTATCCTCCAGTTTATACTTATTGACAATAATTTTTACATGAACAAATAACCCGTCAGATATATAATCGGCACCAACATCAGTACAACTAATAAATCGTTCCTTATCACAACCCTCCTACTTATTCACATATCTCAAGCCAGCTGACAATTGGGACCTACTGTTAGCATCAGATGTTTCGTCTAACATAATTGAAAGAAAATCTGATTTTTCAGTTTAAAAATTGTTACACTCACGACATCGCTAATTACGTGTTAGATTATTGCATTGCATACTTTACAATGATGGAAATAGCACTCGGAAAAATTTTAACCCTGATGACGTCAGAGAAACCCTGCCGTAAACATGGGCTCTGAAAAAAAAATGCCTTTTATGACAAGACCTTCAAGCTGTCATTGAGTGGTGTCTTCCAAACAGGTAGAGATATTCGCATAATTTCCGCGACGGCCTTGGACGGCGAACACCGATCCACTGCGCACTGGCACCGCCTGACTTGTATACTACTGCTAAGGGGCCAGCGAAAGTTCCAATTAAGCCTTAGAGTATAGGAGGATATAAGGGACCCTAGGCTTGTTTTCTGGACGAGAGGAATGAAGCCGTGAGGGGAAGGGGTGAGGTAAAACCGCCATCTTAGTTACAACCGTAGTTGCCACAGATACAATAGTGGATGTAGTGATTTGAGGGTGGAATGTTTGTTTATAGTGCATGCTTTCTTGTACTTTACAATCTGCCCCGGTGACCTCTGGAGCAAGGCCGCGCATAGCGGCAGATAAGGGAAAGGGATCGAGTGGGCAGAGCGAAGCAGTACACGCTGCTCCAAATGATGGTAACGGCAGTCGCTTTCCCCCTCCACGCAATCCCGTCCCCTCTCAAGTGTTCGTTGGTGGAGCCGTCTCGCGTCACTATTTGGCAGAGACTTGTTTTCGTTCGCTTGCTCCAGAGATTACCGAGACAGAGTATACGTTGGCATTGTGCGCAGCTTTCGGATGCAGCAAACCCAAGGGTTTTCCACAACGAAATTCCCTCTCGCTGAATGTTAACATATGGACCTAACAAATGCGTGGTATATACGAACAATCGAGCAGTTTTGACTTCAGCTGACGTCGCACATGTTCTCTATACCCTTCCATAGATATGATTGATTGATTTAATTTATTTTACTTCGCGTTTTGTGCCTCTTGGCTAATTTGCGAAGATGGGGATGAGTGTGAAATGATCAAATTGATGAATGGACATTCACAAACAACCAAGCCCGAGTAGGATTCGAACCCGGGACCCTTGGCATCGCAGCGCGATGTGATAATCACTCGGCCACAGGGTCCGGCCATATATATGACTCTACTTTCAATTTTACCACAGGAATGATGGCTACGTCATACGGGAAATTCTGAAATGGCCCTCGTACGATATTTATTTGTCCAAGTAAAGCTTAGCTAAAACGTGTGCCCGCCAACTCTTGATTGATTTTGAGTTTTATGTCCACTTTATGAACAGAAGGCTAATCGGGACTGGACCTACAGTTTAAAGTGGGATCCGAACCACTATGTGCCTCCAACGTATATCGAACCCGGGACCCCTTGATTACAGAGCGAGGACGTCACCACTACGCCATAGGGTAGGCACCACCAACTCTTCCACGGGCACGCACGCCACTGTGTATATTGTTTGTACTCAGTAGTTCAATTATCTAATTTTCACAAATCTATAAAAAAGGGGGGAGGGGTATTGAAAGCACCATACTGTGAAAAGATGAAGCTGGATTGGGTACAATAACGCAGTCACAGTAGTACGACATTTATCTTGTGATTACAATCAACATGTTGTTACATGGAATTGAGTATTTGTTCAGTAATATACGGAACCACATATAACACCCTCCTGAACAGATTTTTATTCACAAGATCCACGTTAATGCTAAGTAAAAATTATTAATTAATTATTCAACCAGCATGAAAGGAAAATTAATTCCGAAATTCTTCTTTGTCGTAATTTTTTCCAAAATCACAGCATTCACTTAATCATTTGATTCGAAAAATTTATAGTAAACAACTTTTTTCTCCTTGGTACCCGAACACGTTATGTGCTGTACTCATATTTTCACTTCTGGAGGTTCTGGGATCAAGTCCAGACTATTGGCATGAGCATTAATCTTTTTCATGTAGTCCTCATCCATCTTTATCGTCGGTATTTATCTAGAGAGTTGGAAAAACGATGATAAATAACGAAAATACAAAAGTAAAACATAATTATTCATTCACGTCTAAACGAATTGGATCTTCCAGTATATCCGGAAGCGAATCTAAGTCTGGAAGCATTCATTTTGAGGTGACAAGGGCAGCACATTTCATTTCAGACGGAAAATTTTCCACCAAACTCTGCGTCTCTCTGTTTCGTGATTCGGGAAAAGTCCATATTTCATTTCCTCTCTGGTAATGTTGGGTTTGCTTGACTGCGAAACTGTTTTGCGACAGGATTGATATCGTCTGGCGAAAGAGGTTTAGTTGAAACATTGCAATTATCTAATTGCATCGGTTTTTCTCGCTGGAAGCTCACTCTCGCAAGAACTATTCTGGCAGCGCGTCAGGTGTATCGCGAGTCGTCAGAGCAACAGTCAGACATTCGTTCAATTAACTTAATGGAGTATAGTGTAATTGGACACCACTTCATCGAAAATCTCCGACGTCCTCACTTGGGGAAAAGTTAATTTTTTTCACAAGATATTGTCGACTATGGAAGATGAATGTGTAGGAATGGCATACAGAGTAAGTACTGCAACGATTTTCATTTTCTTTTTCATCTATTCGCCGTCCTCCGTGGCGGGGTGGTTAGCACATCGCGCTAAGACGCCAAGGGTTCCGGGTTCGAATCCTAGCCTGGGAATGGATGTTTGTGAGTGTTCATTTATCAATTTCATCATATCATCATTCATCCCCATCTTAGCAAATTAACCAAAAGTAGCACAAAAGGCGAAGTAAAATAAAGCAAATCAATCAATCTTTTTCATGTATTCACAATATTCTGATTTCTGAAAAGTAATTTTGTCATTTGATGAGCACTTAATACTTATAAGTATCTTGAAATTGACATAATCTAAACGAAAACAGATACTCAGTAGCTATGAAGTAAGTTGAAACGACGGAGGTTACAATGCCGATGTAGAAATCAAGAAGGATAGACGAAATAAAATACACCATGTATACAAAACACAAACTGAGGTTTAATAACACTTCAATAGTCATACAGCAACATGGCGGCTACATACCAAAAATCAACTCTTAACAACAGACTACTCTACATATATGCTCTTCTATTACTTCATAACATGATTATACATCGTATTAATTAACCTTAACCATAACAAAAATATTCACGTTTTATTCTTTGCATGTTAGTTTTGAAGATACTATTTCAACCTAATATGACAAAAAAGAACAGACAAATGCCCATAATCTTCAATAAAAGTACTTGCCTTGAGTAGTATATTTACATTACTTCTTAAGTGCTGTGTATTTCAACTGTGAGACAGGTTTGGATCAATATGCAGATTTTTCTTAATTCAATATCTTAGAAGGTTTATATTGCCTAATTTTACCGTTAATATTATCGTGACAAGAAAGTATTCTGTCCCGGGAATCTGTGTAGCAAGGCCGCGCATAATGGTACAGAAAGGGATAAAGCGAGTGGAAGTACGCACTGTTGCTAACGGCTGGTACCTGCAGCTGCAAAACTTTCTCTTCATGAACTCAGTTTCCCTCCCACACGTTCACGGCCGAGCCTTCTTGAGTCACTACTTGCGCAAAGACTGTTTTTCGTTCGCTTGCTCCAGAGATTCCCGGAAAAGATATGGAGGCTACGGATTAACCCTCTTCGATCTTGTCGGTCACTTTTGTGTAACTACGTCATATTAAATGTTACCTCCCTGTCTTTATGAAACAAATTCAACAAAACACTTTGCGTGTTATTCTGAATACATATAGCACAGTGGCTAGGCCCCCTGTAATCAAGGGGTCCCGGGTTCGACACCCGGTGGAGGCACATAGTGGTTCGGATCCTACTTTAAATTGTAGGTCCAGTCCCGATTAGCCTTACTGTGCATAAAGTGGACTTAAAACACCAACTCAATCAATCAATATAGCGTGGCGTAGTCTGAGTCCAAGATCTGGACAATCTCTTCATGACACGTTGTCCTAGACTATGGAGGAAGGAAGAAGACTAGGCCCACGTAAAGGCCATATATTGGTTGTTAGAAACACCTTTTTTTTCTCGTTCTCGGCGTCTCCAAGGAAGCCAAGTTGCCATACCAACGGCAACCAGGTTGCAAACTCCTAAGAAATCAGGTTGCCTCAAAAATACCATCACCCACCATTTCATTGAAATTTTGTCCACAATTTCCAATGGATTTTTCTTCTACGTTTGTTCTGTGGGCCTCAGGCTTCGCAGATAGCCTGACTAGCCTCGAATATATACCCTCCTGATAGAGCAAGTCGATCAGCTACTTACTAAAATAGTATTGGTATCTCATGAACTCACTGCTTCTGCTTTTATTGATACAGTACACATACATGCAGATATGACAAAAATTTGCACCACGAAGTTCTTTTTTTGAACGTGTGATATGAAATTATATAAACTATGCAGTAGGTGGATATTAATCCTGCCTCCCGCGTAGGCGAAAGGTTAGCTCTCTCGCCTATTGTGCTAGCGATACTGGGTTCGATGTCCGGGGACAGCTTCAAAATTCCTCTGTTGTCCCAGCATCGTGAGGACAATGAGAAGCAAGGCAAAAAGCCAGAAAACAGCGGCGATGGGACTCGGACACACTGAACACACGTCAACCAATGAAAAGCCTCTTAGCGGAACTGGGTCCTAAAAGGGCTGCCGTCCATATTCAGCCCGAATGGTACTCCTTATTTGCTCATGCAATCTCACGATCAATCCATTTGTGTACAAAGTTTTATTATTTTAGAAATTTAGTAGCGCATTAACGTCGATATTCATCTCAATCACACGGTTAGCGCTCCAAACTGTATCTGTTTATCAACTGTTCCCATGCTGTATTCAGTATAAAACATTTCGCCGACCTCCATGGCGGAGTGGTTATCACGACGACGCCAGGGGTTCCCGGGTTCGAATCACGGCCGAGGCATGGGTGTTCTTTGTGAGTGTCCCTTCATTATTTTCATCATATCGTCACACATTTTCATCTTCGCGATTAGCCAAAAGTGACAGGTAAGCGAAGTGAAATAAAACAAAGCAATCAGTGCAAAAAATTGCCACTCAGGTGTAATGGCCATAAAATTGTACATCTTAAATTTCGTTAAATATGCTTCCACGGAACTTTTCTTTAATTTTCTGCATGGGTGGTATCGAGACGAGATGAGACGAGACGTGGAAGTCTCGTCACGTTTCTTGTCTTACCTGCATGTTTCTTTCTATTTCTGTTACTTTATGTCGCTTTTCTGCATCTTGGCTCAATCGGTACGATGAGGATGAATGATGATTGAACAAATACAATGACCAGGGTTAGAACTTGGCAGATATTTATCCAGAATTTTTCATCTAGGGGTGTAAGTTCGTGTTCAGTGAGATGTAAGGTTATATTTGGAGCAAAAATGACCATAAATTGGACCTTTGAAGAATATTTTAGGGGCGTGTTGAGGAAATTTCGGGGGGGGGGATGTTAGGGGGATTGGATAAATCACTAGAACCTGGAACCTCTAGTTTCGTAACGCCACGGAGTTCTCATGGAGTGCCCCACTATCATGCATGTAAAAACACACTATAAAAATGTTGCACTTTTGGTGCTCTTGGACTCTAAGAAAACGAATGGATATGCAAGTACCCCTAATTGGTATGATGTTTCCTGCAAATCTCCTCCCTGGATGTAGATGGACCCCATGATTCCCCAACAAGGGCGCAACGCTTTAACAACTCACGCAACTGTCCGCAGCTCGCGGAGATAAAATAGCGCAGAGGCCGGAGGGAACATTTTCTGCAACCTGAATAAACATAGCGTGGGGAGAAAAAGGCTTTGCGCTGGAATCTGTTGTCACGTGTTGACAACGATAGTAGCCTGTGCTGCAAACTGGGCCGCGGCAACGTTTTTTTAATATTGCAAATTAAGCTCGTTTGGGGTTCCACAATGTTATCTTTCTTAATGAGAGAGCCGAGGCCTGTCCGTGGACAAGAGCTGATTCTGTCTGTTTACCTTGTTTACTTGCTCGTCAGCCAAATTAGCCAGCAATTATCCCCAAACGACCTCATTGGAGACCGCGACCAGTACTGATGGCCTGGTACTTCTTTCTCCTGGCTTTCTCTGCGTTTGGAGGCGTTGCAAGGTGTGATTCTTATTTTGAATTATATAGGGAGTCACATCGATGGCCAGTCCTCCTCGATGGCGTAGTGGTAACGTCATCGCTTTGTAATCAAGTGATACCGGGTTCGATACCCGGTGGAGGCATGTGGCACAGTTGTTCGGATTCCACTTTAAACTGTGTATTCAGTCCCGGTTAACCTTTCTGTGCATAAAGTGGACTTAAAATATCAAATCAAGTATCGTATCGAGTATCACATCGATATCCATATCTAATGGCGAGTTTAATAGATCCAAAGTCTTCCCACTGATTTAGTAAACTTTTGCATTAATCGTATAATAAATAAACGATAACGAAGGACTGCGGGAGCAGTCGAAAGGGGTTAGAAAATTTGCTTCACCAACTGACTCGCTTGGACATAGTTTTTTTTTTCTGTTTCAGTATTTTTTCAGAGTCCAAGCTTATCTATTTCATTACTAGTTTTTGTAAACCAGTATTTGCTGCTGCAATGTAAAACTGTCTAACATTTTTTGTTAAAAAAATATATTATGGAGAATATTAACTGTGAAACTATACTTGTGAAATGTTCTATGAAACTTTTGAAAATTAACACATGAACATTGACTTTGGTAATTTCTATATTTAAAAGTAGAAACGGTGCAAATAGATATATCACGGAGACCACAGTTTAAAAAACAGAAGGGAACCAAACTTGACCGTTCGAGACTTACTGTCAGAGCGTCTTGTCTCGGTACGATCATTACTTAACAATATCATAAACTTATAAGAATTGTGTTTTCATGGACGATAGAATTAACGAAACTAATATTTCCGTTCAGAGCGTTTAGGAAATATCTTGTTATTCGACTCCAATCTCCTTAAATAATAATAATAACTGCTAGTGATTATTTAACTTCTCCTATTCTTGATTTGTATAGGTATACGGCCGTTGTCAAACTAACTAACTAACTAACTAACTAACTCTTTAGCCTTCTTAAACCCTAAGATTCATGGCTGCAGCAACACAGGCCTTCCATCTTTCCCTATCTTGAGCAAGATCTATATACTCTTTTCCATCCCTACCGATTTCCCTTAGGTCCATCTCAACGTTGTCCCTCCATCTTCGTCTTGGCCTTCCTACAGGTCTCTTACCATCAGGTTTCCCAACAAGAATCCTGTAAACTCCTCTTTCCTCTCCCATTCGTGCCACATGGCCTGCCCACCTAAGTCTTCTTGATTTAATTATTCTAATAATATCTGGACATGAATACAAATTATGTACTTCTAAATTATGTAACCTTCTCCACTCACCTGTCTCCCCATCCCTCTTAGGTCCAAAGAGTTTCCTAAGGATCTTATTTTCAAATACTCTCAATTTATGTTCCTCTTTCAATGTAAGGGACCAAGTTTCACATCCATATAATACTACAGGCAAAATTACTGTCTTGTATATTTTAACTTTTAGTTTCTTAGATATTAAACGAGAAGACAAAAGTTTATGAAGAGAGAAGTAACATGAATTTCCTGAATTAAGCCTACTTTTTATTTCCTCATTAATAGCATTTTCATTTGTTAATATCACTCCTAAGTATTTGAATTTGGAAACTGGTTCAAACGAGTTGTTATCAAAAATTAGATTTTGATTATTACCTAACACTTGGTTTCGGCCTGTAAGCATATATTTAGTTTTCTCTTTGTTAACTTCCAAACCTATCCCTTTAGCAGTTTTGAAAAATATTTTAGCATTATTCTTAATTGTATTCACATCATCCCCCAGTAAGTCTACATCATCTGCATATGCTAACAACTGAGTCACACCATTTAATTTTAGTCCTTCTTTAGTTTCGTTTACCTTCCTAACAGCATATTCTAAGGCAACATTAAAGAGCAATGGAGATAATGCATCTCCTTGTTTTAACCCATCATGAATTGTAAATTTGTCAGACATATTAATACCCAGACGAATTTTACTTTCTGTTTCACTGGTGCATATTTTTATCATACTAACAAGCTTCTTAGGTATTCCAAACTCTACTAATATATTATATAGTTTATCTCTTTTGACCGAATCATATGCTTTTTTGAAATCAATGAATAGGTGATGGACATTTTGATTATATTCCCACTTTTTTTCAAGTGTCTGTCTGATGTGAAAAAATTGATCTGTAGTTGATCTGTTACGTTTAAATCCACATTGATAATCACCTATAATTTCATTAGCATATGGGGTTAGTCTTGTTAAAAGAATGTTAGATAATATTTTATATGTTGTTGAGAGTAGAGAAATTCCACGGTAATTATTGCAGTTCATTTTATCACCTTTTTTAAACACAGGAACAATTATGGATTCTTTCCACTGTTGAGGGATTTCTTCTTTATTCCATATTAAACAAATTAATTTATGAATTTGACATATTAATGAATTTCCACCATATTTAATTAACTCAGCTGGTATTAAATCAATGCCAGGTGCTTTGTTATTCTTTAGTCTTTTAATAGCATCTTTAAATTCAGTCAAGTTAGGTTCTGGAACTAAAGGTTCTGCTGTGTGTACTTCATTCACTTCTCATTTATCTCCTACATGGACATTTAAAAGGTCATTAAAGTAGTTCTTCCATCTATTTAGAATATCGCTTAGGTCAGCTAGAAAATCACAGTCTTTATCTTTTATCAAGTTTACTTTAGGTTGCCACCCCTTTCTAAACTCATTTACACCTTTATATAAATCTCTGATATTTTTATTTTTGCTGTTTGTTTCAATTTCGTTAATTTTGCTTTTCAAGTAATCTCTTTTTTTACTTCTAAACGTGCGGTTAACTTCTCGCTTTATTCTATTATAATTGTTTAGATTTGTATCATCAGAGTTATTTAACCACCTAAGTCTAGCCTGATTTCTTATTTCTATTAGATTATGACATTCATTATCAAACCATGGCTTACTTTTTCTTGGTTTATGGTATCCTATACTTTCTTTAGCTGCTGATTCTATTGCATTACGTATGTGCTCCCAATTCTTATTTACGTCTGTTTCATTTATATTTTCATCATCATTTAAATCCTGCAAAATATCAAATCTATTTGACAGTTTAATTTGGTAATCTTTCTTAATTCTTTCATCAGTAAACTTTCCTGTATCAAATTTTAGAACTTTTAGATTTTGTTGCTTATGATTTAACACTGAGAGTCTTTCTCTAAATTTAGCAATTACTAAATAATTGTCACTGGCACAGTCAGCACCTCTATGCGTACGAACGTCAATTATACTAGTATGTCTTCTCTTATCAATGAGAATATGATCTATCTGATTATGAGTTTTACCATCTGGAGAAGACCAGGTATATTTATGGATATCTTTATGTTTAAAAGTGGTACTTTTCACAATTAAATTCTTTGAGGTTGCAAAAGTAATTAATCTTATACCATTATCATTACTTAATTCATGAAGACTTTCTTTACCAATCGTGGGTTTAAATGTCTCTTCTTTGCCAATCTGTGCATTACAGTCACCTAACAGAATTTTCATATCATATTGAGAAAATTTATCAAAGACCTGTTCTAACTCTGTATAAAAATCATCTTTAGTATTATCATCTTTATCTTCCGTTGGTGCATGTATGTTTATTAAAATAATTTTACACCACCTACCCTGTAAAACTGCATATGATATCCTGTCATTAATAAATTCTACTGTTTTAAGAGCCGAGATAATTCTATTATTTATAAAAAGCCTGTTCCAAAATTATGATTTTCAGTACCACCATAGAAAAAAGTATAATTTTTAGTTTTACAATTCCCTTCTCCTGGCCACCTAACTTCCTGGACAGCTACAGGCCGTTGTCAAATCTATTATAAATTACACAAATTGTCCTTTAAGAGTACGATTCTGCTTGAAACCATCTGCAACTGATAATAGTTATGTTGATGCTGTGTCGCTCAGAATTCAGGGTTACATGATTGCAGTAAAAATGTTGTGGTATAATGCTCTCCTGCATATTTACTAAAATACGTTTTTATTCCAAGTTAGGAAATAGGTGTCGGCAACGTGTAACTTTCTGTACCGCCACTGAAAATTGATGATTAGTATTTTTGTTAAATCAACCACTCACATTACAGTATTGCTCCTCCGTTGCTGAGTGGTTAGCGTATGGCATTACGAGGACAGAGGATAATTTCTCTGGGTTTGGATGTGTTATATGGGGAGCCTCATCCATGACCACATTTAAGGATAAGGCATGGGCGTTTTATTGCGTTTTTTCCTATAGATCAGTGGTGTTCAAATTGTGCGGTGCGCCTCCCTGTGGAGGCACCGAAGTTTCGCAGGAGAGGCGCGAGAACATCCGAAAAAAAAAAGATTTATTTTTTCTGAAAGTTTAAAATGTAACAAAACAATATCAATATCATTATTGCAACTCACGTTGTTTCCTTCGGCCTTTTCTGTCTCTCGTGTTTTTGAACTGAGACAGAAACTGCACTCGTACCTTGTAGAAGTAAACCACGCCAATGCTGAAAACTTCGTCGATAACGTCTTTTGTATAGAAATGGGCATACTTTTATGATATCTTCCACACACTGAACGCTCTGAATCTTCAGACAAGGCATCAGCTTTCAAAAGGAAGTTGCTGCTCTGTAAAATAAAGATTAAAGATAGAAGCATTGGCGATTGCTTTCGTACACCGATGAAGCTGTTAGAAACAGGACTACAATTAAATATAGAAATTCAAACATTGCCTGTTTTTAAGACCTATTATCCAGCTTTTCTTATTGTCTGTATTTATCCTTTTTATATCATTGATTTATTGATTGAGTTGGTGTTTTAAGTCCACTTTATGCACAGTAAGGCTAATCGGGACTGGACCTACAGTTTAAAGTGGGATCCGAACCACCATGTACCTCCTCCGGTATCGAACCCGGGACCCCTTGATTACAAGGCGACGACGCTACCACTGCGCCATCGGGGAGGCCCCTTTTCATCATGAATATCGTATCGCTGAGTGAGTTGACACCAGATTATAAACACTAAAAAAATCTACATGATCTGTATTAATCACATGCATTAGATTTTCACCACTTGTACGTGTACCAACAGTAAATAAACACATGAAGAGATTTTGTGTTCATCTGTCGTGGTCACATCACATTCATGTATTTATCTATAATGATTAAGGGGAAGCATGTGCAGATTTTGGCAGCCCAGGGGAGCCACGAGAGCAAACAGGTTGAGACCCTCTGCCATATATCAAACATTGATGAAGGGACGCTAACAAGGAGACACCCTTGCCTAGACCGAAACTCGAAAGCGAAAGGGGAGACAGGGTGACCTTCGCAGAAGGCATCCAAAAGTCAGCCTCACTTCCACCTAGTACACCACAGCAGCTACAATGTTGCAGGCCAACGAGACTCTGGCGTCTGGTCCTAGAGTTAGTAGGGCTGTATGTTGTCCTCTATTTGTGCTGAGCGCCCTATGAAACCTCGGTTTATAAATTAACCTACTGACTGCCAGCTTCACTCCCCCCTGCCGAGGTGGGAGATCATCCAACCAGTTATGGGGTGACGTGTGGTCAGCACGACGAACCCCCAGTCGTTGTTGTAGGTTTCCGTGACCGGGTTAAGCTACTCATTCGTACCTCCCTCCCCCCCCATTTCCTCACGATGGTGGGTGGCCACCGGTCCCATACACTTGCCGGAATCTCAGGAGAAAAGTTGTTACGCTACCCCCAGGAGACTCGAACCTGCGTCCCGTAGCCGGAGCCCAACGCATGACGACTTAGACCGCACGTCCACGGTGAAGGACAGTTTTTAACTTACGTGAGGCGATTTTAGTCCTCAGAGACACGTGTTGATGTTTAGTTATGGTAAGGAGCTTGGCCCCGTATAATGTGACGGGCTCAAATAGCCCAAGTGCTGACCCACCCAAACATTTTCATTTCATTCAACTAATTCGGTACCGAAATACAGATTCACCTTCTCAAGATCTGCCTCCGAAATGGCTACTCTTTTGTTCATTAACAAAATTGTTAGTTTTAGTTTACTGTTAGTTTTAGACAACTCGGATGAGGGAAGGGGAATAAATTGATTTAGCAAGTTATCACATTTTTATACGCCCAATGTGGCGATTACCGTTTATTCTAATATTAACTCACGATTTATTTCTAATTTAAAGTTCTTGTGGGGTGGGAGTGGATCTCGTTTATCTTAGATCTAAAAGCGGTGGCTTATCATAATTAACGGCTTACTATTAGTTTCAGGTATGTCTATCCTTCGTCTCATCTTTCTCGTTGATCCACCCATGAAAACGTCTCATAACTTTAATTAGGACGAGATTGAAGATATCCATAACAATTGAACAGAGCGAAGGCTGAGTGAATGAGAACTAGTAATTAATGCCAGCCTTCTGTTAAACTCCTTATGATAATTACGTCGCTTCATTAACTTCTGGATAGATGCATTCATTCTTCTTCTGGGAAATAAGGATTCGAGTGCGCCAAGCTTCACAAATGCAAAAGGTAGAAAAATCAAATGGGTGTCTGGGCATGAGTGTTTTTTGTGTCTCCCTTCATGAATTTCATCAGATCATCACTCATTACCATCTTTGCGATTAGTCAAAAGTGGAAGAAAAATGAAGTAAAATATAACCAAATCCATCAATCAATCAATCAATCTTCTAACTTAAGTAACTGTCACGTTTCCAGCTGCTCGTGGTAATTGGAACTGAGAAAAATTGCAGGGACAGACTGTAATTCCTCTGTATCACAACGTACGGAACAAACTAGCAGAGCTTATTTTAATTGCGTTCTAAAGGTTGTCAGAAATCAATATGATACTTGCATTTTATAATATTAAACAATTTACATATTAATTGTAAGCCCACTGGATAATAAATAATAATAGCCGCCGAGCGCGTTGAGTGATCGAGTCTCGCCACCGAAGATCCCGGATTCAAGTTCAGGCCTGGGCATGTGTGTTCCTTCATCAATTCCATCTAACCATTGTTCATCCTTACCGTCACGCTTAGCCAAAAGAGATGCAAAGGTGACCTTCTCGGAAGGCACCCAAATCTAAACCTCTCTTCCACGTAGTACACCCTGGTTTGAATTTTACAGACTAACAAGGTTCCGTCGTCTGTATCCACAACCAGTAAAATCCTGTGTGGGGTCTGCGCGATTTCCTTTTCATTCAATCTCATCTTTGCAATTAGCCAAAATGGGCAGAAAACGATGTCAATTAATAATTATTCTAAACCCAAATAAATATCCTGGCTTCGTAGAACGTTGCCTCACTTGTGTGCTACGAAGGCCGGCTGGGCATTAGCCATTGTCTGGTTGATTCTTTACCTATTCTAACGCCTCGTTTCGAGAGAACACCTATTCTCTCATCTTAAAGTTTGGACTTTTGACCGACGCTAGGACAGTTGTTTTCTAATTTTCCTCTCCTTTCCAAAAAACGATGTGATACTGCTGCCCTGGCGTCGGCCAAAGGTCCAACCAAGCCTTAAGGTGAACCATTTTTCTTCGCTGCTTTTGCTGATGGTGGCAGGGTGCGAAATCCCGGGGGGACGGGGGAATTCCCCCCCACCAACTATGTTGTACTGAAATTTCCCCACACTGAACTCTTCCGGGGGGAAGAGTTTTTGTGTTAACAACGAACGGTTTGGAATTCGACTGGAATAATATTGATACCATACAAAAAGAGCAAAGAGCCTCATCTCTTAGGACACTGAATCCAGCAATCCCCAGGACACTGAAAATAAACCGACTTATTACTTCTCCATTTCTCACCGCCTTTCGTTAGCAACCAAGAAGTATGTAAATATATTAATAAAACACGTAATGACACTTATATGTGAATTTTATACAGAAAAACTATTATCTTCTTAATGTCTCTTAATTTTTGGCCCTTCTCCCTTACGCAAATCATTGTTCATAGCATCAGTAATACATCAAAATCTTCAATTAGCAATTACATTTTGAATGAAAGACAGTCGATATAATATATTGTATATTTTATAATATAATTTGATTATTTAATAATTGACACATATATAGTGTGTATTATGTGTGTCTGTATGTCTGTCTGCTCCTTCTTCCCACCAATCTGCAGTGATTTCGCACCCTGGATTGTGAGAATGGAACCTGCTATAGTCTTGAAAATCATTCCATGAAAGAAGAGAAAAAGAGACAATGAAACTCGCATGTTTTTGAATTTCCTGACGAAGTACGTTATTAAATTTTTGAAAATTGCAAAATACCAGAATTTGGCACTTCACTTTAAAACACACACACACACACACACACACACACACACACACACACACCCCACACACACACAAATTGTATTTGGAAAATTTCCAGAAGAGGAATTTTAGTTAACTTCTTTCGTGGCATTGGGTATTGGGGCTATGCCCGAAGTGGAAATTCCTGACCGGGGGATGCTTGTGTATTTTCACTACTTTTTTAATCTACAGCCTGTGTTGTTTTAAGAAATTAAACTATGTTGGTTCGAAGCAGGCATTGTTCTCTGCTTATTGGCGTTATTATTTCAATTCATTGTCATCACATTGTGTAATTCAAACCGAATGAATATGGTGGTGGAGAATTCGCCTACTGTTGTTTCTTTCGCCGTTGGGTGTACACTCTGGAAGCGATACTCTTGCAGGCTAATGAGATTCCGGCGCCTGGACACACATAGAGTTTGGGATTATGTTTTATGTATTTGTGTGCGTCTCTTCATCCATCTCAGCTGAGGATGCATAGAAAGTATCAGAAGATATCCCACACTTAATATTTAATCGGCATTGTCTTGTAATCAAGGGGTCCCTGGTTCGATACCCGGTGGAGGCACATAGTGGTTCGGATCCCACTTTAAACTTTAGGTCCAGTCTCGATTAGCATTTCTGTGCATAAAGTGGATTTAAAAACAAAACTAAAACTCAAATATATAAGATTGCGAGACTGGTTTTACATTCTGTTTCTTTCGCTCGATGTGGTGAAACCGACTCATTGCCCCCTCCCCCCCCCCCGTCATATCTAACATTAAATTAAGCGAATGCAGAACATTGAAATAATGAGAAGGCACACAAAACAACGTTACAATGTATCCACAAATCAAACGTAGAGCCAGGCAGTTTATTTCGGATGCTACGCTGAGTACGACAAAGGAGCAGTTCGGGGAAAAAGGTCAGATATATGTAAATATGATAATATAATGTTATATTTAAAATGTTCACGGATCTCCTCTTCCTCCACCTCCTCTCCCTCCAAGATACAATTCTCAAAATACCACCATTCATCAGACGGCCCCCGTGGCGTAGTGGTTAGCACATCGCGCTATGACGCCAGGGGTCCAGGGTTCGAATCCCGGCCCGAGCGTGGGTGTTTGTGAGTGTCCATTCATCAATTTCATCATAGGATCACTTATACCCATCTTCGCAATTAGCCAACAGTGTATCAAAAGCGAAGGGAAATAAACGAAATCATTCAATCACCATTCATCTCACCCTATACGTTCATGAGCTGGGTATACGTCCTATTAAGTTTTGCAAATATTTACATCGTATTGAAAATACAAGCCCGTTACGAGGTTAAGGATTAATTGAAAACGTGAAACAGTTCTTGGACGGTCATTCGGGAATCGCTCACCAAACCAAAAAATGTTCTGCACAAAACTTATTTGAAATTAAAGGACCTTTCAATCGAGGTGTCACTCGACTCTCTTTAGAATTTGAAAACTTTCGAGATCCCCCCTGACCCCTGGGAACGCCTTTAGCCGAGCACCACACACTTTCAAAATACCACGTCTCGATAACTCCATGCTTTTTTTGTGGGGCGTCGGTTCCTATGTGTGTAATTTATTATCTGTTTCCAAACTATATGTTCTCTCTCTCTCTCTCTCTCTCTCTCTTTCTCTTCCTGTGTGCGTTTGTGTGTGAAGAGGGGGGAGGCTGATCTCAGCAGGTGATGTGATTAGCACCACGCCCTAGCTGCCGTTACCTCCCGGGCCACCTCCAAGCTCCCATTGCTGGGAAGTTTGGTGAGACCCATAAAGCGCTTATGCATGGATCGAAAATTCCTTTCTGCGATTATCCACACCGGGATTCTACCGAACCCTGGTCTCGCCAGTGGATATTGTGGTGTAGTGGTTAGCGTAGCGTTCTACCAAACCAGAGGTTCTAGATTCGAATTGTGGTACAGCATGGTGGACATGCCATTGCGATTATCCTTTGATCGATTTCATCCATTCATTATTCATCCTCATCGACGCGATTAACTTTGATAAGCAGAAAACGGCGAAAGCAAAAGAATATTTTTACGTATATTTAGATGATCGAAATATTTCACACGTTACATATGAATATAAAATTTTGATGACTTTCAATATTGAGAGCATTGATATGAATTCGTTACATATTTAAATAAGAGATGGCGCAAAATGATATTATTTAATTACATTATACGTTCTCCATCCCTAGCTGTTAAATTCAAAATATTTTCAAAGATTTGTATTCAAATTAGAAAGCAAAAATACTTTTAAACATTGACATCTTATTACTTTTCAAAACCCGGAAGAAATCAATATATGTAAAAGGTTCTCATTGTAAACAATTTGAGGTTTTATTATAATAAAGAGCCACAAGAAATCTTAAGGCATAATCACTAATAGGATTTTATTTCTCCTCTAGGTGTAATGAGCGTCATTCTCTTTTTGGAGAAGGGACCAAATGGTTCCTTCATATCAATAATAATAATAATAATAATAATATACAGATACATACACATAAATAATACAAAATGTTCTAAAGATGATTATTGTCCACCGAGATCATATTAGTATACGGATTTTTCAGCACATGCAGATAATTAAAATTTTGATAGAAATGTCATTTCAGTAAGTAGTCTTCAGTTTGCTTCAACAAGTTTCTCATTTTGTTATTGTCCGCAGATTACAAAATCAATATTTATTTGGTACAGAGTGAATATCTTATCCTGAAACACAATCTGTTGAAGTAATTTGATCCTATTCGTTGATTAAGAGCATCAGTATCAATCAAGGTTAACATAAACCGGTGTCATTTTCTATATATTCTACCAGTACTGGTAACTAAAGTAAAGTAAAGTTCCTCGTGCACGTACTATGAAGGCAGCGGCGTGCCAAGGAGTTTCGAAAGAGAGGGGGGTTACGTATAATTCTTGTTAGTAATCAGTTCTCTTTTTTGCCACCCTTTTCTGTCTTTGGCCTTTTTATTTAAATAAATACTTGGCCAAAGGGTGGTTATGAACTACTCCTACCCCCCTTCGGCACGCCACAACATGAAGGCACACGTAGGGGAGGGGATGGTGGTACGGCCCCATAACATTCCCGATCTCGACCATGTTTGAAGTTGACGTGATCATCACCATGCTCCGGTCATCAAGGCGTGCAAGATATTCCAAGTACATTTGCCATTATGCCCCAAAACATCGTTTCTACATCTAGATTAGAAAGTAAACGAATGCAACTATCATGTGTAGAAGTTTACATGGAGTGCAGTATAAATTAGTTACCTTGCCAACTTCATTTCTAGAATATAAATATTTGATAAAGTGCCTAATGGTTTTTCTAAGTTGAGACAACATAGTGGCTGTATTAGCTTTTAAGGATTTTTCACATTTTAATGTGCAAAGCATTGCTTGTTTCTAAAAGAATATCAGCCATAATAATAATAATAATAAACAAGTGGTTTTTATTCCTATTGAAAATAAATGTTTACTAAAGTGAACACAGCATGAATTGATTGATTGATTGATATGGTTTATTTTACTTCGCTTTCCTGCTACTTTTGGCTACGAAGATGGGAATGAGTGATTATATGATTAAATTGATGAGGAGACACAAAGAACACCCATGTCCAGGCTGGGATGCGAACTCAGGACCCCTGGCGTCGTAACTCCATGTGATAACCATTTCGCCACGGAGGCTGCCACGCACAGAATGCAGACTCGTAGCCAGAATTTAATTTAAGGGGGGAGGGGTCATCCCTTATCAGTAGCCGTCATCTAAAGGCGAAAAAGGTGAGAGGGTGGAAGCCCTGAAGATAAATTTTCCGTAATAATACAACTTATTATGCAATATGTTTAATCCTGTTAAGACTTAGATGGGCAGGCCGTGTGGCACGAATGGGAGAGGTAAGAATAGTTTACAGGATTCTTGTTGGGAAACCTGATGGTAAGAGACCTGTGGGAAGACCAAGACGAAGATGGAGGGAAAACGGTTGAGATGGTCGAGTAGGAAATCGGTAAGGATAAGATTGGATTGATCTTGTCCAGGATAGGAACAGATGGAAGACTTGTATTGCTGCAACAATAAACTTTCGGGTTTAAGAATGCTAGAGTTTTAGTTTAATCCTGTTAAGGAAGTAAATCAATTACCACTATGCACTATTTAAATTAGATATTTGTGGGATTTCGGCTTCCTCTGACTACGTGCCTGACAACATTAATTGATTTGAGAAAATTCGGAACGGAATGAAAATCAGATAATATTTTAAAATATTTTGATACATACTCTTTAAAAATAAGCAACATTGCAACATGTTAGATTAAAAGAAAAGGAAATGGTGTAGATATATTCTAATAAAAATCACCATCACCAGCCTTTGATCGAACTTTGTAAAATTTAACCAAGCTTTCTGATGATCGGATGTCGTGTTCTTGCAATCCACAGGAAATTTAAACATCAGGTCAGTAGGGCTGTATGTTGTCCTCTATTACTGAGCGCCCTATGAAACCTCAGTTTTTAAAGTAACCTACTGACTGCCAGCTTCACTCCCCCCTGCCGAGGTGGGAGATCATCCAACCAGTTATGGGGTGACGTGTGGTCAGCACGACGAACCCCCAGTCGTTGTTGTAGGTTTCCGTGACCGGGTTAAGCTACTCATTCGTACCTCCCTCCCCCCCCCATTTCCTCACGATGGTGGGTGGCCACCGGTCCCATACACTTGTCGGAATCTCAGGAGAAAAGTTGTTACGCTACCCCCAGGAGACTCGAACCTGCGTCCCGTAGCCGGAGCCCAACGCATGACGACTTAGACCGCACGTCCACGGTGAAGGACAGTTTTTAACTTACGTGAGGCGATTTTAGTCCTCAGAGACACGTGTTGATGTTTAGTTATGGTAAGGAGCTTGGCCCCGTATAATGTGACGGGCTCAAATAGCCCAAGTGCTGACCCACCCAAACATTTTCATTTCATTCAACTAATTCGGTACCGAAATACAGATTCACCTTCTCAAGATCTGCCTGCAAAATAGCTACTCTTTTGTTCATTAACAAAATTGTTAGTTTTAGTTTTCTGTTAGTTTTAGTTTACTATTAGTTTTAGACAACTCGGATGAGGGAAGGGGAATAACTTGATTTAGAAAGTTATCACATTTTTATACGCCCAATGTAGCGATTACCGTTTATTCTAATATTAACTCACGATTTATTTCTAATTTAAAGTTCTTGTGGGGTGGGAGTGGATCTCGTTTATCTTAGATCTAAAAGCGGTGGCTTATCATAATTGACGGCTTACTATGAGTTTCAGGTATGTCTACCCTTCGTCTCATCTTTCTCGTTGATCCACCCATGAAAACGTCTCATAACTTTAATTAGGACGAGATTGAAGATATCCATAACAATTGAACAGAGCGAAGGCTGAGTGAATGAGAACTAGTAATTAATGCCAGCCTTCTGTTAAACTCCTTATGATAATTACGTCGCTTCATTAACTTCTGGGTAGATGCATTCATTCTTCTTCTGGGAAATAAGGATTCGAGTGCGCCAAGCTTCACAAATGCAAAAGGTAGAAAAATCAAATGGGTGTCTGGGCATGAGTGTTTTTTGTGTCTCCCTTCATGAATTTCATCAAGGCTCCGGCGTCTGTATCCACAACCAGTAAAATCCTGTGTGGGGTCTGCGCGATTCCCTTTTCATCCATCTTTGCAATTAGCCAAAATGGGCAGAAAACGATGTCAATTAATAAT
Source organism: Lepisma saccharinum (assembly GCF_977018435.1). Classification (NCBI taxonomy): domain Eukaryota; kingdom Metazoa; phylum Arthropoda; class Insecta; order Zygentoma; family Lepismatidae; genus Lepisma; species Lepisma saccharinum. The sequence goes on from NC_139230.1 coordinate 211,921,875, forward strand.
TATTATTCTAAATCCAAATAAATATTCTGGCTTCGTAGAACGTTGCCTCACTTGTGTGCTACGAAGGCCGGCTGGGCATTAGCCATTGTCTGGTTGATTCTTTACCTATTCTAACGCCTCGTTTCGAGAGAACACCTTAAGGTTTGGACTTTTGACCGACGCTAGGACAGTTGTTTTCTAATTTTCCTCTCCTTTCCAAAAACCTATGTGATACTCCAAAATCTGAAGAATTACATGTGCTTAGAATTCCTTCTAGAGCTTTCACGTGAATCTTCGTATGGTTTGAGTTCCCTGTTGTCTAGATAATGGACTCACGTAGCTTCGAAACTATTGATATTATCTAGACAACAGCGAAAGCAAACCACGTGGAAATTCGCGTGAATGCTCTAGAAGGAATTCTAAGCAGATGTAGTTTTGCAGGTTTTGGAATATCAGAGCGGTTTTTCGAAAGGAGAGATAAATTCGAAAACAGCTGCCCTGGCGTCGGCCAAAGGTCCAACCAAGCCTTAAGGTGAACCATTTTTCTTCGCTGTTTTTGCTGATGGTGGCAGGGTGCGAAATCCCGGGGGGACGGGGGAATCCCCCCCACCAACTATGTTGTACTGAAATTTCCCCCCACCGAACTCTTCCGGGGGCAAGAGTTTTTGTGTTAACAACGAACGGTTTGGAATTCGACTGGAATAATATTGATACCATACAAAAAGAGCAAAGAGCCTCATCTCTTAGGACACTGAATCCAGCAATCCCCAGGACACAGAAATTAGACCGACATATTACTTCTCCATTTCTCACCGCCTTTCGTTAGCAACCAAGAAGTATGTAAATATATTAATAAAACACGTAATGACACTTATATGTGAATTTTATGCAGGAAACTATTAGCTTCTTAATGTCTCTTAATTTTTGGCCCTTCTCCCTTACGCAAATCATTGTTCATAGCATCAGTAGTACATCAAAATCTTCAATTAGCAATTACATTTTGAATGAAAGACAGTCGATATAATATATTGTATATTTTATAATATAATTTGATTATTTAATAATTGACACATATATAGTGTGTATTATGTGTGTCTGTATGTCTGTCTGCTCCTTCTTCCCACCAATCTGCAGTGATTTCGCACCCTGGATTGTGAGAATGGAACCTGCTATAGTCTTGAAAATCATTCCATGAAAGAAGAGAAAAAGAGACAATGAAACTCGCATGTTTTTGAATTTCCTGACGAAGTACGTTATTAAATTTTTGAAAATTGCAAAATACCAGAATTTGGCACTTCACTTTAAAACACACACACACACACACACACACACACACACACACACACACACACACACACCCCACACACACACAAATTGTATTTGGAAAATTTCCAGAAGAGGAATTTTAGTTAACTTCTTTCGTGGCATTGGGTATTGGGGCTATGCCCGAAGTGGAAATTCCTGACCGGGGGATGCTTGTGTATTTTCACTACTTTTTTAATCTACAGCCTGTGTTGTTTTAAGAAATTAAACTATGTTGGTTCGAAGCAGGCATTGTTCTCTGCTTATTGGCGTTATTATTTCAATTCATTGTCATCACATTGTGTAATTCAAACCGAATGAATATGGTGGTGGAGAATTCGCCTACTGTTTCTTTCGCCGTTGGGTGTACACTCTGGAAGCGATACTCTTGCAGGCTAATGAGATTCCGGCGCCTGGACACACATACAGTTTGGAATTATGTTTTATGTATTTGTGTGCGTCTCTTCATCCATCTCAGCTGAGGATGCAAAGAAAGTATCAGAAGATATCCCACACTTAATATTTAATCGGCATTGTCTTGTAATCAAGGGGTCCCTGGTTCGATACCCGATGGAGGCACATAGTGGTTCGGATCCCACTTTAAACTTTAGGTCCAGTCTCGATTAGCATTTCTGTGCATAAAGTGGATTTAAAAACAAAACTAAAACTCAAATATATAAGATTGCGAGACTGGTTTTACATTCTGTTTCTTTCGCTCGATGTGGTGAAACCGACTCATTGCCCCCTCCCCCCCCCCGTCATATCTAACATTAAATTAAGCGAATGCAGAACATTGAAATAATGAGAAGGCACACAAAACAACGTTACAATGCATCCACAAATCAAACGTAGAGCCAGGCAGTTTATTTCGGATGCTACGCTGAGTACGACAAAGGAGCAGTTCGGGGAAAAAGGTCAGATATATGTAAATATGATAATATAATGTTATATTTAAAATGTTCGAGGATCTCCTCTTCCTCCTCCTCCTCTCCCTCCAAGATACAATTCTCAAAATACCACCATTCATCAGACGGCCCCCGTGGCGTAGTGGTTAGCACATCGCGCTATGACGCCAGGGGTCCAGGGTTCGAATCCCGGCCCGAGCGTGGGTGTTTGTGAGTGTCCATTCATCAATTTCATCATAGGATCACTTATACCCATCTTCGCAATTAGCCAACAGTGTATCAAAAGCGAAGAGAAATAAACGAAATCATTCAATCACCATTCATCTCACCCTATACGTTCATGAGCTGGGTATACGTCCTATTAAGTTTTGCAATTATTTACATCGTATTGAAAATACAAGCCCGTTACGAGGTTAAGGATTAATTGAAAACGTGAAACAGTTCTTGGACGGTCATTCGGGAATCGCTCACCAAACCAAAAAATGTTCTGCACAAAACTTTTTTGAAATTAAAGGACCTTTCAATCGAGGTGTCACTCGACTCTCTTTAGAATTTGAAAACTTTCGAGATCCCCCCCGACCCCTGGGAACGCCTTTAGCCGAGCACCACACACTTTCAAAATACCACGTCTCGATAACTCCATGCTTTTTTTGTGGGGCGTCGGTTCCTATGTGTGTAATTTATTATCTGTTTCCAAAGTATATGTTCTCTCTCTCTCTCTCTCTCTCTTTCTCTTCCTGTGTGCGTTTGTGTGTGAAGAGGGGGGAGGCTGATCTCAGCAGGTGATGTGATTAGCACCACGCCCTAGCTGCCGTTACCTCCCGGGCCACCTCCAAGCTCCCATTGCTGGGAAGTTTGGTGAGACCCATAAAGCGCTTATGCATGGATCGAAAATTCCTTTCTGCGATTATCCACACCGGGATTCTACCGAACCCTGGTCTCGCCAGTGGATATTGTGGTGTAGTGGTTAGCGTAGCGTTCTACCAAACCAGAGGTTCTAGATTCGAATTGTGGTACAGCATGGTGGACATGCCATTGCGATTATCCTTTGATCGATTTCATCCATTCATTATTCATCCTCATCGACGCGATTAACTTTGATAAGCAGAAAACGGCGAAAGCAAAAGAATATTTTTACGTATATTTAGATGATCGAAATATTTCACACGTTACATATGAATATAAAATTTTGATGACTTTCAATATTGAGAGCATTGATATGAATTCGTTACATATTTAAATAAGAGATGGCGCAAAATGATATTATTTAATTACATTATACGTTCTCCATCCCTAGCTGTTAAATTCAAAATATTTTCAAAGATTTGTATTCAAATTAGAAAGCAAAAATACTTTTAAACATTGACATCTTATTACTTTTCAAAACCCGGAAGAAATCAATATATGTAAAAGGTTCTCATTGTAAACAATTTGAGGTTTTATTATAATAAAGAGCCACAAGAAATCTTAAGGCATAATCACTAATAGGATTTTATTTCTCCTCTAGGTGTAATGAGCGTCATTCTCTTTTTGGAGAAGGGACCAAATGGTTCCTTCATATCAATAATAATAATAATAATAATAATATACAGATACATACACATAAATAATACAAAATGTTCTAAGGATGATTATTGTCCACCGAGATCATATTAGTATACGGATTTTTCAGCACATGCAGATAATTAAAATTTTGATAGAAATGTCATTTCAGTAAGTAGTCTTCAGTTTGCTTCAACAAGTTTCTCATTTTGTTATTGTCCGCAGATTACAAAATCAATATTTATTTGGTACAGAGTGAATATCTTATCCTGAAACACAATCTGTTGAAGTAATTTGATCCTATTCGTTGATTAAGAGCATCAGTATCAATCAAGGTTAACATAAACCGGTGTCATTTTCTATATATTCTACCAGTACTGGTAACTAAAGTAAAGTAAAGTTCCTCGTGCACGTACTATGAAGGCAGCGGCGTGCCAAGGAGTTTCGAAAGAGAGGGGGGTTACGTATAATTCTTGTTAGTAATCAGTTCTCTTTTTTGCCACCCTTTTCTGTCTTTGGCCTTTTTATTTAAATAAATACTTGGCCAAAGGGTGGTTATGAACTACTCCTACCCCCCTTCGGCACGCCACAACATGAAGGCACACGTAGGGGAGGGGATGGTGGTACGGCCCCATAACATTCCCGATCTCGACCATGTTTGAAGTTGACGTGATCATCACCATGCTCCGGTCATCAAGGCGTGCAAGATATTCCAAGTACATTTGCCATTATGCCCCAAAACATCGTTTCTACATCTAGATTAGAAAGTAAACGAATGCAACTATCATGTGTAGAAGTTTACATGGAGTGCAGTATAAATTAGTTAACTTGCCAACTTCATTTCTAGAATATAAATATTTGATAAAGTGCCTAATGGTTTTTCTAAGTTGAGACAACATAGTGGCTGTATTAGCTTTTAAGGATTTTTCACATTTTAATGTGCAAAGCATTGCTTGTTTCTAAAAGAATATCAGCCATAATAATAATAATAATAAACAAGTGGTTTTTATTCCTATTGAAAATAAATGTTTACTAAAGTGAACACAGCATGAATTGATTGATTGATTGATATGGTTTATATTACTTCGCTTTCCTGCTACTTTTGGCTACGAAGATGGGGATGAGTGATTATATGATTAAATTGATGAGGAGACACAAAGAACACCCATGTCCAGGCTGGGATGCGAACTCAGGACCCCTGGCGTCGTAACTCCATGTGATAACCATTTCGCCACGGAGGCTGCCACGCACAGAATGCAGACTCGTAGCCAGAATTTAATTTACGGGGGGAGGGGTCATCCCTTATCAGTAGCCGTCATCTAAAGGCGAAAAAGTTGAGAGGGTGGAAGCCCTGAAGATAAATTTTCCGTAATAATACAACTTATTATGCAATATGTTTAATCCTGTTAAGACTTAGATGGGCAGGCCGTGTGGCACGAATGGGAGAGGTAAGAATAGTTTACAGGATTCTTGTTGGGAAACCTGATGGTAAGAGACCTGTGGGAAGACCAAGACGAAGATGGAGGGAAAACGGTTGAGATGGTCGAGTAGGAAATCGGTAAGGATAAGATTGGATTGATCTTGTCCAGGATAGGAACAGATGGAAGACTTGTATTGCTGCAACAATAAACTTTCGGGTTTAAGAATGCTAGAGTTTTAGTTTAATCCTGTTAAGGAAGTAAATCAATTACCACTATGCACTATTTAAATTAGATATTTGTGGGATTTCGGCTTCCTCTGACTACGTGCCTGACAACATTAATTGATTTGAGAAAATTCGGAACGGAATGAAAATCAGATAATATTTTAAAATATTTTGATACATACTCTTTAAAAATAAGCAACATTGCAACATGTTAGATTAAAAGAAAAGGAAATGGTGTAGATATATTCTAATAAAAATCACCATCACCAGCCTTTGATCAAACTTTGTAAAATTTAACCAAGCTTTCTGATGATCGGATGTCGTGTTCTTGCAATCCACAGGAAATTTAAACATCAGGTCAGTAGGGCTGTATGTTGTCCTCTATTACTGAGCGCCCTATGAAACCTCAGTTTTTAAAGTAACCTACTGACTGCCAGCTTCACTCCCCCCTGCCGAGGTGGGAGATCATCCAACCAGTTATGGGGTGACGTGTGGTCAGCACGACGAACCCCCAGTCGTTGTTGTAGGTTTCCGTGACCGGGTTAAGCTACTCATTCGTACCTCCCTCCCCCCCCCATTTCCTCACGATGGTGGGTGGCCACCGGTCCCATACACTTGTCGGAATCTCAGGAGAAAAGTTGTTACGCTACCCCCAGGAGACTCGAACCTGCGTCCCGTAGCCGGAGCCCAACGCATGACGACTTAGACCGCACGTCCACGGTGAAGGACAGTTTTTAACTTACGTGAGGCGATTTTAGTCCTCAGAGACACGTGTTGATGTTTAGTTATGGTAAGGAGCTTGGCCCCGTATAATGTGACGGGCTCAAATAGCCCAAGTGCTGACCCACCCAAACATTTTCATTTCATTCAACTAATTCGGTACCGAAATACAGATTCACCTTCTCAAGATCTGCCTGCAAAATAGCTACTCTTTTGTTCATTAACAAAATTGTTAGTTTTAGTTTTCTGTTAGTTTTAGTTTACTATTAGTTTTAGACAACTCGGATGAGGGAAGGGGAATAACTTGATTTAGAAAGTTATCACATTTTTATACGCCCAATGTAGCGATTACCGTTTATTCTAATATTAACTCACGATTTATTTCTAATTTAAAGTTCTTGTGGGGTGGGAGTGGATCTCGTTTATCTTAGATCTAAAAGCGGTGGCTTATCATAATTGACGGCTTACTATGAGTTTCAGGTATGTCTACCCTTCGTCTCATCTTTCTCGTTGATCCACCCATGAAAACGTCTCATAACTTTAATTAGGACGAGATTGAAGATATCCATAACAATTGAACAGAGCGAAATAATTAGTTAAGGCTGAGTGAATGAGAACTAGTAATTAATGCCAGCCTTCTGTTAAACTCCTTATGATAATTACGTCGCTTCATTAACTTCTGGGTAGATGCATTCATTCTTCTTCTGGGAAATAAGGATTCGAGTGCGCCAAGCTTCACAAATGCAAAAGGTAGAAAAATCAAATGGGTGTCTGGGCATGAGTGTTTTTTGTGTCTCCCTTCATGAATTTCATCAAGGCTCCGGCGTCTGTATCCACAACCAGTAAAATCCTGTGTGGGGTCTGCGCGATTCCCTTTTCATCCATCTTTGCAATTAGCCAAAATGGGCAGAAAACGATGTCAATTAATAATTATTATTCTAAATCCAAATAAATATTCTGGCTTCGTAGAACGTTGCCTCACTTGTGTGCTACGAAGGCCGGCTGGGCATTAGCCATTGTCTGGTTGATTCTTTACCTATTCTAACGCCTCGTTTCGAGAGAACATCTTAAGGTTTGGACTTTTGACCGACGCTAGGACAGTTGTTTTCTAATTTTCCTCTCCTTTCCAAAAACCTATGTGATACTCCAAAATCTGAAGAATTACATGTGCTTAGAATTCCTTCTAGAGCTTTCACGTGAATCTTCGTATGGTTTGAGTTCCCTGTTGTCTAGATAATGGACTCACGTAGCTTCGAAACTATTGATATTATCTAGACAACAGCGAAAGCAAACCACGTGGAAATTCGCGTGAATGCTCTAGAACAGGGGTTTCCAACTGGCGGCCCGCGGCCGCATGCGGCCCCTGTTGCCTTTTTCTGCGGCCCGCGAAGCCAGTTTGCAAAATACATTAATTTTATTTAATTTTATTAAAATACGTTCTTTTTTTACTGAAGGAACGGATGTTCTGTGAAGAAAGACAATATCACAGGTAGAATTGGTTTTGCAGTCAATAATGATAATCAGAAGAATCTAAAGTGCCGTAACTTTCTCTTCACACCATGCATTCCATCCCTTCGCTATGTGGAATGAACTCGTCTGCTTCTGCTTGTGTTCAGAAACAAACTGCAGATAGGCGCTATAGAGATCTGTTTTTCTACGCACGAAGTAAGAAGAGATTTTCAGTGTTCCAACTCGGATTGTACTGTGACTGATTGTTAAAGTTTGTGCAAATATCGAAATGAGCAATATCTCCAAAAAACGTAAGATTGAAAATTAAAATAGCTTCTCTCCAACTTGAATTGCGTGATTTGCAAGGCGATGTGTTCCTTCAAACTAGGCAAGAAAAGGGGCCAGAGTTTTTCAAATACCTGTCAAATGAACGTTTTCCAAACCTTCATAGTTTTGGGCAAAGAATGACATCGATGTTTGGCAGCACATACACATGTGAAAGTGTTTTTTCTTCAATGAAGTTCATCAAGAACCGCTACAGAAGCCGACTGGCAGATTCTTCACTGCTTCACCTTCTGAGACTTTCAAATACAGAAATTCAAATACAACTTTAATAAAACAAGCAGATCGGGCTCAATTTTCACATTGAACACTTACTATGAAGGATTCTTATTTGTATGGTGTGTCTTTAATTTCTTTCAATTCATCAATAAGTATTGGGTTTTTGTGAAATAAATTGTAATTATACAATTTTGATTTGTAATTCCATTGTTTTATTGCCTCATTTTAGAAATTAGGTCATGCGAAAGTACTACATTTTCAGTTCAGTACTTACAATTTTTGTAATTTTTAATCCCCACCCAAAAAAAAAAAAAAATGCGGCCCGCCTATCAACTGCTGGATATAATTTTGGCCCTCGGACCTTTTGAAGTTGGAAACCACTGCTCTAGAAGGAATTCTAAGCAGATGTAATTTTGCAGGTTTTGGAATATCAGAGCGGTTTTTCGAAAGGAGAGATAAATTCGAAAACAGCTGCCCTGGCGTCGGCCAAAGGTCCAACCAAGCCTTAAGGTGAACCATTTTTCTTCGCTGTTTTTGCTGATGGTGGCAGGGTGCGAAATCCCGGGGGGACGGGGGAATTCCCCCCCACCAACTATGTTGTACTGAAATTTCCCCCCACCGAACTCTTCCGGGGGGAAGAGTTTTTGTGTTAACAACGAACGGTTTGGAATTCGACTGGAATAATATTGATACCATACAAAAAGAGCAAAGAGCCTCATCTCTTAGGACACTGAATCCAGCAATCCCCAGGACACAGAAATTAGACCGACTTATTACTTCTCCATTTCTCACCGCCTTTCGTTAGCAACCAAGAAGTATGTAAATATATTAATAAAACACGTAATGACACTTATATGTGAATTTTATGCAGGAATCTATTATCTTCTTAATGTCTCTTAATTTTTGGCCCTTCTCTCTTACGCAAAACATTCTTCATAGCATCACTAGTACATCAAAATCTTCAATTAGCAATTACATTTTGAATGAAAGACAGTCGATATAATACACTGTAAAAAAAAATACACTTTCTGCACACTTCCTAGAAACTACTTTTGATCACTTCTTGTACACATTAAATGTGCACAAGAAGTGTACAGGAAGTGCTTCAATAGTGTACACGAAGTGCTAAAAAGTGTACAAAAAGTGCAGCAAAAGAAGTGTACAGGAAGTGTGCAAGAAGTACTTCCAATATAAAGGTATCCCAAAAGTGTGTAAGAAGTGTGCTGCAGAAACTACTTTTGATCACTTCTGGTAAACTTTACACATTTGCAACACTTCTTGCACACATGAGAAATATCGCAATTCAGTACTCATACTTAGTTTCTAGAATAAAAATACAGTTGACTCACGTTTAACTTGACAATTGAAGGAGGAAAAAGCAACAACTTTCAACCGTGAACCTTAAATTTTGTGAGGTGCGTGTTTGTTTTTCTGCGACACTTTTTTTTTTTTTTTTTTTTTTTTTTGTCCTCGTTTTCCATTTAGAAGGCTACACCTTCTCTTTGGTAAGTGAATTGTTTTCATAAATGTTTTCCCTTGCAAGGTGATGGTCTAAGTGTGTTTTCAGTATTGAAGTGGTACAAATTTACTTATTCTGGGGGTAGTTCACTTAGATGTTATTTATTCAGTAGTGGGAAAATTACTTGTTAGGAAAGTAATAATTTGCTATGGTGCGGCATGTGTTGGATATATCACGTGCCGTAGTTCCGGAGGATGATGGATTATATACAGCTGATAATCAGGATGCTGTGGATCTATCAGGAAGGTATACATGGTTAAGAGATGCTGTAATGGTGTGCAGTGGTAAGTGGGAAGGCAGTCGTGTAGAGCATCTTCGTACATTGTGCTGAGAAGTTGTGGATGGTGCGAGTTCATTCGACCAGTTATATATTTGTGACGGATGGCTTCGATGTGGGTTGTGATTTCCGGGAAGGTTATTCGCTCCTATAGTAGTCGTGTAGGACTTGGTAGGACTACTCTGAAGGCCAAACGAAGAGCATGTCTTTCCAGAACTTGTAGTTTGTGATAGAATGAGTCTGGCGCTGATATCCATGCAGTGTGGCCGTAAATTATTGCTGGTCGAAGGAAAGCCTTGTAGGTATGTAGGACAACCTGGGAGTTGAGTCCCCAGGATGTTCCAATTAGCCGTTTGAGCAAGCTCAGACGATTTGTAGCTTTTTGGACGATGTTGAGCAATTGAGGTTTCCAGGTTAGCTTGGAGTCAAATATGACTCCCAGGTATTTTGCAGTGGTGGCAGGCAGAATTGGAGTTCCCCGTATTTTGATGTTTAATAATGTTGGGTTCCTTTGGATCTTCGAGCGACAGCCTGTCTGCAGAAACACCAATGCTTGTGTTTTGAGAGCATTAATTGTGAGACGCCATGTGTCACACCATCTTTGGAAGGAGTTTATAGCTGGTTGGAGAGTTTTGTTTATAGCTTGGATGGTTGAACAACAGGCGAGAAATGCGGTGTCGTCAGCGAATTGGTAGATAGAAACTTGTGGGGGTTTTGGCATATCGGCAACGTATAGTATGTAGAGTAATGGTGATAAAGCAGCACCCTGTGGAACGCCAGAGTAAGGGAAAATGGGGTATGACATTGCTCCATTTACAGTGACATAGGCGACCCTATTTGTTAGGAAGCTGTGTACTAATCTGACATAGGAAAGCGGTAGGTGGAATTTATGGAGCTTGTAGATGAGCCCAGTATGCCATACTTTGTCAAATGCTTTCTCCAGGTCGAATAGTACTAGGCAGGATGGTTTGGATGTGTTGAAATGATTTGTGATGCGAGTCGTTAGTTTTAATAAATTATCAAGGACACTGTGTTGAGGTCTAAAGCCTGCTTGGTGCGACGGAAGTAAACTGTGTGCTTGTAAGTGCATGTGTATGCGTCGAACAATGATGCGTTCGAATATTTTGCTAAAGGTTGATGTGAGCTGAATAGGTCGATAGTTTGTTGGGTTGGTACTATCTTTGTTTGGTTTTGGGAACATTAGAACCTTTGAAATCTTCCAGTCTGTCGGGTAGTGTCCTGTGCGGAGGATAAAATTGTAGATAATGGCCAGAAAGGACAGCAATGCAAGCGGGGCCTGTTTAATCAATACGTATGTGATATTGTCCAATCCGGGAGCAGTGTTTCTCTTCCTACGCACAGTATTGATAATATCGTCTGTTGTGATAGGAACAGTTAGAGAATTTGTAGGATCAATAGTGTGCGTATTACTGGGTTGCAGTTGCCTGTTATTGGGGTTTGTGACTCTGTCAATTTTGGTCTGGAGGCGGAGATTTGGAGCTAGTTGTGGTGTTGGAATGAAAGTGTCTTGCAAGACATTTGCGAAGGCATAAGCTTTTTCAGTGTCTGTGTTTAGAGCTGCGTCCTTGATTGTTATCGGATAAGGAGTACTACTGGATTGTCCAGTGAGCACCTTGAAACGTTTCCAGTATTTGGTGGGATGGCTTTCGTCACTCAATTGGTTGCACGTTTCAATCCATCGACGTTGTTTATAAGCTTTTATATAGTTATGAACTGTACGCAGCCATTGACGGTGTAAGTTAAGGGATTCGGGATTTCTGGTCTGGAGGTAGTCCCTGTATGCTCGTCGTGATGCTGTGATTAGGTGAAGATATTGCGGAGGTAGCTTTGGTTTGTAACTATTGAGAGTCGTCGTAGGTATGTTAGTGGTTGCCGCACTGGTAATCTGAGCAGTAAGATGTTCCACCGCCGTATCGAGTTCCTCTGAATTGTTTGGTTCTGGATGCGGGTGAGAAAAAGCATTCTGTAGCTTTTCACTATATGCCTCCCAGTTCGCTTTGTTGTAACACCAGATTTTTCGAGGTTGTATTGTACTGCTCGTATTGCGGTTACTAAGATTTAAGGTAATTTTCACTGGGTCATGGTCACTGCCGATGGAATCCAGCACAGATATGTTCAAGCAGGCACTTAGAGATGTTGATGTTATAACAACGTCAGGGGTAGTATTACTTATGGGACGTGTGGCTCTGGGCAGTACATGGAATTCTGCTGTAGTGTTTTGGTCCAGAAATTGTAAAAAGTTTGTTTTGTCTTGCATGGTTCGACTATGATAATTGATGTCCGCTGCTATGATATAATGTTTGCTAAGGGTTTGGATATGTTGAAAGAATTGGTATGGAATAGTTTCCCCTGGTCTTACATAGATGGTAGCAAATGTAACGACCCGGGATGGAAAGTAGATGGTACTAGCAGTATGTTCTGGCAAGTGGAAGTGTGGTGGGAAGGTAACTGTTCGATATGGTAATTTTCTATCTACTCCAATTGCTGTGCCGCCGTTTACTCTTAAGCCCGGCGGACCATCGTGGCGTAAGATGTTGTATGGTGGAATATGACAGATCATTTTTGGAGCAAGATAGGTTTCGTTTAGCGCAAAGCAGTGAACAGATTCTTCCAAAAGCAGGTGTTGCAATAAAGCTTTTCGTTTAGAAACGGATCGGATATTTAAAAATAGAAAATTATACATATTCCGTACTGCCATATTCAAAACCTTAAACCGCAGTTTCCAAGTGGGATATGTGGAAATGCACGTGAGGACCAGAGTATGTTGCATGGAGTTGCAAGTTGAAAATTGTTTTTGCAGATGCTGTTACTTGGGTTAATATGTGCGTTCTTAAAAATGGGTGCACATTTTGGAGAGTCAGGGTGAAGAAACGTATTAGATCTTCCACTGTTACTGGATGTCGTAGTGAATTGTCAGGTTCTGTAGCAGTGTCGTTGGTGCGCAGGGGAACTGTTAGATCAGGGTGTTCAGGTATTGCATCTGGCTTGGCTTTGCATTTGTAACTATATGTAGGATGGTTTTCCGTACATGTGACACATTTTGGTGCAGCAGTTTGGTTTTGACATTCTCTGGTTGAATGGGGTCCTGAACAGTATCCGCATTTATCTCGGTTTGGACATGCAGCGGTAGTGTGCTTGTTATACTGTTGGCATTTTTCGCACCGCAATGGAAGAGGTTGTTGAGAACGGGATGGTTCAACTTTGTACCTGCGTCTGTATATGTATGCTCCACTGTGTAGTAGGGTGTCTACAGCATTTTGTGAGTCTGTTAGGACCCGCACCATGTATGTGGGTCCGTTGTTATTGCGAATACGGATACATTTGCGGATTTGTACACCTTCGCATTCCAGTTCCTCAAAAATCTCTTCGTCTGTTAGACTAGGTTCTACACCCCTGATGACAACTGATAGTAGTGGGGATTTATGTGGTGGTGGTGGTTGTTTTTGAATGGAAGCATTTAGTGTTTGGATGTTTGCTTTGGCTCCATAGATTTCAAAAGAAGCTTTGTTTCTAATTAGTTTTGCAAAGTCTGGATCTGGTGATTTCAATATGATGCCATTACGGGTGAACAGTATTTGTGCAATTTGTGCCCTTGGTACATACTTAGATGTTTGTTGGAACACATGTTTTGCTGTATTGAATTTGGTGTCGTAATTGGTGAGCAGGAAGTTGTATAAGCTGTTATCCTGTTGTTTGGAGTTTAGTTGGGTTGCATGAGCTGTATTTCCTGTATCTCGTTTAATTGGTGATCTAGATCGTTGACGTTGAGGTAGAGGTAATCCTTCATAGGAATTGCGACGTCGGTGTTTTGTGGAATAGCTGGACGTTTGCATTGGATCATTGGTACTTCGTGAATCGAGCATCGTCTCGGAGTTTGGACCGTCCGTCCGTTTAGTACCTCCGGTGAAGGTTTTCACCCCTTCTCGCTGTCGTAGCAGCGTTGCAGGAAGACCATGATGCATATCAGAAGACCACAACCGTGAGTTGTTTATATGATCCAATAGAACAAACGCAAATCCTATGGGAAAAGAGGCACAAACTCAAACCAACTGACAACTCAATCCAAAGAAGCGAATCCAAATTCCAAACTAATTGTAGAGCCCAAGACAAAAGAAGAGGAAGGATGAAGGTAGTAAGGGAAAACAGTTTCAAAAAATAGTGCAAGTCGTATGTCTGCTCCACTCAACGTGTTCAACCAAAAAGGTTCCTCGCAATCACCTAACCACCGTATAGGCACAATTGGTACCGTTTGTCCGTTCCAGACTTACGGCTTCCACCTGGAATAATTGGCCCACGATGAGTGACACAAGAGAGACCGACTTACGATTACCTATACCTTGATGTTCTTCTGCGACACTTTTTTTTTTTTTTTTTTTTTTTTTTTGTCCTCGTTTTCCATTTAGAAGGGTACACCTTCTCTTTGGTAAGTGAATTGTTTCCATAAATGTTTTCCCTTGCAAGGTGATGGTCTAAGTGTTTTCAGTAATGAAGTGGTACATATTTACTTATTCTGAGGGTAGTTCACTTAGATCTTATTTATGCAGTAGTGGGAAAATTACTTCAGTTAGGAAAGTAATAATTTGTTATGGTGCGGCATGTGTTGGATATATCACGTGCCGTAGTTCCGGAGGATGATGGATATTATACAGCTGGTAGTCAGGATGCTGTGGATCTATCAGGAAGGTGTACATGGTTAAGAGATGCTGTAATGGTGTGCAGTGGTATGTGGGAAGGCAGTCGTGTAGAGCATCTTCGTACATTGTGCTAAGAAGTTGTGGATGGTGCGAGTTCATTCGACCAGTTATATATTTGTGACGGATGGCTTCGATGTGGGTTGTGATTTCGGGAAAGGTTATTCGCTCGTACAGTAGTCGTGTAGGACTTGGTAGGACTACTCTGAAGGCCAAACGAAGAGCATGTCTTTCCAGAACTTGTAGTTTGTGATAGAATGAGTCTGGGGCTGATATCCATGCAGTGTGGCCGTAAGTAATTGCTGGTCGAAGGAAAGCCTCGTAGGTATGTAGGACAACCTGGGAGTTGAGTCCCCAGGATGTTCCAATTAGCCGTTTGAGCAAGCTCAGACGATTTGTAGCTTTTTGGACGATGTTGAGCAATTGAGGTTTCCAGGTTAGCTTGGAGTCAAATATGACTCCCAGGTATTTTGCAGTGGTGGCAGGCAGAATTGGAGTTCCCCGTATTTTGATGTTTAATAATGTTGGGTTCCTTTGGATCTTCGAGCGACAGCCTGTCTGTAGAAACACCAATGCTTGTGTTTTGAGAGCATTAATTGTGAGACGCCATGTGTCACACCATCTTTGGAAGGAGTTTATAGCTGGTTGGAGAGTTTTGTTTATAGCTTGGATGGTTGAACAACAGGCGAGAAATGCGGTGTCGTCAGCGAATTGGTAGATTGAAACTTGTGGGGGTTTTGGCATATCGGCAACGTATAGTATGTAGAGTAATGGTGATAAAGCAGCACCCTGTGGAACGCCAGAGTAAGGGAAAATGGGGTATGACATTGCTCCATTTACAGTGACATAGGCGACCCTATTTGTTAGGAAGCTGTGTACTAATCTGACATAGGAAAGCGGTAGGTGGAATTTATGGAGCTTGTAGATGAGCCCAGTATGCCATACTTTGTCAAATGCTTTCTCCAGGTCGAATAGTACTAGGCAGGATGGTTTGGATGTGTTGAAATGATTTGTGATGCGAGTCGTTAGTTTTAATAAATTATCAAGGACACTGTGTTGAGGTCTAAAGCCTGCTTGGTGCGACGGAAGTAAACTGTGTGCTTGTAAGTGCATGTGTATGCGTCGAACAATGATGCGTTCGAATATTTTGCTAAAGGTTGATGTGAGCTGAATAGGTCGATAGTTTGTTGGGTTGGTACTATCTTTGTTTGGTTTTGGGAACATTAGAACCTTTGAAATCTTCCAGTCTGTCGGGTAGTGTCCTGTGCGGAGGATAAAATTGTAGATAATGGCCAGAAAGGACAGCAATGCAAGCGGGGCCTGTTTAATCAATACGTATGTGATATTGTCCAATCCGGGAGCAGTGTTTCTCTTCCTACGCACAGTATTGATAATATCGTCTGTTGTGATAGGAACAGTTAGAGCATTTGTAGGATCAATAGTGTGCGTATTACTGGGTTGCAGTTGCCTGTTATTGGGGTTTGTGACTCTGTCAATTTTGGTCTGGAGGCGGAGATTTGGAGCTAGTTGTGGTGTCGGAGTGAAAGTGTCTTGCAAGGCATTTGCGAAGGCATAAGCTTTTTCAGTGTCTGTGTTTAGAGCTGCGTCCTTGATTGTTATGGGATAAGGAGTACTACTGGATTGTCCAGTGAGCACCTTGAAACGTTTCCAGTATTTTGTGGGATGGCTTTCGTCACTCAATTGGTTGCACGTTTCAATCCATCGACGTTGTTTATAAGCTTTTATATAGTTATGAACTGTACGCAGCCATTGACGGTGTAAGTTAAGGGATTCAGGATTTCTGGTCTGGAGATAGTCCTGTATGCTCGTCGTGATGCTGTGATTAGGTGAAGATATTGCGGAGGTAGCTTTGGTTTGTAACTATTGAGAGTGGTCGTAGGTATGTTAGTGGTTGCCGCACTGGTGATCTGAGCAGTAAGATGTTCCACCGCCGTATCGAGTTCCTCTGAATTGTTTGGTGGTGGATGCGGGTGAGAAAAAGCATTCTGTAGCTTTTCACTATATGCCTCCCAGTTCGCTTTGTTGTAACACCAGATTTTTCGAGGTTGTATTGTACTGCTCGTATTGCGGTTACCAAGATTTAAGGTAATTTTCACTGGGTCATGGTCACTGCCGATGGAATCCAGCACAGATATGTTCAAGCAGGCACTTAGAGATGTTGATGTTATAACAACGTCAGGGGTGGTGTTACTTATGGGACGTGTGGCTCTGGGCAGTACATGGAATTCTGCTGTAGTGTTTTGGTCCAGAAATTGTAAAAAGTTTGTTTTGTCTTGCATGGTTCGACTATGATAATTGATGTCCGCTGCTATGATATAATGTTTTCTAAGGGTTTGGATATGTTGAAAGAATTGGTATGGAATAGTCTCCCCTGGTCTTACATAGATGGTAGCAAATGTAACGACTCGGGATGGAAAGTAGATGGTACTAGCAGTATGTTCTGGCAAGTGGAAGTTTGGTGGGAAGGTAACTGTTCGATATGGTAATTTTCTATCTACTCCAATTGCTGTGCCGCCGTTTACTCTTAAGCCCGGCGGACCATCGTGGCGTAAGATGTTGTATGGTGGAATATGACAGATCATTTTTGGAGCAAGATAGGTTTCGTTTAGCGCAAAGCAGTGAACAGATTCTTCCAAAAGCAGGTGTTGCAATAAAGCTTTTCGTTTAGAAACGGATCGGATATTTAAAAATAGAAAATTATACATATTCCGTACTGCCATATTCAAAACCTTAAACCGCAGTTTCCAAGTGGGATATGTGGAAATGCACGTGAGGACCAGAGTATGTTGCATGGAGTTGCAAGTTGAAAATTGTTTTTGCAGATGCTGTTACTTGGGTTAATATGTGCGTTCTTAAAAATGGGTGCACATTTTGGAGAGTCAGGGTGAAGAAACGTATTAGATCTTCCACTGTTACTGGATGTCGTAGTGAATTGTCAGGTTCTGTAGCAGTGTCGTTGGTGCGCAGGGGAACTGTTAGATCAGGGTGTTCAGGTATTGCATCTGGCTTGGCTTTGCATTTGTAACTGTATGTAGGATGGTTTTCCGTACATGTGACACATTTTGGTGCAGCAGTTTGGTTTTGACATTCTCTGGTTGAATGGGGTCCTGAACAGTATCCGCATTTATCTCGGTTTGGACATGCAGCGGTAGTGTGCTTGTTATACTGTTGGCATTTTTCGCACCGCAATGGAAGAGGTTGTTGAGAACGGGATGGTTCAACTTTGTACCTGCGTCTGTATATGTATGCTCCACTGTGTAGTAGGGTGTCTACAGCATTTTGTGAGTCTGTTAGGACCCGCACCATGTATGTGGGTCCGTTGTTATTGCGAATACGGATACATTTGCGGATTTGTACACCTTCGCATTCCAGTTCCTCAAAAATCTCTTCGTCTGTTAGACTAGGTTCTACACCCCTGATGACAACTGATAGTAGTGGGGATTTATGTGGTGGTGGTGGTTGTTTTTGAATGGAAGCATTTAGTGTTTGGATGTTTGCTTTGGCTCCATAGATTTCAAAAGAAGCTTTGTTTCTAATTAGTTTTGCAAAGTCTGGATCTGGTGATTTCAATATGATGCCATTACGGGTGAACAGTATTTGTGCAATTTGTGCCCTTGGTACATACTTAGATGTTTGTTGGAACACATGTTTTGCTGTATTGAATTTGGTGTCGTAATTGGTGAGCAGGAAGTTGTATAAGCTGTTATCCTGTTGTTTGGAGTTTAGTTGGGTTGCATGAGCTGTATTTCCTGTATCTCGTTTAATTGGTGATCTAGATCGTTGACGTTGAGGTAGAGGTAATCCTTCATAGGAATTGCGACGTCGGTGTTTTGTGGAATAGCTGGACGTTTGCATTGGATCATTGGTACTTCGTGAATCGAGCATCGTCTCGGAGTTTGGACCGTCCGTCCGTTTAGTACCTCCGGTGAAGGTTTTCACCCCTTCTCGCTGTCGTAGCAGCGTTGCAGGAAGACCATGATGCATATCAGAAGACCACAACCGTGAGTTGTTTATATGATCCAATAGAACAAACGCAAATCCTATGGGAAAAGAGGCACAAACTCAAACCAACTGACAACTCAATCCAAAGAAGCGAATCCAAATTCCAAACTAATTGTAGAGCCCAAGACAAAAGAAGAGGAAGGATGAAGGTAGTAAGGGAAAACAGTTTCAAAAAATAGTGCAAGTCGTATGTCTGCTCCACTCAACGTGTTCAACCAAAAAGGTTCCTCGCAATCACCTAACCACCGTATAGGCACAATTGGTACCGTTTGTCCGTTCCAGACTTACGGCTTCCACCTGGAATAATTGGCCCACGATGAGTGACACAAGAGAGACCGACTTACGATTACCTATACCTTGATGTTCTTCTGCGACACACGTACCTTCTACTTATATAGTCCAGAATCAAAAAGGTTGCTCATGGGAGATTCACTTTTATTCACTGCAGTACATTTTCTTCTTTAATTTGTATCTTAAATGTTCACATATTTTTCGAAGAGTGTTAAAGCACAATTTTTCACTATGATTACAATCAAACGTATCATTATTTGTTGTACAAAAACTTATGTTTCTTGTACACATTTTGACCGAACCATCTAGCGGCCGGTGTAGGAACAACCAGCCCCCCGAAGTTAACGATCTGTTTTGGTGTGCTTTAAATATGAATAGTTCGATTTAAGAAAATCTATTAATTTCCTCGGAACATTCAACTTGCTCCTTCTTCAATTTTAATGAGATTTATCCAATTATCAAATTGGTACATTAAACAAAAAAGTATTGATAGTTTCATGATGCAATGCGATTTCCATGTGTTCCAGGAAAAAATAGTTATATTTTGTTATTGTTTAACGTTGCTTGCTTTCAAGTGTGTTACTGCTTTATATAATGAAATTGATTTATGTTCATAAGATATTCATTTGTCAAAAAAGTATAAAATAACAATCGATATGACCAACAACACAAAATGAAATCATGTGCTACAAAAGTGTACAAGAAGTGTACAGACTTGCTTTAAACAAAAGTGTACAGAAAGCGTTGAAGAAGTGCACACAACTTTGAATGTGTCCCCAAAGTGTGCAACAAGTGTACAAAATTTCGTCATTTCGGGTCGCACACATCTAGAACACTTTAAGTACACTTTTGCAACACCTTCAGTACACATCTTGTGCATATTATATGCAAGAAAGTGTACCAAAAGTGTACAAGAAGTGTATTTTTTTTACAGTGTATATTGTATATTTTATAATATAATTTGGTTATTTAATAATTGACACCACATATTTAGTGTATATATATATATATATATATATATATATATATATAGTGTATTATGTGTGTCTGTATATTTGTCTGCTCCTTCCCCCCACCAATCTGCAGTGATTTCGCACCCTGGATTGTGAGAATGGAACCTGCTATAGTCTTGAAAATCATTCCATGAAAGAAGAGAAAAAGAGACAATGTGAAACTCGCATGTTTTTGAATTTCCTGACGAAGTACGTTATTAAATTTTTGAAAATTGCAAAATACCAGAATTTGGCACTTCACTTTAAAACACACACACACACACACACACACACACACACACACACACACACACTTACACACACACACAAATTGTATTTGGAAAATTTCCGGAAGAGGAATTTTAGTTAACTTCTTTCGTGGCATCGGGTATTGGGGCTATGCCCGAAGTGGAAATTCCTGACCGGGGGATGCTTGTGTATTTTCACTACTTTTTTAATCTACTGCCTGTGTTGTTTTAAGAAATTAAACTATGTTGGTTCGAAGCAGGCATTGTTCTCTGCTTATTGGCGTTATTATTTCAATTCATTGTCATCACATTGTGTAATTCAAACCGAATGAATATGGTGGTGGAGAATTCGCCTACTGTTTCTTTCGCCGTTGGGTGTACACTCTGGAAGCGATACTCTTGCAGGCTAATGAGATTCCGGCGCCTGGACACACATACAGTTTGGGATTATGTTTTATGTTTTGGGGAATATCACCAAATCAAAGGATGTTGGCTTACCTTCTTGTTTATTCTAGATGAACACTACAGCTACACTACAAACACTGAGTAATGCCGAAGAAAACACTGAGTAATACCGAAGGAGACCGCTCCCGTCGTTGTCCTCGCGATGCCTAAAATCTCCCTCTCTCTCTCTTTTTCGTCCCCAGTCTATCACCCCTTCTTCCAGGGGTCAAATCACCTCGCGTCTGGCAAGGCGGTTCCTTCTCCCCCCGTTAGGTGGCAGCAAAAGTCAGCGGCTTTCGGTGGCTGTCGCTACACCAGCCCCCCACGGAGAAAAAGGGTTACACCTTGTGTGGGAAGCGAAATGTTACGCGTCGACCAGAACGGGTGACGTAGTCACCTTTTGGTGACGGACTCTCTTGACGTTGCGCCGATGGTGGTTGGTTTGGGGGGGGGTGCGTTGGTGTCTCTGAGGAATCCTTGGTTGGTGGGACGTCCTCCGTCCAGGTGTAGGCTGGTTTGACCCGGTCAATTCTGACGCGGGTCTCACGACCGTTGAGACGCAGGGTGAAGGTCTTGCCGTCTTTGCTTATAACTTGGTGTGGTCCGGAATACGGTGGTTGGAGGCTCCCTCGTACTTAGTCGTCACGGAGAAAGACGTGGGTGCAGGTTGACAGGTCCTTGAATACGAAGGTGCTGGGTTGATTGTGACGGGAACCGGATTGTGTTCGCAGGCGAGCCATGTGTTGCCGAAGTCTGGAAATCAGGTCGGAAGGGTCTTCCATCCGGGTGGCTGTTGGTGGCACGATGAGCTCTCCTGGGAGTCGGAGAGGTTCGCCGTACACCAATTCGGCAGGCGATGCTGCGAGGTCATCTTTGATGGCTGCGCGAATCCCAAGGAGCAAGAGGGGCAGGGCTTTTATCCAGGTGGAGCCAGGGTGGCACATGAGTGCTGCCTTGAGGTGGCGGTGAAAGCGCTCGACCATGCCGTTGGCGCACGGGTGGTAGCTGGTGGTGCGATGGCGCTCGGAGCCGATGGTCCGTCCTAGTTCGCGGAAGAGTTCTGATTCAAATTGCCGCCCTTGATCTGTTGTGATGCGGGCGGGGGAACCGAATCGCGAGATCCAACACGATGTGAAGGCCGTCGCGACGTCCGCCGCGGTGATGCGTTCCAAGGGGAAGGCTTCGGGCCAACGGGTGAAACGGTCCACGGCTGTCAGGCAGTACTTATAGGGTCCCGCTGATGGGAGAGGCCCGATCAGATCGATGTGCACGTGCTGAAACCTTGCAGACGGAGGAACGAAATTGCCCAATGGGGCGTGCACGTGTCGGGAAACTTTGGTGCGCTTGCAGTCTTGGCACGATCAGGCCCAAGCGCGACAGTCTTGCTGGACTCTGGGCCAGACGAAACGCGACGCGATTAGGCGCGCGGATGCTCGGGTACCGGGATGACTGAGGCCGTGCAAGGCATCAAATATGCGACGGCGGTGCGCGGCGGGTACATACGGCCGGGGTTTCGCGGTGGAGGTGTCGCAGTTGAGCTTGACTTCGGTGCCAGGTATGTCCATGAGCTGGAGGTGGAGATCGCAATCGCCGTTCAGGAGCTCACGGAGCTCATCGTCCTCTTCTTGGGCGGAGGCGAGGGAGCGCTGATCGGGGGAGGGGGTGTTCCCGCGAACTGCGTCCACCCGCGATAGCGCGTCCGCCACCACGTTAGAGGTGCCTTCAATGTAGCGGATGTCCGTGGTAAACTGAGCGATGAAGGAAAGTTGGTTGAGTTGCACTGGAGGTAGTTTGTCACGCCGCTGCTGGAATGCGTAGGTGATGGGCTTGTGATCCACGTATATGGTGCAGTGTTGCGCTTCCAGGATGTGACCAAAATGCTGAACGGCTGCGTAGACTGCGAGAAGTTCGCGGTAGTACGGTGGCCACTCGGTCTGCTTGGTGGTGAGTTTCCGGGAGAAAAAGGCGAGGGATTGCCACGAGCCGTTGGCAAACTGTTGCAGGCATGCACCGACGGAGGTGGCGGAGGCATCGGTGAAAAGTCCCAGCGGGGCTTCGGGATGCGGATGGGCCAGGAGCGTGGCGTTGGCAAGGCTGGTCTTGCAGGCCTCGAAAGCTTGTTCTAGGTCCGGCGTCCATGGGAATGGCTGGGATCCTCGGAGGGTGGTGACGGCAGCATGCAGAGGAGCTTGGTGTTCGGCAGAGGATGGCAGGAAACGACGGTAGAAGTTGATCATGCCGAGGAAGCGACGCACGCCGCGAGCCGTGGCTGGTCGTTTGAAGTCCTGTAGGTCTGCGATGCGGTCGGGAAGCGGTCGTGTGCCGGCAGCGGAGACTTCGTACCCAAGGAACGTGACGGAGGGTGTCCCAATCACACACTTCTGGGTGTTAATCAGGATGCCGTGGTCCGAGAGACGTCCGAAGAGGGCGCGTAGGTGTTCGCGGTGTTCCTCGTGGTTGCGTGATGAGACGAGTATATCGTCGATGAATGGAAAGCAGAAATCCAGTCCTGAGAGCACTTCGTCGATGAAACGCTGGAACGTCTGCCCGGCGTTGCGTAGTCCGAAGGTCATATATGGGAACTCGAACAACCCGAATGGCGTGGTGATCGCTGTCTTCGGGATGTCGTCTGGGTGGACAGGAATTTGTGTGTACGCCTTGACCAAGTCGATGACAGAGAAGACGGTGCATCCGTGGAGGTGGTTGCTGAAATCGTGGATGTGCCTCACTGGATAGCTGTCGGGAATCGTCCGGGCATTGACACCACGGTAGTCTCCGCACGGTCTCCAGCCCTCCGTTTTCTTGGGTACCATGTGCAGCGGCGAAGACCAGGGGCTGTCGGAGCGACGTGCGGTGCCTTCGCGCAACATGGAGTCGAATTCGGCCTTGGCTATTTGTAGGCGATCTGGAGCGAGGCGGCGAGGTCGGCTGGACACGGGGGGGGGGGGGGCGGGGTGGTCCGGATGTAGTGAACCGTGGAGTGACGCACTTCTCGCGGCGTGCCGGCGGGACGCGTGAGCGTCGGGAAATCGGCTAGGACGTCGCTGTATGAAGAATCGTCCGACAAGGCCTTGATGCTGGGTTGCGTGGTGTTCGTTGGCTGGCAGGGAGCCGAGAGT
Source organism: Lepisma saccharinum (assembly GCF_977018435.1). NCBI lineage: Eukaryota > Metazoa > Arthropoda > Insecta > Zygentoma > Lepismatidae > Lepisma > Lepisma saccharinum. The sequence goes on from NC_139230.1 coordinate 211,945,603, forward strand.
CCCGTTCGTCCGTCGAGCAGGCGCTTGTTGCGACAATCCGGTAGCAGCTCGAAGTGGTCCAGGAAGTCCGATCCGATGATGGGCACGGAAACGTCCGCGACGACGAAACGCCAGGAAAACTCGCGACGCAGGCCGAGTTTGAGGCAGAGGGGCAGAATTCCGTACGTCTTGATCGTCGAGTCGTTTGCGGCACTGAGCACGTAGTCGGTCGGATGGCGTCGGTCCGGGAGCAAACGTCTCGGGAAACAACAAATATCCGAGCCTGTGTCGACGAGGAAGCGGTGGTGGTTATAGCGGTCGGTCACGTAAAGGCGGCTTCCACCAGGCCGGCAGCCGTTTGCCGCGACTAGCGGCTGCCGTTGGTGTTTGTTGTCGCGGGCGCGTACGTGCATGGGTCGTTGCACCTCTGAGCCTGGTCGCCGAAGCGGCGGTGATACCAGCATATTCCCTCATCTCTTCCTCTTGACGGCGATCTGCGGCCGTAGCGGCGCGGGCTGGTATTGTCACGCGATTGCGAGCGGCCGCGGAAGGCGCGAAAGTCGCTTTGCAGGGACGCGACTTGGCGAGTTAGCTCCTCGACGCGCTGAAGAAGCCGAACCGTGTCGGAGGCGGGCGCGAGTGGCGTCGCGGTCGCGCAGATAGCCGGCGGGTTGGGCGAAACGGACTGTGCGGCGATGTTGCTTGTCGCGGGGGTGAGCATGGGGGTTCTCACCTCCACGATGCGGTCCGCGAGCGTGGCAAGTTGGTCCAGCGGAAGTTCCGAAGACTGCACCTGCAGAATCGCTTGAACTTGAGCTGGCAGGCGTTGGAGCCACAACGTACGCAGCAAGTCGTCACGCATGGGAGTGGTGCCTGCGAAGGACTGGAGGTGACGTAGGAACTGGGACGGTTTGCGACTGCCCATTTCTTCTTCCATCAGGATCTGCCGCAATCGTTGATTTTCAGACAGGGAAAATCTTCGCGTGGGTTCTGTCCGCAGCCGGGTGTAAGGGTCGGTTGCCGGTGGTGTACGTATAATGTCTCTCACTTCGAACGCGTACCGACCTTCTAACTGTCCCACGACGTATGCGAACTTCGTCTCCTCCCGGGTGATGTGGGCGATGGTGAACTGGGCCTCCACTTGGGAGAACCACAATTCCATGTCCTCGGGCCAGAATGGGGGGAGCTTCACACTCACTCGATGTACGGAGTCCTGTTGCGATTGTACTGCGTGTGGTGCTGGAGTCCTCGGTTGAAGTGCTTGCTGTCTGAGTTGCTTGTTTTCCCGCCTGAGTTGGTCGAGCTGCGCTTGAAGTTCCTCTGTCATTGCGGTGTAATGGTGCGTCCAGAACAAAGGGGGGATTGGGCGCGTCGTCTAGCGTGCACTTGTTCGATCCGGCTCGTATGGTACGCAAAGGGGGCAATCACAATTCACGGCCCCCCCAAAAAAAGATCACGTCGGGGTCACCAGTTTGGGGAATAATCACCAAATCAAAAGATGTTGGCTTACCTTCTTGTTTATTCTAGATGAACACTACAGCTACACTACAAACACTGAGTAATGCCGAAGAAAACACTGCGTAATACCGAAGGAGACCGCTCCCGTCGTTGTCCTCGCGATGCCTAAAATCTCCCTCTCTCCCTTTTAAGTCCCCAGTCTTTCACCCCTGCTTCCAGGGGTCAAATCACCTCGCGTCTGGTAAGGCGGTTCCTTCTCCCCCCGTTAGGTGGCAGCAAAAGTCAGCGGCTTTCGGTGGCTGTCGCTACAATGTATTTGTGTGCATCTCTTCATCCATCTCAGCTGAGGATGCAAAGAAAGTATAAGAAGATATCCCACACTTAATATTTAATCGGCATTGTCTTGTAATCAAGGGGTCCCTGGTTCGATACCCGGTGGAGGCACATAGTGGTTCGCATCCCACATTAAACTTAAGGTCCAGTCTCGATTAGCATTTCTGTGCATAAAGTGGATTTAAAAACAAAACTAAAACTCAAATATATAAGATTGCGAGACTGGTTTTACATTCTGTTTCTTTCGCTCGATATGGTGAAACCGACTCATTGCTCCCTCCCCCCGTCATATCTAACATTAAATTAAGCGAATGCAGAACATTGAAATAATGAGAAGGCACACAAAAGAACGTTACAATGTATCCACAAATCAAACGTAGAGCCAGGCAGTTTATTTCGGATGCTACGCTGAGTACGACAAAGGAGCAGTTCGGGGAAAAAGGTCAGATATATGTAAATATGATAATATAATGTTATATTTAAAATATTCGAGGATCTCCTCTTCCTCCTCCTCCTCTCCCTCCAAGATACAATTCTCAAAATACCACCATTCATCAGACGGCCCCCGTGGCGTAGTGGTTAGCACATCGCGCTATGACGACAGGGGTCCAGGGTTCGAATCCCGGCCCGAGCGTGGGTGTTTGTGAGTGTCCATTCATCAATTTCATCATAGGATCACTTATACCCATCTTCGCAATTAGCCAACAGTGTATCAAAAGCGAAGAGAAATAAACGAAATCATTCAATCACCATTCATCTCACCCTATACGTTCATGAGCTGGCTATACGTCCTATTAAGTTTTGCAATTATTTACATCGTATTGAAAATACAAGCCCGTTACGAGGTTAAGGATTAATTGAAAACGTGAAACAGTTCTTGGACGGTCATTCGGGAATCGCTCACCAAACCAAAAAATGTTCTGCACAAAACTTATTTGAAATTAAAGGACCTTTCAATCGAGGTGTCACTCGACTCTCTTTAGAATTTGAAAACTTTCGAGATCCCCCCTGACCCCTGGGAACGCCTTTAGCCGAGCACCACACACTTTCAAAATACCACGTCTCGATAACTCCATGCTTTTTTTGTGGGGCGTCGGTTCCTATGTGTGTAATTTATTATCTGTTTCCAAACTATATGTTCTCTCTCTCTCTCTCTCTCTCTCTCTTTCTCTTCCTGTGTGCGTTTGTGTGTGAAGGGGGGGGGGAGGCTGATCTCAGCAGGTGATGTGATTAGCACCACGCCCTAGCTGCCGTTACCTCCCGGGCCACCTCCAAGCTCCCATTGCTGGGAAGTTTGGTGAGACCCATAAAGCGCTTATGCATGGATCGAAAATTCCTTTCTGCGATTATCCACACCGGGATTCTACCGAACCCTGGTCTCGCCAGTGGATATTGTGGTGTAGTGGTTAGCGTAGCGTTCTACCAAACCAGAGGTTCTAGATTCGAATTGTGGTACAGCATGGTGGACATGCCATTGCGATTATCCTTTGATCGATTTCATCCATTCATTATTCATCCTCATCGACGCGATTAACTTTCATAATCAGAAAACGGCGAAATCAAAAAGATATTTTTACGTATATTTAGATGATCGAAATATTTCACACATTACATATGAATATAAAATTTTGATGACTTTCAATATTGAGAGCATTGATATGAATTCGTTACATATTTAAATAAGAGATGGCGCAAAATGATATTATTTAATTACATTATACGTTCTCCATCCCTAGCTGTTAAATTCAAAATATTTTCAAAGATTTGTATTCAAATTAGAAAGCAAAAATACTTTTAAACAATTGACATCTTATTACTTTTCAAAACCCGGAAGAAATCAATATATGTAAAAGGTTCTCATTGTAAACAATTTGAGGTTTTATTATAATAAAGAGCCACAAGAAATCTTAAGGCATAATCACTAATAGGATTTTATTTCTCCTCTAGGTGTAATGAGCGTCATTCTCTTTTTGGAGAAGGGACCAAATGGTTCCTTCATATCAATAATAATAATAATAATAATAATATACAGATACATACACATAAATAATACAAAATGTTCTAAGGATGATTATTGTCCACCGAGATCATATTAGTATACGGATTTTTCAGCGCATGCAGATAATTAAAATTTTGATAGAAATGTCATTTCAGTAAGTAGTCTTCAGTTTGCTTCAACAAGTTTCTCATTTTGTTATTGTCCGCAGATTACAAAATCAATATTTATTTGGTACAGAGTGAATATCTTATCCTGAAACACAATCTGTTGAAGTAATTTGATCCTATTCGTTGATTAAGAGCATCAGTATCAATCAAGGTTAACATAAACCGGTGTCATTTTCTATATATTCTACCAGTACTGGTAACTAAAGTAAAGTAAAGTTCCTCGTGCACGTACTATGAAGGCAGCGGCGTGCCAAGGAGTTTCGAAAGAGAGGGGGGTTACGTATAATTCTTGTTAGTAATCAGTTCTCTTTTTTGCCACCCTTTTCTGTCTTTGGCCTTTTTATTTAAATAAATACTTGGCCAAAGGGTGGTTATGAACTACTCCTACCCCCCTTCGGCACGCCACAACATGAAGGCACACGTAGGGGAGGGGATGGTGGTACGGCCCCATAACATTCCCGATCTCGACCATGTTTGAAGTTGACGTGATCATCACCATGCTCCGGTCATCAAGGCGTGCAAGATATTCCAAGTACATTTGCCATTATGCCCCAAAACATCGTTTCTACATCTAGATTAGAAAGTAAACGAATGCAACTATCATGTGTAGAAGTTTACATGGAGTGCAGTATAAATTAGTTAACTTGCCAACTTCATTTCTAGAATATAAATATTTGATAAAGTGCCTAATGGTTTTTCTAAGTTGAGACAACATAGTGGCTGTATTAGCTTTTAAGGATTTTTCACATTTTAATGTGCAAAGCATTGCTTGTTTCTAAAAGAATATCAGCCATAATAATAATAATAATAAACAAGTGGTTTTTATTCCTATTGAAAATAAATGTTTACTAAAGTGAACACAGCATGAATTGATTGATTGATTGATATGGTTTATATTACTTCGCTTTCCTGCTACTTTTGGCTACGAAGATGGGGATGAGTGATTATATGATTAAATTGATGAGGAGACACAAAGAACACCCATGTCCAGGCTGGGATGCGAACTCAGGACCCCTGGCGTCGTAACTCCATGTGATAACCATTTCGCCACGGAGGCTGCCACGCACAGAATGCAGACTCGTAGCCAGAATTTAATTTACGGGGGGAGGGGTCATCCCTTATCAGTAGCCGTCATCTAAAGGCGAAAAAGTTGAGAGGGTGGAAGCCCTGAAGATAAATTTTCCGTAATAATACAACTTATTAATATGTTTAATCCTGTTAAGACTTAGATGGGCAGGCCGTGTGGAACGAATGGGAGAGGTAAGAATAGTTTACAGGATTCTTGTTGGGAAACCTGATGGTAAGAGACCTGTGGGAAGACCAAGACGAAGATGGAGGGAAAACGGTTGAGATGGTCGAGTAGGAAATCGGTAAGGATAAGATTGGATTGATCTTGTCCAGGATAGGAACAGATGGAAGACTTGTATTGCTGCAACCATAAACCTTCGGGTTTAAGAATGCTAGAGTTTTAGTTTAATCCTGTTAAGGAAGTAAAATCAATTACCACTATGCACTATTTAAATTAGATATTTGTGGGATTTCGGCTCCCTCTGACTACGTGCCTGACAACATTAATTGATTTGCGAAAATTCGGAACGGAATGAAAATCAGATAATATTTTAAAATATTTTGATACATACTCTTTAAAAATAAGCAACATTGCAACATGTTAGATTAAAAGAAAAGGAAATGGTGTAGATATATTCTAATAAAAATCACCATCACCAGCCTTTGATCAAACTTTGTAAAATTTAACCAAGCTTTCTGATGATCGGATGTCGTGTTCTTGCAATCCACAGGAAATTTAAACATCAGGTCAGTAGGGCTGTATGTTGTCCTCTATTACTGAGCGCCCTATGAAACCTCAGTTTTTAAAGTAACCTACTGACTGCCAGCTTCACTCCCCCCTGCCGAGGTGGGAGATCATCCAACCAGTTATGGGGTGACGTGTGGTCAGCACGACGAACCCCCAGTCGTTGTTGTAGGTTTCCGTGACCGGGTTAAGCTACTCATTCGTACCTCCCTCCCCCCCCCATTTCCTCACGATGGTGGGTGGCCACCGGTCCCATACACTTGCCGGAATCTCAGGAGAAAAGTTGTTACGCTACCTCCAGGAGACTCGAACCTGCGTCCCGTAGCCGGAGCCCAACGCATGACGACTTAGACCGCACGTCCACGGTGAAGGACAGTTTTTAACTTACGTGAGGCGATTTTAGTCCTCAGAGACACGTGTTGATGTTTAGTTATGGTAAGGAGCTTGGCCCCGTATAATGTGACGGGCTCAAATAGCCCAAGTGCTGACCCACCCAAACATTTTCATTTCATTCAACTAATTCGGTACCGAAATACAGATTCACCTTCTCAAGATCTGCCTGCAAAATGGCTACTCTTTTGTTCATTAACAAAATTGTTAGTTTTAGTTTTCTGTTAGTTTTAGTTTACTATTAGTTTTAGACAACTCGGATGAGGGAAGGGGAATAACTTGATTTAGAAAGTTATCACATTTTTATACGCCCAATGTAGTGATTACCGTTTATTCTAATATTAACTCACGAGTTATGAAAAACTAAATATGCTGACCAAGGCAGTAATTTTATTTGATTAAAAACATAAACTAACGTAACGTTTCAGATAGGAAGGGAGAAGAGAATGCTAGAGAAAATGGAAGGAAGCCAAGGAAATAGAGAAGAAAGGTGAAGAAGACACAATGAAATGGAATGGGGGACTGAAGTTAAACAAAGAATGGAAGAAGATGTTGGAAAGAGTGGAAAGGACAAGAGAAAAAGAGGAGAGGAGAAGGAAGAAAAATGAAGGGAAAAGAGCATGAGATTAAAAAGTCCAACCTCATTCTATATGGAAGTATTTGTGTTTAGCCTTTTAGGTGAAAGTAAAGTTGGCAAGTGAAAGTCATCTGCTAGAAAGTTCCAAACAACTTTCTAAATAGTCTGGAGAGAGTAATGTTTGTGTATATATATTGCCCTTTTGTTGTATCAGGTTACTTTTGTACTTGATACAGAGTCTGAAGAAGACCTTGCTAGAAGGTTGAAACGTTACGTTAGTTTATGTTTTTAATAAAATAAAATTACTGCCTTGGTCAGCATATTTAGTTTTTCATAATCATGGAAACAAGGCTTAATGGTGTTATAATCACGATTTATTTCTAATTTAAAGTTCTTGGGGGGTGGGAGTGGATCTCGTTTATCTTAGATCTAAAAGCGGTGGCTTATCATAATTGACGGCTTACTATGAGCAGAGCGTATAGAAGAGAAAGTGTGTGCACTTCGGTTTCTTCCCGTAAGCCAAGTGAATAGTGCGGTGGCCCACCGAAACACTGGCAGCACCTTCGCTTGCGGCGAGCGTCTTCTGCTTGCAGTGCGGCCGCGCTTTATGTAGAGAGTTGTGTTTTGTTGTATCAGAATAACATTGTGTACTTTTATTAAAGACAACGTTATTACGTTATTTACTTTAGTGTCGTTAGATTTGTGATTGATCCGTTGTGACTAGTTTGTGTTGTGTTCAACGCATTATTATTGTGTTTGAGACAGCAGCGAGCGAGAAGTACAAGATGCCTACGTGTTTCGTACCCGGCTGTAGATCTAGATATGACCGCTGTTCTTCAGGTAGTAGACATTTTTTTTAGGCCACTAAAGACAAAATGGGAGTGTGCCATCCCTAGAACAGATAAAAAAAACTAAGTCATAATTGCTATGTGTGTGATATTGACCGTTTAGTGAAAGTGCATTCGTTCATAGTGGATGGCGATACAGCAGAAATTCCACGACAAAGGTGGAAATTAAAACCAGAAGCTGTTCCTCATATATTTCCTAATCTGCCCAAATACCTCTCTAAGACAGTTAAGAAGCGAAAATCTCCCATGAAAAGGCAATCCTTGCGGACAGATGATAATAAAGTAAGTACTCGTCGCAATGTATCATTAAGCTTATCAGTAGAGGATGATTTGCTTCACACTGCGGATGCTAGCAATACAATAGCATTGCTAAAGAAAAACTTAAGAATCAGAAACGCAATTAATTAGAACGCAGAATAAACTAAAGGTCGCACAGGCTAAAATAAATTTGCTTGAAAAAGGCGTTAAAGACAACGGTCACACAGTCGAAACATTTCGCGTCTCTTAGCAAAAATCAAAAAATTGTAATTGATACAATCTTAAAGAAATGCCAACTGAAAAGTAAGACAGGAATGAGACACAGTTCTGAGTTTATACTGGAGTCTCTTCTTTTAAAGATTAAGTCCCCAAGGGGTATAGACACTGTTTGCATCACGATTTGCTACCTTTGCCTTCTGAAGATCACTTAGAAAAATTGGTGAAGGGTCTTATATGTCCTTATGCAATCAATTTACGTACCAGCAAAACTTGCTTTACTTTCTGGCGGAAACTGTGAATACAGGACTGAATCTCCTCTGACGTCTTTTGTTAATCAAATGCGAACTCTGGCAAGAGCAACCGAAAATAAAAATCTTTCGGTGAAGAAGCAAGATGAAAATGAAATAAGGGAAAAATTTCCATTGTTGAAGATGAAATTCAAATACCGAACTGAGAAAACAACATACCGAACTTAAATGAACAAAGTGTTGGTAAATAATACTTGGCGTATCATTTGGCAGGATACATAGTGCGGTATATTTCCAAAGTGACGGATTGTAAACTGTGTACAACTTTTCTGCACGGGGAACCAACTAATGTACCTGCCCCACTTACGCTAATCCAAGCCTATGGTTCGGACGACGGCTGTAATACCTTACCTATGTATCGAAAAGTGTTTATGATGTTCTGCTACGAGTGGAAGGAGTTGTTGCAAAAAGAATTATCATGTGCTAATAGTTTATGGGGTGATATATTTTTTGAGTGTTTGGACAATTTAAATATAATTGCTGTAAAAACTACGCACTTAGGATGCTGTGAAGATCATGTGCTGCGTACGCTATCTAAACTCGTATTTCACTATCTGAAATGTCTATTTTTCTTCCGCACCAAAGAGATAAGAAAGGAATTAAGTGCCTCGAAGACAGCAAAATCATCTCGGAAATTCTCCAAACTATCCAGCTGCTGAGCTCTTCTCCAAACGTAAGTAACATGCATTTTTGTTTCTTATGTAGTTAGTTATGTAAGCAACGCGCCGTCTCAAACGTCACCACTGCCATCTAGGCGGTGGACCACGGCAACTCGGGGAGTGCGCACACTATTTCTTCTATACGCTCTGCTATGAGTTTCAGGTATGTCTACCCTTCGTCTCATCTTTCTCGTTCATTCACCCATGAAAACGTCTCATAACTTTAATTAGGACGAGATTGAAGATATCCATAACAATTGAACAGAGCGAAGGCTGAGTGAATGAGAACTAGTAATTAATGCCAGCCTTCTGTTAAACTCCTTATGATAATTACGTCGCTTCATTAACTTCTGAGTAGATGTATTCATTCTTCTTCTGGGAAATAAGGATTCGAGTGCGCCAAGCTTCACAAATGCAAACGGTAGAAAAATCAAATGGGTGACTGGGCATGAGTGTTTTTTGTGTCTCCCTTCATGAATTTCATCAAGGCACCGGCGTCTGTATCCACAACCAGTAAAATCCTGTGTGGGGTCTGCGCGATTCCCTTTTCATCCATCTTTGCAATTAGCCAAAATGGGCAGAAAACGATGTCAATTAATAATTATTATTCTAAATCCAAATAAATATTCTGGCTTCGTAGAACGTTGCCTCACTTGTGTGCTACGAAGGCCGGCTGGGCATTAGCCATTGTCTGGTTGATTCTTTACCTATTCTAACGCCTCGTTTCGAGAGAACACCTTAAGGTTTGGACTTTTGACCGACGCTAGGACAGTTGTTTTCTAATTTTCCTCTCCTTTCCAAAAACCTATGTGATACTCCAAAATCTGAAGAATTACATGTGCTTAGAATTCCTTCTAGAGCTTTCACGTGAATCTTCGTATGGTTTGAGTTCCCTGTTGTCTAGATAATGGACTCACGTAGCTTCGAAACTATTGATATTATCTAGACAACAGCGAAAGCAAACCACGTGGAAATTCGCGTGAATGCTCTAGAAGGAATTCTAAGCAGATGTAGTTTTGCAGGTTTTGGAATATCAGAGCGGTTTTTCGAAAGGAGATAAATTCGAAAACAGCTGCCCTGGCGTCGGCCAAAGGTCCAACCAAGCCTTAAGGTGAACCATTTTTCTTCGCTGTTTTTGCTGATGGTGGCAGGGTGCGAAATCCCGGGGGGACGGGGGAATTCCCCCCCACCAACTATGTTGTACTGAAATTTCCCCCCACCGAACTCTTCCGGGGGGAAGAGTTTTTGTGTTAACAACGAACGGTTTGGAATTCGACTGGAATAATATTGATACCATACAAAAAGAGCAAAGAGCCTCATCTCTTAGGACACTGAATCCAGCAATCCCCAGGACACAGAAATTAGACCGACTTATTACTTCTCCATTTCTCACCGCCTTTCGTTAGCAACCAAGAAGTATGTAAATATATTAATAAAACACGTAATGACACTTATATGTGAATTTTTTGCAGGAAACTATTAGCTTCTTAATGTCTCTTAATTTTTGGCCCTTCTCCCTTACGCAAATCATTCTTCATAGCATCAGTAGTACATCAAAATCTTCAATTAGCAATTACATTTTGAATGAAAGACAGTCGATATAATATATTGTATATTTTATAATATAATTTGATTATTTAATAATTGACACATATATAGTGTGTATTATGTGTGTCTGTATGTCTGTCTGCTCCTTCTTCCCACCAATCTGCAGTGATTTCGCACCCTGGGTTGTGAGAATGGAACCTGCTATAGTCTTGAAAATCATTCCATGAAAGAAGAGAAAAAGAGACAATGAAACTCGCATGTTTTTGAATTTCCTGACGAAGTACGTTATTAAATTTTTGAAAATTGCAAAATACCAGAATTTGGCACTTCACTTTAAAACACACACACACACACACACACACACAGACAAATTGTATTTGGAAAATTTCCAGAAGAGGAAATTTAGTTAACTTCTTTCATGGCATTGGGTATTGAGGCTATGCCCGAAGTGGAAATTCCTGACCGGGGGATGCTTGTGTATTTTCACTACTTTTTTAATCTACAGCCTGTGTTGTTTTAAGAAATTAAACTATGTTGGTTCGAAGCAGGCATTGTTCTCTGCTTATTGGCGTTATTATTTCAATTCATTGTCATCACATTGTGTAATTCAAACCGAATGAATATGGTGGTGGAGAATTCGCCTACTGTTGTTTCTTTCGCCGTTGGGTGTACACTCTGGAAGCGATACTCTTGCAGGCTAATGAGATTCCGGCGCCTGGACACACATACAGTTTGGGATTATGTTTTATGTATTTGTGTGCGTCTCTTCATCCATCTCAACTGAGGATGCAAAGAAAGTATCAGAAGATATCCCACACTTAATATTTAATCGGCATTGTCTTGTAATCAAGGGGTCCCTGGTTCGATACCCGGTGGAGGCACATAGTGGTTCGGATCCCACTTTAAACTTTAGGTCCAGTCTCGATTAGCATTTCTGTGCATAAAGTGGATTTAAAAACAAAACTAAAACTCAAATATATAAGATTGCGAGACTGGTTTTACATTCTGTTTCTTTCGCTCGATGTGGTGAAACCGACTCATTGCTCCCTCCCCCCGTCATATCTAACATTAAATTAAGCGAATGCAGAACATTGAAATAATGAGAAGGCACACAAAACAACGTTACAATGCATCCACAAATCAAACGTAGAGCCAGGCAGTTTATTTCGGATGCTACGCTGAGTACGACAAAGGAGCAGTTCGGGGAAAAAGGTCAGATATATGTAAATATGATAATATAATGATATATTTAAAATGTTCGAGGATCTCCTCTTCCTCCTCCTCCTCTCCCTCCAAGATACAATTCTCAAAATACCACCATTCATCAGACGGCTCCCGTGGCGTAGTGGTTAGCACATCGCGCTATGACGACAGGGGTCCAGGGTTCGAATCCCGGCCCGAGCGTGGGTGTTTGTGAGTGTCCATTCATCAATTTCATCATAGGATCACTTATGCCCCTCTTCGCAAATGTTCTGCACAAAACTTTTTTGAAATTAAAGGACCTTTCAATCGAGGTGTCACTCGACTCTCTTTAGAATTTGAAAACTTTTGAGATCCCCCCCGACCCCTGGGAACGCCTTTAGCCGGGCACCACACACTTTCAAAATACCACGTCTCGATAACTCCATGCTTTTTTTGTGGGGCGTCGGTTCCTATGTGTGTAATTTATTATCTGTTTCCAAAGTATATGTTCTCTCTCTCTCTCTCTCTCTCTCTCTTTCTCTTCCTGTGTGCGTTTGTGTGTGAAGAGGGGGGAGGCTGATCTCAGCAGGTGATGTGATTAGCACCACGCCCTAGCTGCCGTTACCTCCCGGGCCACCTCCAAGCTCCCATTGCTGGGAAGTTTGGTGAGACCCATAAAGCGCTTATGCATGGATCGAAAATTCCTTTCTGCGATTATCCACACCGGGATTCTACCGAACCCTGGTCTCGCCAGTGGATATTGTGGTGTAGTGGTTAGCGTAGCGTTCTACCAAAACCAGAGGTTCTAGATTCGAATTGTGGTACAGCATGGTGGACATGCCATTGCGATTATCCTTTGATCGATTTCATCCATTCATTATTCATCCTCATCGACGCGATTAACTTTGATAAGCAGAAAACGGCGAAAGCAAAAAAATATTTTTACGTATATTTAGATGATCGAAATATTTCACACATTACATATGAATATAAAATTTTGATGACTTTCAATATTGAGAGCATTGATATGAATTCGTTACATATTTAAATAAGAGATGGCGCAAAATGATATTATTTAATTACATTATACGTTCTCCATCCCTAGCTGTTAAATTCAAAATATTTTCAAAGATTTGTATTCAAATTAGAAAGCAAAAATACTTTTAAACATTGACATCTTATTACTTTTCAAAACCCGGAAGAAATCAATATATGTAAAAGGTTCTCATTGTAAACAATTTGAGGTTTTATTATAATAAAGAGCCACAAGAAATCTTAAGGCATAATCACTAATAGGATTTTATTTCTCCTCTAGGTGTAATGAGCGTCATTCTCTTTTTGGAGAAGGGACCAAATGGTTCCTTCATATCAATAATAATAATAATAATATACAGATACATACACATAAATAATAGAAAATGTTCTAAGGATGATTATTGTCCACCGAGATCATATTAGTATACGGATTTTTCAGCACATGCAGATAATTAAAATTTTGATAGAAATGTCATTTCAGTAAGTAGTCTTCAGTTTGCTTCAACAAGTTTCTCATTTTGTTATTGTCCGCAGATTACAAAATCAATATTTATTTGGTACAGAGTGAATATCTTATCCTGAAACACAATCTGTTGAAGTAATTTGATCCTATTCGTTGATTAAGAGCATCAGTATCAATCAAGGTTAACATAAACCGGTGTCATTTTCTATATATTCTACCAGTACTGGTAACTAAAGTAAAGTAAAGTTCCTCGTGCACGTACTATGAAGGCAGCGGCGTGCCAAGGAGTTTCGAAAGAGAGGGGGGTTACGTATAATTCTTGTTAGTAATCAGTTCTCTTTTTTGCCACCCTTTTCTGTCTTTGGCCTTTTTATTTAAATAAATACTTGGCCAAAGGGTGGTTATGAACTACTCCTACCCCCCTTCGGCACGCCACAACATGAAGGCACACGTAGGGGAGGGGATGGTGGTACGGCCCCATAACATTCCCGATCTCGACCATGTTTGAAGTTGACGTGATCATCACCATGCTCCGGTCATCAAGGCGTGCAAGATATTCCAAGTACATTTGCCATTATGCCCCAAAACATCGTTTCTACATCTAGATTAAAAAGTAAACGAATGCAACTATCATGTGTAGAAGTTTACATGGAGTGCAGTATAAATTAGTTAACTTGCCAACTTCATTTCTAGAATATAAATATTTGATAAAGTGCCTAATGGTTTTTCTAAGTTGAGACAACATAGTGGCTGTATTAGCTTTTAAGGATTTTTCACATTTTAATGTGCAAAGCATTGCTTGTTTCTAAAAGAATATCAGCCATAATAATAATAATAATAAACAAGTGGTTTTTATTCCTATTGAAAATAAATGTTTACTAAAGTGAACACAGCATGAATTGATTGATTGATTGATATGGTTTATTTTACTTCGCTTTCCTGCTACTTTTGGCTACGAAGATGGGAATGAGTGATTATATGATTAAATTGATGAGGAGACACAAAGAACACCCATGTCCAGGCTGGGATGCGAACTCAGGACCCCTGGCGTCGTAACTCCATGTGATAACCATTTCGCCACGGAGGCTGCCACGCACAGAATGCAGACTCGTAGCCAGAATTTAATTTACGGGGGGAGGGGTCATCCCTTATCAGTAGCCGTCATCTAAAGGCGAAAAAGGTGAGAGGGTGGAAGCCCTGAAGATAAATTTTCCGTAATAATACAACTTATTATGCAATATGTTTAATCCTGTTAAGACTTAGATGGGCAGGCCGTGTGGCACGAATGGGAGAGGTAAGAATAGTTTACAGGATTCTTGTTGGGAAACCTGATGGTAAGAGACCTGTGGGAAGACCAAGACGAAGATGGAGGGAATACGGTTGAGATGGTCGAGTAGGAAATCGGTAAGGATAAGATTGGATTGATCTTGTCCAGGATAGGAACAGATGGAAGACTTGTATTGCTGCAACCATAAACCTTCGGGTTTAAGAATGCTAGAGTTTTAGTTTAATCCTGTTAAGGAAGTAAAATCAATTACCACTATGCACTATTTAAATTAGATATTTGTGGGATTTCGGCTCCCTCTGACTACGTGCCTGACAACATTAATTGATTTGCGAAAATTCGGGACGGAATGAAAATCAGATAATATTTTAAAATATTTTGATACATACTCTTTAAAAATAAGCAACATTGCAACATGTTAGATTAAAAGAAAAGGAAATGGTGTAGATATATTCTAATAAAAATCACCATCACCAGCCTTTGATCGAACTTTGTAAAATTTAACCAAGCTTTCTGATGATCGGATGTCGCGTTCTTGCAATCCACAGGAGATTTAAACATCAGGTTGAAATAGCAACATTTCCTTTGTTTTGTGATCGTAAGCTAAGCGAGCGGGTTTGTTTTATGCAGTCTCGAATTATTTGAAACGTCCACTCTTTTCCTGGCAACATTATCATCCCGCGTGCTTGCATCGACGGCGCGCTTCGATGCAACTTTCATCTCACGCAGGCGCTCACGAGAATCGAGCGTGCGGAGGGAGGGGGCAGCAGAGTGACTGCTTGACTTGCATGGCTAGACTCGACGCTCCGCCAGTCAGAACGGGCTGGGATCCGAGCGTCACAGCATGGACAGCAGCTTGGAAGACGCCGAGAGCCGGCTCCATGCAATTCTCGACAAGGCGGACAAGCTGTCCGTGGCGGCGGACGACATAGTGCGCCTCGTGTCCGTCAAGAAGTTGACCCAGTACGCGCCTTCGGGCAAGCAGCAGAAGTTGCATGCGGTGCTGCCTGTGTTAGCCGGTGTCGTCAGTGTCACGCTCGCCGTGGTGTATTATCTGGGGCTGCATACTCATCACGGCTTCTCACGGGCCTGGCTCAAATGGCACGACGAGGATCTCTACGAGGAAATGGTAAGTCGGCCACCTTCAACCACGTGGTTATGGTTGTTCGCGTCACGTGTTTCTCGCAGCGTGCGTGGGACTCGCTCCTTTGCACGCGCCTGCTTGTAGCATGAATTACTTTCGCTTTCAAGTGCATTGCGTGATTTACAGGTGCTTGCAAGTTGGTAAAAATGTAGATGTAGGTTAAACCACTAGCGGAAAATAGTTTCTTACCCCATACTACGTTGATCCATCTAGGCTGTTCGGGAAAAAGCACTTAAGTCAAAAAGTGCAGTTTTACAGAAGATATTTACGTTCATTATTATTATTATAGCAAACAGTACAGGCACGATATACATGTTGGATCATTACTGTTTAAAATCTTTACACGTGTCCAATATAAAATTATATTTGCAATATTTTCTTGAATTGATTCATTGAGCGTTTATTTTACGTCTCAGATGAAGTACTGAATGACCATTTTATACTGAAATAGTAACAGTAAGAAAATAACAACAAAACAATAGAATACAAGATGGCACAGCAAAAATTTAAAATGACACACATTGTTAACAATTTTCTGAAACTGTGCTCTGGCAAGAATATCAACATTTGGAGTCAGGTTACTTCTCTGCCTTTTCCCGAACACCCTAGATATGTTCCTTGTATTTAGATTGCAACAAAAATATACGTATTTTGAATGAAAGTTAAAGTGAAACGGGAACGAAACCTAATGAAGACATTTTGAATGACAATTTCATCGTTATTTTCTAAATTATATTTTCATCAGATTAGAAGATTGATTGATTGATTTAGTTTATTTTACTTCGCGTTTTGTGCCTCTTGGCTAATTTGCGAAGATGGGGATGAGTGATGAAATTGATTAATGGACATTCACAAACAACCAAGCCCGAGCGGGATTAGAACCCGGGAATTTTAGATTAGAAGAAAAGGAAATGGTGTAGATAGATATATTATAATAAAAGTCACCACCTTTATAAGCCTTTGATCGAACTTTGTAAAATTTAACCCATATTTTCTGATGGTCGAATGTCACGTTCTTGCAATCCACAGGTATCGACCTTGATTTCCCTCGTAAGGACGCAAACTCAGGATTTGGACTTTTATCGAAATATGTAAATTCTATCCCAACCGGCTTCTTTGTATCAAGTATCTACTGTAGTCAATTATACATATATATTTATTATAAAGTTTTATTATATGTATTTAATTATTTACACTAGGCATGACAAAAACATGGCAGTTTCCATGTGGCTTTTGCACACCACAGTACTTAACTCAACTAGTCACGTTTTCAGCTAATATTTAATTATTGGAAAACTTTACCAACACTGATAGTAATTTTTATCCTAGCGTCGAGTTATAACTGCACCACTTCTCTCAGTTATGGTCTGATTCACCGGATTCGCGATTTGCAAACAGAGTTGATGCGGGCACGAGTCTTATTCAAAGCAAGGATCCTTTTCCTTCACTCATTGCCTCGTCGCGGGTCTCGCCTCCAAAGGTTTCTTGTTCAGATCCTGGTCTGGTTATGGGTGTTCCATTGTGGTTGTGATTAGGCTTCATAAATATCATGCAATCATCATTCGCCATCATCGCCACGATAAGTTAAAATTGGCAGAAAAGTGACACAAATTAAGAGAAATGACCACGCACACAGCGAGAATATATAGAATATAGAATTTGTTCACTGTTGGTTGATGTAATCAACGCTGCCTATTTGTACACAAGTTGTTCACAAGATATTCGCGACGGTCAAGGAACTTTCGTTGAAAGTAACATCCCAACTTCACGCGGAATAATATGGTAAACACGGAGGTATTGGCATAAGTATGAAATTTAAACTTGTGAAAAGAAACCTAATAAATAAAGAAATATGATGAAAATTTGATTCTAAAGAGTCTGGTGGTGTTCGATTAGGCTAAGTTTTCATGCGTTTCTGTGCGTGTCAAAGTTCGCGAATCCCACATTTCAACACTGACCGGGGTGTTATGGGTGACCTTTTCTAGAGACACCCAAATGTCAACCTCACTTCCACGTAGTACATTCTGGACTGCCTTTTGCTAACTAGCGAGGCTCTGGCGTCTGGACCCATGGCCAGCATAATCATCTATGGGACTTGTGTTGTGTGCAGTCCATGTGTGTTTGTGATTATCCTTTCATCTGTTTCATCTCATCACCATCCATCCCCATCTTCGCAATTAGCCAAATGTGGCAGACACGCGAAATAAAATTAATCAATTCATCACGCATCAATTCATGAATACAGGCCAAATACAAACAATTATTATCATAGTGGTAATTGAAACCCGTTAATTTTCGATGATCGTTGATAATCTTACACATTTCAAAGTCAGGCAACCACTAACCAAGTCACGCGGCTTTGTGAAGTTCTAATTTTAATTAATAATAATTTAATTGTAAATATCAGATTCAGTGGCGTGCCCAAGGGTAGTTGCGGGGGGCGTAAGCCTCCTTTGATCCCAGCCGGCTCGGTGGCCGAGCGCATTAAGTGGTAGACTTTCGATATGGCCACCGAAACTCCCACGTTCGAGTCCCGGTATGGGAATGGGCATTCTTGGTGAGTGTCTGTTACCAATTCGAACACTTGAAAAACAATATTTCAGTAGTATGGAAGATGAAATTAAGTTCCGTTTAGCTTATACCATAAGCTACTTTTCTATAGTCATCAAGGAGTCCCGGGTTGGATATCCGGTGGAGGCACAAGTTGTTCGGATCCCACTTTAAACTGTAGGTCAAGTCCCGATTAGCCTTACTGTGCATAAAGTGGACTTACAACACTAACTCAACCCAACTCTATATAGACATCACTATTGTTCAGACACTTGTCACATCGGGAAACAAGCTTGTTTTTTCAGACCCCCATCGAACACCGAGATCACCTCATTCGGATGAAGGGAAAATGGAAGCACCCACCTTATAGTCCGGACTTGACACTGAGTGACTTCTATCTCAAATTCACTATTTCAAAACTTATATACAAACATTACCATTGTTGGAGGTTTAGTACGTATTTGTTTGTGTAGCTAGTATTTGGCATACTCCACTACAGAAAGTTAGCAAGGAAGTAAAAACACCTACGTAGCGACCAGTCACGTCATCCCCTTCATCCCTGTTGCAACAGCTCAGCCAGGGGAGGGCACAGGGTGGAAACTAGTGCGGCCTATGTGCAAGAGTGGTTAGCAAGGTGCGCTACGATACCAAGGGTACCGGGTTCGAATCTCAGCCTGAGTTTCCGTTCATCAATTCCATCATTTCATCCATCGCTCATCCTCATTTGCGCGATTAACCAAAAGTGTCAGAAAAGCGAAGGAAAATAAACTTAAATCAATCAATCAACGACAGGGGAATCAATTCTATCTAAGTCAAAAGTGGCAGAAAAGCGACGCAAAATAAATAGCAGTGACGTCAACTGAGGTAAAGGAACCTAGTCAGTCAATTATCGCTGGGGAGGGCGATACAAGTGAAACGTATTCAACAGACTGTTTGAAAGGAGACCACTTATTTGCGACAGTAACTCGGCATTTGTTGCCGTCAGTTGTGTCATATTATGCTTTAACATCATCTCCATGGAGAAGAAGTTCGCTGTAGTACAAATTGTGAATTAACAAAGGGTTTCTATAGAAACGGCAGAAAATGAAGGAAATCTGCAGAATTCGATTCGTCTTCTTATGGACTAAGGATCTGCCGTAGACGGTTCGGTTCGTCTTTCGTGCGGAGTTTGGGAAGATTGTTAACGGAACATAATGGCCACTTGTGCTTCCCATCGCTTCACCTCCGCCAGGTCTTGCTAGCTCTAACTGGTTTCCAACCTAATCTCCCCATCCTAACTATATAAAAACTAAATAGAAGAATCAGGATGCTGGAATTGAGATGTATAGTTTTGCCTTTCCTCCAAGTTAGTTTGTGAATAATCTTTCACTAGATCAAAGTTTCCCGGTTCAAATCCTGGCGTGGGCATGAGTGTTCTTTGTGAGTGTCCTTTCATCAATTTCATATAATCTTCATCGTCGAAATTGGCCTAAATTGGAAGAAAAGATACTTTAAGCTTTCCGAGAGGGAACTGCGTCCGCTATAGGACAAGACAACGCTGGATCGTCGCTTCCCGTAGCTCTACTAACCACGTATCCTCTGGGAGAGTAGAGATCGTACCGGGATAAGGCAAATGGTATTATAATGATCGATACTGTCTCCACATGAGGTTTATTGATGTGACTGGAGGTAAGGATTGTAAACGGAAGTCACACTCACTCCCTCACCTTACCTAATCCGGCGACGCTTCCTTTAGCACGGCGTATCTCAAGATCACCAGGCCAATAGCTTAGGTGTAAACTTCGATGACAAAAGAGACCACCACGTAATTGCTCCTATGCTTATATAGCAGGTAGGTGCATGATCTCCCTGTCGCGCTGGACGTTTGACGTTGAGCTTACGTGAGCATTAAGCAAGGTTCGTACGTCCCTTGCACCTTACCGTCTACAATACGATAAATAATTTCAACCCATATCTTTCAATAGAAAAGAGTGAGAACGGTTTTATGTAACAAAAATAAATAAGTACAACCCAAAATGAAGCTGGACGAAATATTTCGATCCACTTTAGATTCAAACAGGAATAAACATAGTTTTTTTCTGTTAGTGTAATGTTTTGTAGTTAACTTTCTGCGTTGGTGAATCTTGACTGCAATGCTTCTCAACATTCCAAGGTAGTTCTCTCCACAAAATTACATATTCCATCACTTCTTAATTTTTATACTTCCAGATCAAACGACAATAGTAATTTATCTCATTGATGTTCGTAATAGTTTACTGCAGCTTTTATGAAAGTGTATCATAATTAATTTCTGAAGTGTATTCAAGTTTTTAAAGGAAGTCTGATCGTTGCAGTCTTCAGTTGAGATAAATTGAGATGCTACTACTACTATAATAACTCAAAATTCGAATTTGAATTTGCATACTTCAAGTTTCGGACATGTTTGTTTTTCTGTGTTGAGAATAGCGAGATGAGATACATGAATTGAAATCGGCAGAGTGGTTATGACAGTGCGCTACGCCTCCAGGGGTCCCTTCATCAATTTCATGGCATCATCGCTCATTCTCATCTTCACGATTAGCAAATGTGGCAGAAAATCGAAATAAACCAAATGAATCAATGAATTGAAATTGAATTTTTGTGTGGAGAGATTAGCACAAGGCATTACCAAGATAGAGTTTCAGTTTCAAGTCCTGGGCACTGCAAAGTAACCTATGACGAATCCATGAGTGTATAGCATTCTAAGACGAATAGTAAGCCATTGCACGTCGCGATTAATCTGGAGAAGTAAAATAACCAATAGCAGAAATAGATGTAAGAAAAGGAACTGCTGCAGTGTCTGCACAATGTATCGGCGTGGTTATAATACTAATTAAAACATTTAATCAGCCTGACTCCTCTTAGAGCTTTATGTAAGTACGTAAAGCTTTAAGGATACTACGAAGGAAGCAAATGCTTCTAAATCTGTAATAAAGTATCCTGTGGCGTTCAGCACAAAACGCCTTTAAGTACTGCGACTTCATTTCAGGTGTCTAATGATCACTGGTGAGAGAGAGAGAAGGGGGGGGGGAGATAGGAGGAGACTGGTATAATTTTCCAGCTGGGAAACGAAGGGGTCTTCGCTGCTCGTATGTTAATTTCCCCCAAGAAACGGGGCGAACTGAAAATCTCCCTGGTTCCTTCACCACAGATAACGCTAATGATTCTGACAATTACAGTTACTGGAACTGCAGCGGGGGAATTTAGATACACGTTACGAGTTTAATCAGGCCCTGGAATCGCTCCAGTTAGAAAGTAAACGTAAGATTCTGTAAGCACACATTAACGGGCCCCTTCCTTCCGTCTGATATTCAAAATTAGTGAATGGAAACGCGAGGCTTATGTTTGTTCTTAGGTCGTGTGTTTCCCTTTTGTTTCTTCTTTCTGCAATTTCTGCTCTCCATTATGAGGGGGATTCCCCTCCATGCCGCAATTTCCAACCCTACGAGATTAAAGGAAAGGGTTACCTTAACATTATCCTATTTCGTGTTTTCATAAGCAATAAGACTGGCACGATACTGGGATTTTATTTCTTCGTCACGCCTATTACTTTTTATTTTATTATCTCTGCTTGCTTTTTAATTGTGACGTACAGTCACCAGCAATAAAAATGGGACACCTACATCCTGAAATATCCGCTTTCCTGCAATGCGTTGCGTGTGTGTTGCCTAACCATACGGCGGTGGTAGAAGTTGTGGAGTTAGTCAACACTAATGACGCCTTGGAGGGAAGTGAGCATTTCAGGACCTGTGTGTCCCATTTTTATTGCCGCTGACTGTACATTGTATTGTAGCTACTTGAAATTGAGTCTAATTTCTATTTATATTACTTTTTATAATTTTGTCTTCGTGCTCGTGTTTAATACTCTAACAAGAGACGAATTTCACCTGACAATACTTCTGGAAACTGTCGGTGTCCGTGGCATAGTGGTTAGTGTAAATCGCTTTGGAGTCACCGTTCGGTGTTCCAATCCTGGGTAAGGCACTTTCTGCTTCGGTTAATTATTCATCCTTATCTTCACGGTTAACATAAACGTAGCACCCCCTGGACTGGATTTTGCAGACTAACGATGCTGTGGCGTCTGATGCACAGCCACTATATCTGTTTCATGTCTCACCGTCTTTCTTAACTGATTATTTCGATTAATTTATTCTGATTTTGCGGGCTAATTTTGGACTGTAATCTTCGGTATAGGACACTTGGTATTTCTTTCTCCACCTACCATTAATTATCCATCGTGTACTCTTTAAGACGCGCTGATTTTCATTGCTTGACGATGAAACTACCTGATGCCATATAATTAAAAATACATACGTGTTTGTTAAGTCCTTTCAGAGCCCCAGAACATGCAAAATATGTTGTTCACCTGTGAGGACATAAAATGTGTATTGACATAGATTTTACATGATTTCTGGGCGATAACGGTTCTGGTTTAACCGGTAGTTGATTTTTAAAAACAACTGGATTAGCAGAATTACTTCGCACTTTCCAATGCAAGGATTCAATATCAAATGCTAACAGATACACGTTAGATCTTAGCCACAACGCCCACTTTGCAGTCTACTTTCTCTCCTGGTAGGCATTGCAAAGGTCGAAGCGTGTTGCTGATCTAAAATCTATATGCCTTCGAGCAAGATTCAGGAAATGCGCTCTTCGAGATGCCACAAACAAGCTGCATGAGTTTAGTGTTTGGAAATTCAACCTTTGTCTGCTTTACAAACGTACACCTCTCAGTAGAACGTTTTGAAGCAAGATTCTAATCGTAATTCTAAATTAGACGCTCGTGATTAAGTACTATATTGAATAACCTTATGTTGGACGTCACTTTTGTACGTCCTACAATTAGCTTAGCAGTGACGATGAGGCGGAAACATGATTATAAGAAATATGTTTTGATTGATTGAATTGATTTATTTTACTTCGCGTTTTTGCCAGTTATCGCTAATTGCAAAGATGAGGATGGAATGTGATGATGAAGGGCCAATCAGAAACACGTATGGACGACACAAAACACAAGTCCCATAGAGGATTATACTGGTCATGGGTCAAGACGCCACAGCCTTGTTAGTCTGCAAACTGCAGTCCAATATGTTCTACGTGGAAGTGAGGTTGACATTTGGGTGTACAGTCAACAGCAAAGATAATAGTAGGCAAATTGTACATCACTATCTTTAATTCTTTTTTTTTATCCTACTTCCTGTGTTGTTTTAAAATATGGAATTCTGTTGATGTGAAGCAGATGCTATCCTCTGCTTATTGACTCTATTATTTGAAGTAATTAATATAACATTGTGGAAAACAGACTGATTGAAAATGGTGATGGACAATTCGCTCACTATTTCTTTTGCCGTTGGGTGTACGTGGAAGGGTCACCCCTTACACCCCATAAGAAAGAAACATCCATGGGCTACCAGGAAGGGACGAGATTATGAGTCGACCACTGAACGCGCTCAGCCACCTATGTGGCAGATGTAGCAAGTGAGAAAATAAGTTCTGTTCTCTTTAGTTCTTTGCACGTCCTGGAATCGTCATTCTCTGGGTTCTTTTCTTAGGCCACAGCAGGTAAATTGCCATTTGATATACACATTTAGAAAGACACGTAGGTACCCCGCCCCTCCAAAAAACACAGCCCACGCCAAAGGTTATAGTACGCGAATTGCCCATCAGAATGTTCATTCACTTTATTTTCCGCAATGTGAGGGCCATAAATTAACAATATGCAGAGCGTAACACCTGCTTCAACATCATCTACATTCCACTCATATTTAAACAACACAGGATGTAGGCAAAATAAGGAAAATATCGGTGGACAATTTGCCTAGTGTTATCTTAGCCTTCGATTGTATTACATTTACTTTGCCCTTCATTTAATATTACCGGGTGAAATAGTCACGCATATAAAACGTTTAAAAGAAAATAATAATAAAGTGAAAACTCGAATTCAATGTTTGTTTTAGTTAGCTGAAACTTTTGTATTGAGTCCAGCTCCCGTAGCCAATTGAGTGTGATAATCAATAGGAGGGTTCGAATTCCGGCGGAGATACATTTCTCAGTGGTTCGGATCCCACTGTAGGTCCAGTCCCAATGTTCCTATCTGTGCATAAAGTGGAGTTGAACTCAAATTATCCTGCGACCTCCGTGGCAGAGTGGTTAGCACGACGCACTATGATGCCAGGGGTCCCGAATTCGTAATGCCGGCCTGTGAGTGTCCCTTCATCAGTTTCATCATCCGTCATCGCGGGGTCTCCCCGATGGCGTAGTAGTAGCGTCGTTGCCTTGTAATCAAGGGGTCCCGGGTTTGATAACCGGTGAAGGAACATAGTGGTTCGGATCGCACATTAAACTGTAGGTCCAGTCCCAATTAGCCTTACTGTGCATAAAGTTGACTTAAAACACCCTATCAATCATCCGTCATCGTCGCGATCAGCCAAAAGTGGAAGAACAGCGACGCTAAATAACAAAATTCAAATCAAACTAAACTGTAGGTGCGGTCACGATTAGAATGTCCGAGCATAAAGTGGATATAAAGAAAATATTGCTATCAGAGTACCATTGTGTTAGTAGGCTAGACGGGAAATAAATGTGAATGCACATTTCAATCTCTTGTTTACTTTTTTTTTGGTGTGTTCGATTCCTGGCGAGAATATATCTATGCCGTGGCCCCACCTTTACCCTCTTACCCCGGCTCTCTCTGGCGCAAGGTCGCGCATAGGGGCAGAGGGGGGGGGGGTGGTCGAGTGGGCAGAGCGAAGCAGAACACGTTGCTGCGAACGCTGGTAACTGGTCGCTTTCCCCCCTCCATGCAACCCAATTCCCTCTCACGTGTTCATTGGTGGTGCTCTCTCGCGTCACCACTTGCGCAGAGACTTGTTTTCGTTCGCTTGCTTCAGAGATAGTCGGGACAGAGTATACATTAACCTACCGGTGCAAAATTGACGTAAGAAACTTGATGAAAACTCTTGTTGAACTCGCCCTGCTTGGAGAAGTGATAATTTCGCTTCCACGCGGAGACTTCGAAGGAGAAAATATTCGCGCTGTCCAAGGAGTCCCTTCCACTGCCTTTGCTTAGAGAAAGGAAAGGTTACAGAGGACAGAAATCAATGCGGCTCTGGCCACGGAAGGTAAACATGCGACTTTCTATAGTCCTCGTTTCATTCGTCAATGCACGTCAGTTTTCTGGATGGTGTAGTACATACTCCACCGTTAAAATTACAATAGTTTACCGTCAGAATATAACAATTTGACCGTTAATTTACAAAAACGACACACAACCGTTTTTATTTAAATTTCGATATTCTTTCATGCATAAAGATAGATAGTGATTACAAATTGTAATTGCGTGCACTATAAATATATTTTAAAAATCTGAGCCGTTAAAGTTGCCTTAATTAGGTTAACTATGTAACGACTGTCAATATTTCAAAAAGACGGTCGTGTATTTTACGTTAGTTGGATGACAGCGGAAATTGCGGCCTTCGTCATTTCTTCCGTTGGTCTGGTGCGGGGCACACCCAGCTTTCAACGAACATCAAAACTAAATACCAAGAGCTCTAAATATGTTTCTCCTAACTTAACCACATATGCATTATTAGATCTAAGCGGAATTGTAGGTTAGTAGGGCCAGGTTTAGAGCTCTTGGCGTTTGTTGCAAGCTGAGTGTGCCCCGCACCAGACCCTTTCTCCAGTCGACGTTTTACAGTGTAGTTCTTTTCTGTCACGGGTGTTCATCCAACCTTCATAGATATTTTTTATTGGTTTTCTACTTACAGCCTGAGCGATGCGTAAACACAATTTGCATCTTTCGCTGCGGTTATTATTTGTTTGTTTGAGTTTGAAGTCCACTTTATGCACAGATAGGCTAATCTGGACTGGACCTACAATCTACAGTGAGATCCGAACCACTATGTGCCTGCACCGACTATCGGACCCTGGCCCCTTGATTGCAAGGCGAGACGTCCCCCAGTTGCGGTCATTATTTCGACAATTCGTGTTCGAATCACGGGAGCTTGATCAATTCATATTACCCTGAGATTTTATCGAGTCCTTTCTCTGCCAGTAAAGGTGAATGCTTTCATGCTACCTTCACTGAAGGTCAAGGACGCTCCCTTTCATTTCTTTGCTCTGTTCTTGTGTTGACGTTTTTTTAAAAATAAGCACTAATTCATTGGAGCAAGGCCATACAAGCGTTATGCAACATTGCGTTTGCAGCTTCTTGAAGTGATTCAAATAGAACACTGTACATGAATGGGACCGGCTAGACGAGCAGGAGTTGCAGGCGTGAAAAAATGCAGGCCCGTAGCAAGTGGTAGGCTAGGAAGGCTAAAGCCTATAGACTTTTTTTGATTTTGATTTGATGTTTAAGTCCACTTTATGCACAGTAAGGCTAATCGGGACTGGACCTACAGTTTAAAGTGGGATCCGAACCACTTGTGCCTCCACCGGGTATCGTACCCGGGACCCGTTGATTACAAGGCGACGACGCTACTACTGCGTCATCGGGGAGTCTCTAAAGCCTATAGACGTCGCGATTCAAAGTGTGTGTGTGTGTGTGTGTGTGTATATATATATATATATTACAGTCAAAATATGCTGTATTAGGTATACTGTGCCAAGTGTAAATTTCCAGATTGCTGGAATTTTCTGTTCCCCAAACTAGTAGTAATGGTATGTTTTTAAATATAGGTCTTCAGACACTAAGTGTTTTTGTGTGGATAATTGTTTGTCGAATATTTTAAATAACTGACGGAGGACCATGATGTTTTAACTAAAACTCTATTATTTGAACTGTAAATCTGGTTCAATCGCACGAATGCGAGACACGTATGATGAGTGTCGTTTTGTAATAGCAAATAAAAATACCACACTTGACTTTCACTTGCTGTATTGTTTTGATACACAAACTACACTAATACATACGTACATGATATGATCACACGCACACACCTGATTGAAGCAAGAATGGCTGTTTTTCAGGATCATTGACGAGACTGTTCATGACGCTCACTGGTGCTCGTATTGCACTATCACTCCTCTGGGCTGATTCCAGCGACTGACTCTCTCTCAGCTGGCGAGCACACAACGTTGCCAACCGGCAAAATTAGTGTCTAACCTTAATCGCAACACTAAGACATAACTGAAGTTTTCTTAAATATGTAAAACTTTTAAAGAAGAAATCAGAAATGCAAACTACGAATATTTAAATATAACCTATATTATTTTTAAATGAGTTTTGTTTCCTCTTTTCAAAATTTGTTGCATGTAAATATCACAAACCGTGACGTACGAAAATATCGAACGACGCACATAAAATGTTAATGATTGGTATTGCGGGTGGACGCCAAACCACGGTCCTGCCTAGGGCACCAAAATATCTAGCTACGGGGCTGAAAAAGTGTGACGTCCCATTCCTGCATCAGTGTTTACGGCTTAGGGAGAAGCCGTTTTCTAAAACACGAAATAAGAAATGAAGCATTCACACTGAAGTCACGTAGCGCTATATCTATTCACTGCCAATGCTTTCCTTTGTTTCTGCGTGTGGTTAAAATAGTGCCTCCAGGAAACATATAGCACGCAGCTACTTCTTCAGTATCCGTGATCCGTAAGGGAGGTTTCGCACCGAAGTGACAAGCGCCACGGAGTGGCATGTCACTAGAAGGCGAATGTTAACCCGTGGTCAGTCGTGGTTGAGCGCCGCGCTCACTTTCAATTTTAATGAAGTGCCATTTTACCAGTATTGAAAATATTGACCTGTGGTGCTCACTAGCTGACTTTTAGAGTGTCACGAGTGAACTGATCAAATTCTAATGAGATGAAGTAAACGACAGCATATGAGAGACCATTGTTGCGGAAGGAATGTTGTCAGAGTGAAAGCAGAGCTCACCCGCAACCAATTATGTTACATTTGTGCATTATTTAGTCAATTCTAGGCTGTTTCTAGCGCGTTTTCGTGCCTATATGTTTTTATCGTGTCGATAGAAAGTACGAAAAGTATCTAAGTCACTTCGAACCTTTGTTTTCGCTTAAATTTCTACGTAGAGACATGTGTTGTTTGTCACTTTGGTGTGTGAGGGCTGTAAGGGTGACCCATTGTAAAGACACCAAAATGTTCCACGTAGTACACCCTTGACGGAAGTTTGCACCCTGGACAAACGAAGTGCTGGCGTCTGAACACTTGCCCAGTATAATCCTCTGTGAAACGTATGTTGTGTCCTGTTCATGCGTTTTTATGAATCTCCCTTCGTCCACATTATGTTATCACCATTCATCCCCATCCACAGAAAAGCGAAGTAAAATAAAATAAATTAATTAGTATGCAACTTAGTAATTATCTGATCGATTTTTCCAATTGATTTGAACTTACTCCCGTAATAAAATGTGAGAACATTTTGTTGCAGGAATATATGTAAAATTTGTTTTGATAGGGCAGTGTATCATGATCTTTCCTTGTTGTTTTTGAGTTTTTTTTTCATGTTCATATTTTCCACAGAAAGGCTAATCGGGACTGGACCTACAGTTTAAAGTGGGACTCGAAACCCTAAGCGCCTCCACCGATTGATTACAAGGCGACGACGTTACCACCATATCATTGGGGAGGCTACTACATGATCTTTTGTGTTCTTAGTTCTAAAGAATACATACACCAGACGAAACACATGAAGATAGCTCGTCTGTGAACAGAAAGCAGCCGAGATGATTTTGCAGGGTCGCTGCTTTTTGAAATTAAAAACAGTATTCTTTTTCTTTTCTGCGTTTGCTTCCTATATTTGCACACAGTCTCACAAACTCTTCGCATTTTAGCGCCACCTCTGTGGCATAGGAATGTTAACCTCTGTGGCGGAGTGGTCAGCGCATCGCCAGGGGTCAATGGTTCGAATCCCGAGAAATTGATTTGTTTTGTTTCATTCGTATTATTTTGCTTCTCTTTTCTGACACTTTTGGCTAATCGCAAAGATGGGGATGATAAGTGATAAGATGGGATTCATGAAAGGACAATAACAAATACACATGTACAGGATACAACACGAGTCCCACAGAGGATAATACTGGCTGTGGCTTCAGACGCCAGAGCCTCGTTAGCCTGCATGAAAGCCGTCTCTTCTACGTGGAAGAGGGATCGACATATAGGTGCTTACGGGAAAGTCGTCCACGGCACCCAGAATATTGAGAAATAAACTGAATAACAGTCCCTCACCGTAGCCTTGCTGTCTAAGGCCTCATGCTCTGGGCTCTGGCTAGGGACGCGCGCAGGTTCCAGTCTCTTGGGGGGGAAGCGTAACAACTTTTCCTGAGATTTCGGCCTGTGTATGGGACCGGTGGCCACCCACAATCGTGAGGAAACTGGGGAGCCACGAATGAGTAGCGTAACCCGGCCATGAAAACCTACAACAACGATTGGGGGTTCGTCGTGCTGGCCATTACGTTACCCCATAACTGGTAGGATGATCTCCCACCTCTAGTGGCAGTCAGTAAGTAGGGCCTGCCCCTAACGGGCTGTTGTGCCACGTGTGATTATTATTATTATTATTATTAAACTGAATAACAGATAAGATAATGAGAAATAAGATTTGAAAATAGCTTTAAAAAAACACGTTCTGTTCAATATTCCAGGTTCTACTCCTGGGTTTGGATGTTTTTGTGTCCCTTCTTCAATTTTATTTATTATTTTTTCATCCTCATCGTCGCGATTAGCCAAAGTGACAGAAAACTATGTAAAAACAGAAGAATGCAACTTGACGTGCACTTCCTTTTACAGAAAGGTGTTGTAAAGTCATGTTATTAACGTAAAAATGTTGTAAAGATCTGCTCAACGTGGATGAAAGCGAGACGTCTTCCGACCGAAAACTATTTGTCAGTAGGTGGTGCTCGCGATTCAATTGCTTCGTCGTAATCTCCATCCGGTAACGTGAAATACAGCTTCCCTCGCCCTGGCCACGCGAATGGCCGCCTGCGTGAGGTCTCGCGGGGTCACTTCGACTATGATGAATGTGGCGGAGGGACATTACGCGATGCTGCATGCACTGAACATCCACCAATAACGCCGTCCTATATGGAGATGCGTTGAGGCTGCGAAAGGGTTAGTGGGCTCGCTGGATTTAAGGGGCAATGCTTTCAAGTAATGGCTGTACAATGACAAGTAAAGAGCAATTACGAGTGTTTTGCCAAATTGATCTGTGTTAATTTCATACAATTTTTCACATGCTATTATTTCTAGAATTAAAATCCATCATGGATGTTTTTCACCCAATAAACATTAGTGTTGCCCACGGAAAGACGGGACAGGCTTTTAAAAATTCGAGACGAGACGAGATTGACCATGTGTCATAAGACAAACGAATATTTTCGAGACGAGACAGCATTTCCACGAGACGAGACTTTGGCCTGTCTCGTCTCGTGGGCAACACTAATAAACATACAGGCCTGAATTTAGGAGTGGGCCTGTTCTGGAGCTATGTATATTTAGGCTGTTATTCTGTATATGCTCTTGTTATATGTAATATTGTGCCTCCCCGACGGCGCAGTGGTAACGTCGGCGCCTTGTAATCAAGGGATCACGGGTTCGATACTCTGTATAGGCACATTAGTTCAGTCCTGATTAGCCCATCTATGTATGAAGTGG
This sequence comes from Lepisma saccharinum, assembly GCF_977018435.1. Classification (NCBI taxonomy): domain Eukaryota; kingdom Metazoa; phylum Arthropoda; class Insecta; order Zygentoma; family Lepismatidae; genus Lepisma; species Lepisma saccharinum. The sequence continues at coordinate 211,976,452 of NC_139230.1, forward strand.
ACTTAAAACTTGAACTCTATGTGCAATATTATAGTGACAGGGCACAGCAGCCTCAGACTGAACAGCGTATGCTAAATAAAAACATAACAATTATAATAATAATAATTATTAATATCATCGTCATAATTACCCTTGTCGAGAGTGACTTAGAGACGCAACGAAAATTAAGTAAAAGCATACTACTACTAATAATAAAAATTAAAATTCTGACATCCGTGGCGGAGTGGTTACCACAGCGCACTACAGCGCCAGGGGTCCTGGGTTCGAATCCCGGCCTGGTTATAGGTTTTCTTTGTTAGTGTATTTTCATCAATGTCAACTAATCATTCATCCCCATTGTCGCCTTTATCCAAAAGCGACAGAAAAGCGACGTAAAATATCCAAATCAGTCAGTCAATCAATAATTTTAAAAAAAAATGTAATTTATGTTACAAATCAACATCCCATCCTTTTCACTTCTTTAACTGATGGCAAGGAACGAAGGCACCTACTTTGGGAGGGGAGGTGTAGACACTTTCTGCCCCTCCCCAATCCTCAAAAGGGGTGTAAATTACATGTCAAAATATCGTTTGTCAATCATGATTCCCCCATGATTTGAAGTTGGCGCCACTGGAAGGGAAGAACTTCGAATCATGGAGCTGCCAATTTAATTTCAGCGGTTTACAGTGCATTGAATCATTGATTCATTTGCCACGTGGCAACGAAACTACTTTTGCAAATACTTTCGCCTTGGCAGATTTCCAGGCTCAGAAATGCGCGTCGCTCGAGGCACCGCACGGGGAACCCAGCATCTACCGTCGGAACCATCTCGCCCTGCCTCACCTTATCTCGGAATCTTGGTGGCCTTAACTCGTACCGATCGTGGCACGGAGAACCACAGGGGCGAGTCCTCCCGTCACGTTCATTAAGTCTCTCGTCTTGGCTGTTCGGAGAGACTGAAGATGGCCACGGCACGTGAGATGGAATTCTGCTTCTCTGCAGCTGCGGAGTGGAGAAAAACCCGGCATTTCTTTTCAGATAAAGCGGGTTCGGCACGATTGGGACAACGTTCCATCAGCTTTCGATTTGTATTATAAAAGTTGGATTTTCATGTCGGCATAGGGTGGCAATAGGCAGTGTGGTATTTGGAAAAAAAATCAAGGAGGGAGGTTTCCAATCGCTACTCCAGAAGCATCAAGATATTATACATGTCAAAATGACCCTGAATCTCAATTTTAAAATTAAATGAAATGCTGTAACTTTATCTTGTGTCAACAATCAAGAATTGGCATTTGTATAGAAATTCAAGTATTATACCCAATTAAGTTAGAAGGTATTTGACATATTGCTAGTTTTTTTTAAACTTTTGATTTACTTTTGTTTTGTATTCTGTCTCACCCGTGACACCAATTAATTTCTCCTTTAACTGTTACATTTCCCCTTCAACTCCACGAGAATATTAAAAGGTCAATTACCTTCTCTCTTTCTCTGAAATGATTTATTTTTCATAATTTGAAAATTTACAGAAATTAATATAAATTTATAATTACGTAAAGAGGCAGTGTTTTATCTGTCCCACCCGTGACACTTACAGCTATAAATCTGGGAAAGTATTCTAGGTTTTGTTATGTTTAAACAACAGTGTTTAGTTTCATATTTCATTGCACAGAAACTGTAAGAAAAATGTTGCTTAACTATCAGTAGAATAGTTACTTTATTATCAAGAATGTAGTCTGTGCATCCCACCCGTGACAATATAATGCCCCGTTATATATATATATATATATATATATATATATATACATACACAATGTGTGTGTGTGTCCTCCAAATCCCCCCCCAAGAGTATGATATTAGCAACGTGAGGGGAATACCCCTCATGCCCCCTCTCAAGCACCACCCTCACAACACGTTTCAATACTCTCTCCTTCCCAAAGCTCTCTTTGAGATGTCATTTAGGTAAAACATCTGTCAGTTTTGTGAGAGATTTGTAAGACATTTGTAGTGTGTTGCGAACACAAAGTTGTTTTTAATTATTTATTTAACGTCATTTATTTGTATACATTACAGAAGAAGACTATGAGCCGGTCTCGATGGTGCAGTGCTCAGCATATAAGGCGCTCTGAAGCCGAAGGTTCCAAATTTGAACCCTGGTTAATGACTGGAGTATCATTTGTCCCATCGATTCATTTGGTTTGTTTTACTTGGTATTTCTGCCACTTTTGGCTAATCGCGAAGATGAGGATGAGTGATGATCCATGAACATCATGCCCAGTTTTGATTCCTTGGGTGAGTGATCTAAGGTCGGAATTTTTGCGACCTTGTCCCCGCATGAAGCGGCTCTGGGGCTCACCCAGCCTCAAATCAATGAATACCTGGGGGAGGCGGCCGGATCACATCACCTCCAAAGTGGCCGAGATCGAGGTGCCTTCATGGCACGGTACTATACGCACGGGGAACTTTACCTTACCTTACCTTTACAGTTTTAGATAAGACGCAAAAATAAGGATGAACGATCATGATAATCATGGAGTTGATGAATAATATAACCAACAAGACAACACTGGACCTATATTTTCATCGTGCTATTCGGTTTAGTTAGTGGTGCTCACGATACCACACTACAGTAGAGAACTACCCCTCTCCCCGAAAAACCTTGATCTGAGAATTTACAATTTTGTTACGTTGGAAGCTTCATCTTGCTTTGCCGTTTCTCCCTCGCTGTTCGAAATAACCCTTCCATTCCGCAACAGAGAAGTGTGACTGTTCGTGAAGGCCATTCAGCTAACGAGCTTCTGCAGAACGTGTCGAGTGTCGACACAGCGGTCAAGCAAGTTTTTCAAAGAAAGTTCTTATACCGACCACGAGTAACGAATTTTCTTTTTTTCTATAAACTAGTTTTTGTTAGAACGACAGGAAGAACGACAGGAAGATTTTTTTTTCCAACGAAAACAAGTCTCTGACGCGAGACGGCTCCACCAATGAACACGTGTGAGGGATGCATCTGAAATTATATTACCGAGTATGTGAAACAGAAGCAACTTACGAAGCGATAGTTGACTTTCGTGCTTGTCTCTGGTTCGATTAAAAATTTGTCTCTCGTCTCTGTGAGGACAATTGGGAAGTTACCTGAGTAGAAGCTAGCTCCCGCCGAAAAACGTTGAATTGATAGAACTCAATGCTCCAAAACAAACTCGTCTATTGTCATCTCCACTATTTCCTGTATTTCAAGACGGAGTCTGATACCGTTGCTTTCAAGTAGTGGTAAGAATTTACAATACCGGAACGACCTCCAAATTCTTTCCTACTTCTTATACTCACTAAATATCGAGTCCTGATGACGTTTCTGCAGTTCAGATTTGGGGGTGACGTGTAGAAATTGTACATGCACGTGTAAAAGTTGTAAAATAACGTTCTTAATTACCGCGATCCTTCTCCATACACAAACATGGGAATCATGTTTGATGATATGAACAAGTGACGTTCTGAGGAAAATGGCGTCTTCCGTGAGGAAGAAAACATTGTTTGCTGCTCTAGTGCTACAAAACTAACATTATGTTAATGTATGTGCTCGCAATTGGCCCGCAAACCATTCTCTGAAATCCCCAGGAACAATTTTCGGTAAGGTTAGGTTAGGCAAGCATAGTTAAAATTTAGTTCGTAAAACAATGCACATATAGCTCCAGGGAAACATAACCGAAAACCACTTAATTCGGCTTATTTTCCAATTTCCAGACGTGGCCTCCACAATTTAACTTCAGATTCGTGATTACGAGGCCAAAATTACTTAGTATAACGAATATGAAAAAAATTAGAGATCCTTCCGGTATTGTAAATTCGCTCCCAATTAGTTCCCCATTTGTCCTTGCTTGTGCCTACCTCCATGGCAGAGTGGTTAGCACATGACGTCAGGGGTCCCGGGTTGGAATCTCGATCTGGGCATGGGTGTTTGTGAGTGTCCCTTCATCAGTTTCATTGTATCCATCACTCATCATCATCTTCGAGATTAGCCAAAATTGGCAGAAAAGCGAAGTAAAATCAATCAAATCAATCAAACCAAATTGTTTTCTCGATCCTGGAGCAACTACCACCGTGAATTGCACCCGGGACCGTTCGCACCAAAGACAAGAGTGCTAACATATTTTATGGACTTTATTATTCTACCTTGAAGTTTTTGTTCTAAGTCCATGTTATGCACAGATAGGCAAATCGGGACTGTGCCTACAGTTTAAAGTGAGATCTGAACCACTGTGCAATGTGCCTCCACCGAGTATAGAATTTTTTATTCAACCAATTAGTTATACAGGGTGACAATTAATGAACTATATGAAATAAAACGGAAATTAGTGACAAACCACGTAGTACACAAACTGTATTGCACATGTAAACGGCACTACAGACATTCGGATTTAGGTTATGACATGTTCGATATGTCTGCCATCTCTGGCGATGATGTGGGTCAGATGAACAGCAAAATTCTGCATGACCCGCTGAAGTGTCGAAACATCGATGACCTGAATGGCAGTTTCCAGCTCTGCAATGGTTTTGCGGTTATTTCTGTACACCTTGTCCTTAACATAGCCCCACAAAAATGAGTCACATGTGTTCAGATCCGGGGAATATGGCGGCCTGCATGCTGTACCGTGACATTTTCACTTGCAAATGGCCGACATCAACACGTTGCGTGCGCATGCGCATACGAATTCCCATCATGCCCTGTGGCCAGCCACGCAGTTTGTACGTCATCACGCGAACCGTTCAGAAATTATGACTGTTTTATTTCATATAGTTCATTAATTGTCACCCTGTACATACATTATAGACATGAGTGTTTTAATACAAACAGAATATTTTCCACCTCGAGTTACGCTTTCTCCTAAGGTTCCCTGTGTCTTGTTTGTAGTGCATGCATGATCTTTAATATTTCTTGTAGCTTTTTTTTTTTTTAACGTAAGCGTATTTCATCTGAAATATTCACTCATTAAATTTCTGGACATGTCGCGTAAAGTAAAGTAAAACAAAGAACCATTACATATTAAATACTCTAACAGGAGGGAATTGCTCTTGGAACTAACCTTCTCTTTAACTTCAGATATTGTCATGATCTCGCACGTGAGTGTTGTCGTGATATTGAGTCATTAAAAGCCCTAGCTTGCATGAAGAGCACATGCTAAAATGGCTTATAATATATTACCTGTTAAAGCACATTCAATTTATTTCTCACATGAATGATTGAAGATTGTTCAGCATGTTTTCACGAAGGTAAGCTAAAGTAGCATTAACTGTTGTTCTCGTAATCTTTGAAGTTGTACCAGTTACAAGAACAGAAAAAAATTAAAATTAATATGAGAAACGAATATCGAGAAATTGGTTGATAAGCTTTTAATCCATATTTTAGTCCTGCACTTGGTACTTGCATCTCACTGCTACGCGAGAGACCCGGTTTCGATTCCAGGAGTGGGTGGCCTAAGGTGGGAATTTTTGTGACAATGGTATGCATAAAACATTTGTGGAACTTACCTAGCTTCTAATAAAATGTTACATTGGACAACCCTGGAAGTAAAGGGGAAGGTTGTTAAGACGACTAGAGCGTGGTACACGTCCTATATGGCTGAGATCCGGAACCATTTGGTTCCTACCTCCGTACCACACTTATATGCCTTGATCGCATAGTGTAAACCACAGGGGAAAGCTTTACATTTTTTACTTTGTAGTTTTGATTGGTGAATAAACATTCGTTATTCAATCATGAATGGTCTAAGCAGTTTAGATTTTTTTACTAGTGATGTTCTCCTTCCACAATTTTCACTTTGCTCATGGGTACTTTTTTCCTATTTTGACTATTTTAGGTTGCTTTTTACCTCTTCACGCGGCGATGAGATTGAACGATCAAATAATTAAACAAATGATGGTACAGTACAAAACACATCCATACCTTACCGAATTTGAACATATGACCCTGACGTCATAACGCCATATACTATCCGATCCTCCCACATTACATCAGGGATAGGTTTTGAAGCAGTCCATATTACATAATTCATTTATCGTTTCTATATCAATGGAATTACTACGTTAGAAAGTTTGAATAATGTTTCTGGTAGATCATTGGTCCGATTTCGAGACAGCACATCCTAACTGAACGGACACAGACACGTTCTTCAATTTCCTCGTTCCTTTCCCACCATTCTTGTCTTCCTTCGCGGTTATCCTAATAATCAACGTTAATGAATTAAATCAATCAACCATTCTAATTACACTTGTTGCCTAACTCTGCAGTTTTTAGAGGTAGCAGTTTCCTAGAGCCGGTTATGTTGCATGTTTAGTTTATTACAAAGGTTACTTTTTTTGCATAATGACTAATGTGAAGTTGGCCTACAGTTCTAAGTGAGACCCGAAACATTGTTATGAGTACCCCCGATAATCGAAACCGGTATTCCATGATTGCGAGAACTATTCCAAATGATAGATCTCTTCAATCTCATAGAAATCTGCTAGAGTTTTGTTCCGCAGATGGCTAGGGATCCGGCTGCAGGACTTTTGCTTCCTGGTGTACGTTACATCCGGTCGCCTCTGTCTCCTGAAATAAACTTTTTGCATAGGAGGATTCCACAGCAAGGTAGGCGACGATGGACGGCGGAACTGCCTAGGTTTGAATCCAAGGCACGGAATATTGAATTACAATGCCAATCATTGTAGTTTTCAAAATACGAGGCTTGTTTAAGAAGAGATCTCGCACACATGATGTCTTGCTACCTTATTTATTGAACATCCCTCACATATCGAAACAACTTACTAGAAAGTGGCTGTAAAATTTTTGAGGAGCTTTTTTACATTCATCGTCAACCCGTAGCGTGACACTAGAAATAAGAGGGTAGACGCAAGGAGAAGCATTTGATGTCAAACTAGCCTCTTCGTTTAATTATGAAATGCGTTAATTCAAACACCGTAAGTCATTTCTATCTGATTAAATAAATCCTACTTAATTTGGATTTGAATCTAAAAACTCTTGCAGGGCCTTGCATTTTTACAAAATGGTACACAAATCTGATACACATCTTTCAATATGTGAATAATTAGAGAGAAAGTTCTCGATGATTTATATAACAAGGAAAAAACCATCCAGACTTTGTACGATTTGCCCACATACTTTTCTAATTGGCCAACGAGTAAAGCTGAGAGAAAATTCCAAAAAGGAACTGGCGTTTAATTTATCACACTAGAGTCGCGCTTTCATTTTTATCTGGATCCTAAAGATAAAATAAAAGAGAGGGGAAAAACACGGTTTAATCCACATTCACATCACGAGTTTCGGGCAAAGCCATACCATGAATCTCAGACCGCGTTTCACAAGTTACATATAAACAAAGCAGGAAATTTATCCTGTAAAAGATTACTAATCCATGCTTGAAAATCACTATTACGGGATGAGAGTGAGTCAAGCGACCAATTAGCTGAAAGGAAGGAGGAAGGAGGCTCTCTGCTCTCTCTCTCTCTCTCTCGAATGATGCAAGTTCTATCTCTCTGGATCAATAACAATTTCTACTCCGGAGCGAAGTGTTGAATTTTAAATTCCATGAGAGAGGGTCGACGAGTATTTCAGCGCGCGTACATGCATTGGAGAGCAAAACATGAAACTTGCTTTTTTCCGGAGTGCATGTACGGCTTGACAAGCTGAATGCAGTAGCCAATTCAGGTTTAATTTACACGAAATCAGTGCTGTAATTGACTGATTCGAGCGCCCAACTTTTGTTGTTTGCTCGTGAATAAGATTCCTCGTATTGTTGTGACGTGCTGTCTTCCCTTTTGATAACAATGTACTAAGTAGACATGTGTGTCCTGATTGCAATTAGTTGTTGTTTCCAATTGGCATGCTGATGTACCAAGCTTTGAGTTAGTTTTTTCTTACTAAATAACAAAATTATCAGTATTCGAAATTATATAATGTCAGTAATTGTCGATTCACCTAATTTAATGAAGTGACTTCATTCTTACAAGCTCGAATATATTTCAGATCTTTCATGTGATCACGAACGAGCAACAAATTGAAGATATAATTCTGAATCCACGCGTATAGATCCATCCATGTAGACGAGTGGGCATCACATCGAAAGTTTTGTTTCAGTACTTCATTGTCACTCACCAATGCAAAGGATCTCAACTGAATTCACGTGTGAGAATGTGTTCATATTCTCGAGCGACCGAAATACGGAACAATTTTCCATACGCGGACGATCCTTCAATTTGCCTCCGACTCTCGCTTGTTCGTTGTCGATGTGAAAACTCTCATTCAGGTACTCGTATTCAAAAACGCTGAGCAATGTTGAAGAAGCACCCTAAGGACGTATTTATTTTGTCGAGCAATATGTACATACAGTCTTGTTTGATTGCACATGTAAAACCCGTTTCCCACGGAGACAGGTTTCTCACTAAACATACAGCCGTGAAATTAGGCGGGTGGCAGAAGTTCGCGCTGTTGCCACGTCGGAGCACAACCCCGTGTGTTCGGAGGTTTAAGAGAATGAATGAAATATATAGTTGTAGAGTTGGTCTATGTAATCCATGTGATACAAATTCACATAATTTGCTCGAAAAGTCAGGGATGACAAAAAAGTGCCCCGGAGAGAGGTCGGTCTGACGCTCGAACTAGGCAACGCAGCCCGGTTGACGTTGCCACACAATGCGCGGGAACCAGGAACTTTTGTCCCGCTCTCGCTTTGCTTTTCCTACATGTGGCACCAGCGCAATTCTGCCCAGCCGCCTATTTCCATGGCCTTGCTTTTCGAAAGGTCTCATGATCACTGAACAAGTCACCAAATTGTTACCCGGCTACTAGTTTTGGCTCGCATGTTACTTGTCACAGTAGTGGCTTGTGATCATGTAACTCGTTTCTTTACACTTAGGCTCTGTGGCCGAGCGCCACAAATCCTAAATAGAAGGGAGATATTACCGTTAGGCTTTTATTACAAAAACAGTTCTTCTATAGTCGTAATACAAGCAGTACTTCTCTGATATTTCAAGAGCACGCACCAGTTTGCTTATGGAATGGTAATTAATCTACTCGAGACCCAGGTTGTGGAGGCACATTGCGTATTGTTACGAATTCCACTGGATGTGTAGTCTCGATTAGCGTATCTGGCATGGAGTACACTAAAAAAAAAAAACTAAAAAAAAAACACGACACTGAACGAAAAAGAAATCCTTAACCCCTACTAAATGAAATTAAAATTCACCTAGGTCTCTTCATAGGCTTTTCATTTGGACTTGGCCTTCTTTTGAAGCAGACGCATGGTTATGCTGAATTAGTTGACTATGAACAGAAGCTTTCGCACTTAATCAATAACTCAACTCCAGGACTCGTAGATTTGATTGCCGGTGGAGGCACATAGTAGTTCGGATCCCACTTTAAACTGTAGGTCCAGTCCCAATTAGCCTTACTGTGCATAAAGTATACTTAGAACACCAAATCAATCAATCGTGGATTTGATTGATTTGATTTGATTTATTTTACTTCGCCTTTTGTGCCACTTTTGGCTAATTTGCGAAGATGGGGATGAGTGATGATATGATGAAATTGATTAATGGACATTTACAAACATCCATGCCCAGGCCAGGATTCGAACCCGGGCCCCTGGCGTCGTAGCGCGATGTGACAACCACTCCGCCACAGGGGCCGGCAATCGTGGATTTGATTAATCAAATATATTCTGTAGGGTTACAGACTGGAGGAGGGTGGGGATCGAATGCTGTGAAAAAGTGGTAGTTTTACTCAGGATATAGCGAAATTTGATGTCCACCCTTTGGTCGACCATTATCGCAAGTTAAATAACCGTGGCGAAGTGTCGCGTTGGAATACTTATCAGAGCTTCCAGCAAAATTTGCATGTAGATACGTACGGAAGGGTACTTTGCTCCCTCGTAAATTAAAGACTGCGATTCCATGCAAATATACACGTTAGTCTTTTACATGCATCGGCTGTGATCTCTTATGGAGACTTTGGCTTTACTATCTGTTATCAGGCGACACGAAAATAAAGAAATTCATTGAATTTCATAAACACAGAGAGCCACGTAATGAAAATACAGCACCAGTTTTCATTACCAGTCTTGTGAGGTTGCGTTTCTGTTTTGCTAATTCAATATGTAGCAACATACATTAACATTTAGACATTTTAAAATGATAGACATGTAGGTATGATATGATACAGGTATCTTCAGCGGAAGTATACTGTAAAGTAGGCATGTAAAAGGAATAAGTCTTTTATCTTCATAAAAATACAGTAAAATCAAATTTCAAGTTAAACTTCTCTCGCGCTACGAGAGGAAAGGAAGCAAAACTGACAGGGTCCATTTTGTCATCGACGGTTTCTGCGTTCAAAAATGTTTGGCATGTTATCCAAACATTCATTCCTACTTTTCAACCAACTGCATTTCTCGCGAGACTGCTATTCCGCTGAAGTGATAAACACTCTCTTGTGTTTTCAGCCTCAGACTTGAGACCATTTCAATGTCATGTTTGGAAACGAAACTCATTTTTAGCTTTCTCTCAGCATCACGACTGGTTTCTTTCTTCACCTTCATGACGTCAGCATGAGTTAAGTGACGGGATGTGCTCTGTCATAGGTTGAAAGAAGAGATAAGAGTAGAGAGAAGGAGAGGGAAGGAAAGAGAGAGAGAGAGAGAGAGAGAGAGAGAGAAATATGAGGTTTTAATGCGAAGCAAACGTGAAGCAGAAAGCCTTCAAAATGTGAACATTTCCATGGGGGGAAAAAAAATCTAAATTTTGATGCATACATACAATATCTCTGCATGCATAATTTTGTTTGGTTATTTTTAGAATATGTGAAGGTTATTCATTGTGCTGTTCTTTGAGAAATACAATCAACACTATTAATATTTCCCCATTCCAATGTACTACTGTTTGTAAAGTTTCAAGTCAACTTTATGAACAGATATAGGCTAATCGGAATTGCACCTATAGTTTAAAGTGGGATCCGAATCACTGTGACATGTACACTCCACCGGGGATCGAATCCGGGACACCTTGATTACAAGGCTAAAGCGTTACAATCGGGAAAGCCCTATTTCCGTGTCTATAAAATAGCTGTAGATCCATGCAAAACCGATTCATGGTTACAACAAGTAAGAATCGAATAATAATGTTTACAATTATGAATATTAATGATTTGAAAATACGCTTAGCTGAATATTAGAAGTACTCCCGCGTAGCCAAATGATTAGCACTCTAGCCCATGGTGCGGTGGTCTCGGATTCGAATCGTGGTGTTGACCCGCATCTTGAGGGCAATTGGAAAGCTGCTTGAAGTCTTTCAGGTCTAGGAAGCCTGAAAACAGCTGCGATGGGACTCTGTGCGCTGACCACGCTTCATCCAATGAAATTCCACATGGGTGGCCTTGGTCCTCAAAGGGTTGTTGCGTCACGGACTTTAGTATTAGTACTATTGTTGTTATCACTTGATATATGTACAGATTGGCTTGCGATGTAAACCACTGTTCCATGTGCCTCCACCGAGTATAAAACCCGGGTCCCTTTGATAATAAGGCGACTATGTGGCCACTACGCCATCATTGAGGCCATCTCAATGCCCTCTCAAATTAGGGTTTGTAAAACATTTCGTGTTATTTTCTAACTCTTGCGTAATAGTGAACTGAACTTGAAATTTTAATGTCAGTATTCTGAAGGTAGAGCTGGAATCTAGCCAAGAAGTGGGTGGCGTGCAAACCCACTCCAGTTGATACCCCCAAGAAAAAAGAAAAAGTAACCCTTCCTGAACTGGTATCCTTAATGCGGTGCTGTACTACAAAGTAGTATGTAATTTACACAGCGTAATCTTGATTGATTTATTTTCATACTTTGAAGAATTGGGTCAACGATTGTTCACTTTTGCAATGGAGAATGAAGTAATAACAGTTTTCTGGAAGGGAATAGAAAACAACTTCAGCCTGGCGGAATATTTAATTTGACTTAAGTTTTGTTATTCAGCGTCGCATTTCTCTCACTTTTGGCTAATCGCGACGATGAGGATAAGTAATTATGTGACGAAATTGATGTAGCGACAGATGATACTCCAACCCGGACCCCTGGTGTACTAACCACTCTCCACGGAGATCTGCACCTGGTCCAATAGTATCGACAGAATTGCATCCTATGAGACTACAGAAACTCATCTGACTGACCATGCTAAGTATGTAACTTGGTTGTTTTGGTAAGTTAAGAAAGACATTCTGGCATCCCCGGTGGCGTAGTGGTAACGTCGTCGCTTTGTAATGAAGGGATTCGATACCCGGTGGAGACACTTGTACGGTGGTTCGGATTCCACTTTAAACTTTACGTCCAGTCCCGATTAGCCTTTCTGTGCATAAAGTAGACTTAAAACCAGGGTTGTTAAAGGTCCAGGAATTTTAAATAAATTCAATTCCGGTCCAGGAGAGAAAATAAACATTTTTTTCAATGAATCAATACGCAACTTGGACCGAATTTAAATTGAGAGAAAAAATGTTCCGGTCCTGTTTAGGAACCCAATAGAACCTATTTGAATTTATGGATTCCTGAACCATTTACAACCCTGCTTAAAACAACAAATCAATCACAAATCATGAAAGACATTCTCTTCGGCGAAAGGATTCACGAATCGAAACACGCTTGCTTCGTTACTCCTTATGCCGATCGAGCTTTTGAACACGTCATCGGGTAAGAATCCACTCATGTTTTCTCTTGGGCGGACTCGATTGGAACGTATCGCACCTCATTGAAACAATAGAACGCTTTCACTTTGAGTGTGGAGTAGAATACGCTTCGTTTTAGTCTAGCGAACGCAGGGCTGGCGTCGCCCCGGTTGTCGAACCGAAATCTGCGAGAAAGGAACTCTTCTCCGCCTCGGAAGGGCACGAGATAACCCTTTCTCCGGTCCTTCCGCCGTCGTTCCGTAGTTTGGACCAAGTCCGTGACGTCACGCCCAGGTAACCGGTTCCCGGTCCCGGCTTGCCTGTCACGTTCCGCGGATTCGGTCATTACGAGGTATCTGCAACGTGCTTCGCTCGACTGTGAATACTTTATGAAATGTCAGACAAGGTGGGAATATTCGTAAAACTGTTTTACATGGGGATCATGGGGCTCTAAGATTGATTTCTTGAGGGAGCCTTAGTGGAAGGAACCAGGAGTCGGGCATTCCAGATTTTCATTCAGCTTCCTGAAAGGTGAAAGATCCAAAATGATCTCTCTGAGACGTCGAACGTTTTGGAGAGTTAAGACTGGTTTTACAAACATTATATCCTTGTGCAATTTTATGCCGAGCCCCGTGGCGGAGTGGTTAGCACTGCGCGCTACGACGCCAGGAGTCCCGGGTTCGAATCCCGGCTTGAACAAGGGTGTTCTTTGTGAGTGTGTCTTCGTAAATTTCATCATATCATCATTAATCCCCAAAGTCGCGATTAGCCAAGTGCGGCAGATAAACGACGCGAAATAAAAATGAAATCAAAATCAAATGAGGCACTTCAACGACCAACGAGCTCACACATAAGTAGGTAGTTAACCGCTTCAGCCAATCTGAACCTTCTACCTCATTAGTAAAAATAAATATTAATACTATTAACATGGTGTCAACATGTCAGTAATATTGTTTGCCACCAATTCTAGTTTTAAATTCGCCAGTTTCCTCTACTCTACCGTCATCATGTTTATAAGCATAATACCTTAATACAGGGATTCCCAAACTATTTCGTTTCACGTCGCCTTCAGTATGTCAAGACGTTTCCGCGGCGTCCAAGTGAGAATGTAGGCCTATCTAACACTTGCAACGCTCAGTTAGTGATGTTAGGTTGCTTGCCTGAAGTTAAAAAATAAACACACATTTCAAATTCAGAAATATTTTGTGTGTAAAAAGTACTGAATAAGCACATATTTGGAACAATCATCTGGGGCGCCGTGGCGCACACTTTGGAACCTCTACCATAATACCTTAAAATACCGATTTGCTGTATATAGCCAGCACGCAAGAGGAACATGACTATATTTATCTCAGCACACGTTCGAGTGCCTCCCACTTACTCTTCAGAGCAAACTATATGCTTGGAGCTAATCGGATCGAAATGTACGGCTTTCGTTAGCGTTCGAGCAACTCGTTTAATACCGTCAAACAGAAACGAAACCAGAATTCTTGATTAAAGATAATAAACACTGGAACGGAAAAAGGCGGCTGGAGGCTTGAACTCACGAACAGAATCCACAGTACCTATTTATTTAAGAAAAGCAGGAAGGAACGTGTGGGCAAATCTTCAGCATCACGTTGTCCTCTGAGAGCGATCGATATCTTAGTTACCGGGAAAAATGAGAAGCTTTGTAACAGTTGAAAAGTACATTTGCTACATGTTTGTTTAGTATTATTTGATGTTTTAACGTTTTTGTAAATTTCAATTTAAACTTTTTACCTTTGACTTTTTGATATTTAGCGTCGCTTTTCAACCACTTTCGGCTAATTGCGACGATGAAAATGAGTGATGATTACATGAAAGTGGGGATGGGACTCTCACAAAGAACGCCAACGCCCCAGCCGTCCTCCGTGGAAGAGTGGTTAGCATAGCGCGCTACGAGGCCAAGGGTCTCGTGTTCGAATCCAGGCCTAGGCATGGATGTTCTTTGTGAGTGTCCCTTCATCGATTTCATCATATCATCACTCATCCTCATCTTCGCGATTAGCCAAAAGTGGCAGAAAAGTGAAGTAAATAAACATAATCAATCAATCAAAATCAATGCCCAGGCCGAGACTCGAATCAGAGAACTTTAGTGACGAGATCTTAAGTCGTCCACTTAACGCACCCTGCCACTAAGCCGGCTAAAACTTTTTACCTGAGTATGTGTTAATTTCTCCGTGACAGTGTAACGTACTACGAGGCCAGATGTCGCATGTTTGAACCCTGGTTCAGGCATAGGTGTATCGTTGTTTTTTCCCCATCATCCATTTCATCATTAATCTTTCTCGTCGAGGTCAACCAAAAATTTTGAAAAGTGACGTAAAATAACGAAATGGAAAGAACGGAAGAGTTAGTAATATCTTTGCGTTTCTAACTTATCTTATATATTGTAGTTTTGTGAACAGCACCGCGCTCTACCCCTCCACAACAACTCCTAAGTATCATTTGATGAGAAGATTACTGAACTCCAAGGACGAAACATTTTTGACAGCTCATGGAATCGAACCCTGGGTCACCCATTTGACAGTGCGACTCCGTTCCTACGGGACACCCATACATCATTAATTAAGACAATATGTGCATAGAAAGAGCTTTGACGGTACTTTGTGGCTCTGGCGAGGTAACTGCGCAAAATAATTTAGTTACTGGAACGTATCGCGAAACATTTTACACCTGGCTTAACATTTTCTTTAAAAAAGGAAAAAAAAGTAGCCGTTCCGCAACTAGTTCTGTTTATCACACTCTCTCTGAAAGCAGAAGCGCTCATGTATGGCAACGCTCGACGAGCTGTGTATTCGATTACAGCAGGCCGTTCCACCGATTTTAATTATGCACATACATTGCACGTTATTTTGTGTTGTTGAGCTAGTTCGGCCACTTGCGTAGGCAGTTTCTCGTTGCTGAAAGGTATGCCGTAAATTCGTCTGCAGGTGCTCTGGGTACGGATGCATAATGAACCCATCTTTCTTTTCGTTAGAGTTTTCAACAATGTAATCGCGAGGACAATATTGGAGTTGTAGGATTGTGTCTTGTCTATCTGCAGTTTACCAAAACCATTGTGATCGTAATGATAAGTTTCCATCAAAGGTCAAAAGACTCCATTCGCTGCTTTTATTAAAGAAAACCGGAAAGTGCACTTTGTTTCTCTCTTTGCTTTTACTTCACTTTTTTCAGTCTCTTCTCGAGTTGAATATGCATATCTCGTTTCCGGTCTCGAAGGGCAAGCCACAGTCTCGTCTCGAGTCCCGAAATATACAATGTCACTGCACAAACTTTCACAGCATCTAGAGCTTCTTAAGACAAACAGCCTATCTTAATAAACTTTTCTGTTTGACGCTCGTTTCGACACTACGAACCCTCGAAAAACTTAATGTTTATCCTGAATATATGCAGAACTGGAGCACAGGCTCACAGTTGCCACTTGTCTTTCTAATGACCATGAACAAAATGTATGACTTATCTAGCCTATAAATAATAAGGCAGGCATCTCCTTGGTCTGTCTGAAGAAGTCCCAAAGTAAATTTGGTTTAAGTAATATCATCAAGTCTCGAACGAGACGGAGAGTAGCAACCTCAAAGTCTCGTCTCGATTTTACAGAACTCTGTCTCGATCCTGGTCTCGTCTCGACCATTCTCGAAGATCTGTTCTCGTCTAAAGATTTGTGTGGCCGTCTCGGTCTCGAATTTTTGAGACATGATCACGACTTGTATATGTACCAAACCTACAATTGCTGGATCAGCAACATAACATTTCGAGATAAAAACTGTTTACAAAGAACACGTTAATTGACATCAACTAAGCGTTCTGCAAGGCCAACTTCCATCTAACGTTGAGAATTAAGCATGAGAGATGTAAGGGTAGACCTGTCTGAAGAGTTCGATACCCGGTGGAAGCACATAGTGGTTCGGATTCCACTTTAAACTGTAGGCTCAGTCCCGATTAGCCTTTCTGTGCATAGAGCGGACTTGAAACAAACAAAAAACAACCCTTTTCTGAAGACACGCAAATGTCAACCTTTCTTCCACGTAGTACATCATGACTTCATTTTGCAGACAACGAGGCTCTGGCGCCTGGATTCACAGCCAGTATAATCCTCTGTGGGAATTGTGTTGTGATTGTTCTTTCATCGATGTCATCATATCACCATTCATCCTCATCTTTGATATCATTCAACGGATTTATTAAGCGAGATGAAAGGGGTGAACTCTTTGGAAGACGCTCGGATATAAACTTCCAACACCCTGGAATCTGCATTCTTGCACGTTAACGAGGCACTGGCGCCTAGACTAACAGGTAGAAGAATCATCTGAGAGGCTGTGTACTGTCCTCTGTTTTGTCCTTATGTGTGTGTACCTCTACTTTTACGACTAGTATATAGATTTTAATTTTAATCCTAAGAGAATTTTAATGCTTTCTTGTTATTAAGAAATTTATCTTCACGTTATGAATTTTAATAGAGACACTCTGTCTTGTAATTTGTGAGACCATTCTCACTGTCATTGTTCATAAGTAGTTTGCGTATGTACAATCCTGATGGCGAAAATAGCCCAAGCACTAACGTATTCAAAGGTTTTAATTTCAGTCAATTGATTAAGCAGCTTTCTCCCATAAATTTCGTAATTTGTTCTACTCTATAATTTATGTCATAACGATGTATACAGAGCTGCCTTATACAGAGTGCCCGAAATGTCAAGCAACCGATATTTTGAACGTACAAATTTTTGTACAAAAAGCGATAGAGACGTAAAACTTACGTTGGTATTAAGTTTGTCTGAAACATTAAACAAGAAAATTATTCTATACATGAACGTTCAGTATGCGGGAAAAGTTGTTAAGGTGTAAAAAAGTTTTTGTACGAAGTAAAAGCGAACTTTAATTAAAGACAGCCATGGAGTCGCTTCCGAAATATTTTCGATGTGTATCGATGGTCTGTGTGGGTATTTATCGAACTGATAAAAGAACGATAATTTTTTACGCATTTTATGCATTACAGTCGATTTTATGTGGTTATTTTTGGCATATTCGTAAAGAAGTATTGTTTTTTCGACATTATGAGGTGAACTGGCAACGTTGGTCGTGTCAGTCAGAGGGCGTTCCAGGTGTCCGTTCGGTAGGTTAGGTTCCTAAAGATAGAAATACACACACATGCAGAATGTTGCGCCACTTCGGTGTGTAACCTTTCGGTTGCATTTGTTTCTTTAGGTTTCTTTCCAAGTGGAATGCACCGTCACATGCCTCGTGCGACATGCCACCGTGGTGTGAAAGCTAACTCAAGCTTCACCATCTTCCGTCAGGGGCGGCAGTTCCCCTTCAAGACTTCCTCACACGAAGCCATCTCCTTTAATCAAGCCGCTCCGTTTCCAACAGGCAATCGAGGAAACGCTTCTATGAAATTCGTAAATCAAGTAGCGTAGCAGGAAATTCGAAACCTCTGAACATGTTAATTAACGATTGTCACCATTTCAGCGTTCATCGTAAGTGTTATCTATTAATTTTAGACTGAGATAAGTCTGATATTAGTGGTGCGGGTCTACATTTCCGAGATATAATGCACCAACATGACTTTCCTGTCCTATACGATGAGCCTGGCTGTTAGCTTGTAGTACACGCCAGTCCATGATGATGTGGGACAATGTGTGGTTGTTTAAGGGATTGCCGAAACCTGTTTTCCATATTGGATTAATGGCTAAAGCCTGACCAAAGAGGGCATGATTTATATTTGCATAAAAGTATGATATATGTAAGTCATTACGCGTCTTGTTATTCTTGATATCATTGTGTATGAAAACCAGACATTAGATAAATAGCTTCTCTCGGGATATCGACCAAGTGATTTCTGGGATATCTTTGCAAGTGGCATAACTCAATCCCCGAAGACATCCATGACGTTAGCTCTCGAAAGCTTGACAGACTATACACGACTCGTTTGGCCGATATACCGTATTTTTCATTATGCATCGTGAAGATATCTTCAGGGTGAATTTTTAATGCGGGAAATTATTTCTCGTTCGATGGAAACGAACTGCACGTGCTGTGTGTTGATTTGCTGTTGTTTATTTTACGCCGATTTTCTGCCACTTTTGGATAATCGCGACGATAGGGATTAATGGTGATGAGATGGATGAAGAAGGGGCAGGCAATCACAAACACCATAGACGACACAAAACTACCCCCCACAGAGGATTATACTGGTTGTGGTTTCAGGACGTTAGACCCTCGTTAGCCTGCAAAAATGCTACGCGGAAGGGAGTGCCATCAGCGAAGGTTACCTTTTATGCTGTATGTATTTATTGTAATTAGGTACAGTCACGGACACTTCTGGGTTGTAACAATCCCACTGAAAATAAATGGTGTCGTTACAACCCAGATGTGCCCGTGACTGTACAATCTTATTTAGATGGAACATCGTTAAGAAAGATAGAACAGATGAATGAAAAATCCAAGAAACTTTTTTGTGGGGGATGAGGTAATACGTCAGATCTTTCAATCCGCAGTGGACCATAAAAGTTCAGTGCTTAAAACGTTCATTTAATTTGTCCAGCGGAACTAGCTTATATAACAAATGAAAAAAAATATCAAAATACCAATTTAAGTTTTTGTAACATTTAGTTCCACGTGTATATAATATATAATTATACAGCGAATAACGATTCTCTGTATTTGGTTTATGAATTTTTCTGTAACGAATCTTTACTTCTCAAACACTATAAACTTTTAAACTAATATAATTTGAAGTAATTTATTCAATTTAAATACAGTGTAGTTCAAGTTTGAATACTATGAGTACTCCTGAACATGTAGGCATAAGGCAAGTTTTCAATGCAAAATGCACGCTGAAGCAATCTTTCATAATACCGCTTAGAAATTGCACTTTTTAAGTATCATTTAAAGGATTGATCTTTGATGCACTACGAAAGATGATTTGGTGAAAATGTTAATGATAATCAATTATGTCAGAAAAGATAAGGCAACATTATGGTTGGGAATTTCTTCAAGAGAACAACTATCAATAATGTAAACATGCAAATTTCTGTAATATTAAAAAGAATAGTTATCAACCTTAATATTATTTACTTCAGTTACTTCCCAAGAACACGCAGAGAAGATAAGTAATATTGCTTGCTTCCGTGAACAAAATTTCCGAATATTCTTGTGCGCTATGTTTTGTGCACAGAAAGTTTACTAAACGTGCTACAGTAAAATTGGGATATAGTTTCAACCTATTGAGCGTTCGAAGCTCTTATCTGAAACTTTCAACTCGGATCTGAACTTTTAAAACACATTTAGGGTGAAATATGACGAAGCATTAATAAAACTATTCTACTAGTGAGTATAGTTTCACAGTGTTCATGTGAGGAAATATTCTTCGAAAGTTTTCACACTTTGTAAACTTGCAAAAATCGTTCTCGCCTGCCTCTGCAAGAAAAGACTTTATAAGCATTTCATACTCCGAGGAGTTTGTTACGTCTGGAGCCCATACCATCGCACATGAACTTGCCGATTCCAAGTCAGATTTCCGAGAAATTGGAGGGGTTGAGTTTCTCGAGCGTTATGGAAGCCAAGAACTGACGGAAGAGAGAGACAAGATCCTCCTACGAGAGGAGTTACAAAGTTCATCTCGTTGAAGACGGAAGAATTGAAGCTCCTGGATACGATATCATTGCAAGAGCATGTGGCGGGGAGTCGGAACGCCTAGAGATGTGGATAACGCAGTCAGCATATTGAAAGATTACATTAGCTTCACATTTTCACGATAAGGATTTTCTCGTGGCAGGTATTCTGCTTCTAGGTAGAGTGAATTTCGTACCGTTTCTTGCTTTCTACCATTCACGGACTCCAGCTAACATAAAAATGAAGCAAAACTTTTTTATTCTTTTGGAATTTTATTTTTGTTTTGTTTGCAAATCGCATGACTTGCTTGTCTCGCACAATGATTTCTTATTAGTGTAGCAAATGTGCAATTAGTCGAATAATCAAAACTTCACGCTCTAATCTTGCCAATTAATTGAAAAATAAAACATTTGCAATTCTTACCACGATGCGTAAGTAGCGCATCAAATCATTTCACACTTTCATTTTATCGTGAATGATTTTTGGAATGTATTCCGTCGCTGAGGTTTGCTCTTGCATTTATTCACCTTGCCGTAATTATCTTATAAATATAGGAACTCGAGGCTTTGCAATACCTTCACGTGAAATCAAACAAATCGTAATCGTCGTTAAATCCATATTCGATATTGCTGCTATTTTTACATCATCCTCAGTCTATCTCGTCGCTGCGATGAAACTAGCAGTATTTGCATGCGGCGTAGCAAAGGCAAAACATTCTAAAGCAAACACGTGTTTATGATGGTTAGGACTCTTGAAACAGATGTGTCAGTTATGGTTAACTATGATAAGCTGTACGACAACACAAGTATACTCTATCCAGGGAATCTCTGGAGCAAGGCCGCGCATTGCAGTAGAGAAGGGGAGAAAACGATTGGTCGGAGAGAAGCAGTAGACGCTACTGGAAAAACTGGTAGCTGCAGTAGCTTTCCACCCCTCCACGCAATCCCGTTCCCTCGTACTTATTCATTGGTCGAGCCCTCTCGAATCACTACTTGCGCAGAGATTTGCTTTCGTTCGCTTGCTCCAGAGATTCCTGGGACAGAGTACGAGATGCTCTATGCACGGAATGTGTGGAGAAAGTCCGCGGATAGCGACAGAGAAGGGGGGGATTGAGTGGGCAGAGCGAAGCAGTACACGCTGCTGCGAAGGTTGGTAACTGCAGTCGCTTCCCCCCCCCACGCAATCGCGTTCCCTCTCACGTGTTCGTTGGTGGAGCCGTCTCGCGTCACTACTTGCGCAGAGACTTGTTTCCGTTCGCTCGCTCCAGAGGTACCCGGGACGGAGTATAGAAGAGTTGGGATAGTTATGCATACAGTTCTGTGAAAAGTTTCCGTCTGATCCAAAAGTATTAAGTTTGTAAAACGGGACGTCAACTAAGTTTACAATGAATGTCTGTAGGATAACCAACAGCACGTTCGTAATGCATCATTCTTGTTCGTTAATCAAACGTCTGTTACAGGAGAGCGATGACATTGTTTGTCAACCAGCAGAATAATGATCTGGTCCTTCTTGGGATGCTGGAGAGGCTTTCCTCCAATCCAATCGAGATCGGGTGCCCAGGTTTTAGCAGAACTGACGATGTGAGAGGCTTCGAGTCTCAATTTATCTTGGCCCTCTTTGTCCAAGAGAATAGGGGCTTCTCCCACCCACAAATGATGTCAAGTGCAAGGGAGTCTCTCAAAGTCCATTCTGATTCAGTGGCAGCTGTTTCATGTTTCCATGGAAGCTCCTTGAGTCTAGTACTGAATTGGCTGCGGAATTTGATTAGAAAGAGCAAGGTTAGATTCCATAGTAAAGCAATTTTGATTAAGGGACATTTTCGTATACCTTAGATTTTAATTCACTCAAATCTCGAACCAGACGATGCTCTCGGCCAATAAATCTCGGTCTCGAAATTTGAGACGAGACCGAGAATTTCTTCGGTGCCATCTCTATTATTAGAAATTCTGCATTTTGTGTTCAGTCGGCCTCTGTGCCGTGTCGTTAATGTAACGTGCTACGAAGTCAAGGGTCTCGGGTTCGAATCCTGGTTAAGGTAGTTAAGGTATGGGTGATACATTGTATTTGTATGTAGTATTCATGTCATCAATTCATTATTCATCCTCATCGTCGCGATTAACCTAGAGGGCCAGAAAGGTGACAAACATAAATGAAGAAACTATAAAAATACTTTTTGTATTCGGGCTATATACACTACCGACAAGAAGTTTAAGACCACCAGGAAAAAGTGCCAAAAATCAGTAGAAATGAATGTATTTCGTAATTAATGTACAAGAAACAGATGTAAGAATCTGCTTGACAATGTACAAACATAGGTACATCCACTATACATACTAATGTCACCTCATATTTTGCTTTCATCAATATGTTCGCCATGGGCCTTAATGACAGCAGCACAAACACATGGCATGCGCTCCAATTGTTTGTCCAGATAGGATGGTTGAATGTTACACCAGGCATCGTTGATGAATTCCCATAGCTGTTGAGTGTTGCTGGGTAACTTCTTCCTGATGTCCCTATCGATTTGGTCCCAGAGCAGTTCAATTGGAGAAAGATCAGCAGACTGTGGTGGCCACGTCATAAGAACTAATGCCCCTTCTCTTACCTTGCGTTCCAAATACCGTGTGCACAATTGAGTTGTGTGTTTGGGATTGTTATCTTGTTGAAAAATAAACCCATTACCAACAAGACGACGACCAGAGGGGATGGTATGGTGCACCGATATCTGTTGATACCCTTGTTTTACCAATGTTCCCTGAATTTTATGAAGGTCCCCCATCTGGTTTGCGGCAAAATATCCCCACACCATTACACTTCCACCCCCATGTTTCACTGTGGGAACAAGACACTCTTCTTTCATTCTCTCGCCAACCTTTCGACGCACAAAGGTTCGCTAATTGCTGCCAAATAATTCATATTTGGATTCGTCGGTCCAGAGTACCCGTTTTCAGTTATCCGCAGTCCAACCTTGGTGCATTTTAGTCCAGGATAATCGTTTCGTCATGTTCACACGTCGTAACAAAGGCTTTATAGCAGCTACTCTGCCATGCAGCCCTTCTTCACACACCCTCTTCACCGTTCACACAGACACAGGTGTTACTCTGCTGTTATTCAGGGAAGCAGCGATGACTGGTGCTGTTAGGTGCCTGTTCCGTTTGCTAGTTACTGTAATATATCTATCGTCAGCTCCAGACGTTACACGAGCTCTTCCACTACGTTCACGGTCAGCATGACTGTTGGTTTTACGGTATCTGTCCAATGCACAATGAACACCAGTCTTGGAAATATTCAGTTTTCTTGCTATTTCGCGTTCAGAATAACCTTCATTTTTCAGTGCACATATCACAGCACGCTTTTCAACCGAAATCGCCTGTTCCCCACGATGACGGACCATTTCACACAGCTCCACTTACCTTGCACACCTCGCACATAATAATGGGCTCGCAATGTTTTCTGCATGAACAGCAACTGACCCTGAGCCACTGATAAGGATGCACATGAGGCTGGCTACCGTACTGACCGGTTTCACGCACACAGCTGCAAAATGTTGCCAATTCAGCAACTTTTTTGTCACTTTCCATTTTGCCAACCACATGCTACACATTCGAAAAAAAATTGGTTTCGCGTCTTGCGAGTTTCAAACTAGACTACATTGCATTTTACATGTGTATCAACGTCACGTCTTTCTTGGACAGGAACCGTTGGTTCCATACAACATTCCATACTGATTTTTTGGCCGTTTTTCATGGTGGTCTTAAACTTTTTGTCGGTAGTGTACATACTACATATATCGTTGTTTTTTTCTGTTCAACTTGGTTGTTTTTGTGTTCATAAGAACTCACGAGCGTCCACAGGGAGGATCAGGAAGGGGTGACTTCCCTTAGAATAAGGGAAAATTGCCCTTTTCTCCTTCCTCCACCTTTTTATTTGCAACCCTTCTGTCTCTTTCTTTCCTTGTATCCTCTAGCTTTCGACCTTTTCTCAATTTTAGTATTTTTTGTTGTATTTACTTCCTCTCTTCTTGACTATTCCTTTTCTATATTTTCCACTCCCACTTTCTGTCGGTTTCTTATTTAGTCTTCCTCTCTATCTATATTCTGTTATTTCTCTTCCTTCTCTTTCTCCCTGTTTTTCTTTTAAATTTATCTTTACTTTCTCTTGCTTTTCTATTTTCTTTCTCTATTCTCTCCCCCTCTCTCTCTCCCTCTCTCTCTCTTTGCGTGTGTGCGTGTCTTGTTTCGCTTCTTTATTTCTGTTTCTTTATATGTCTCGCTTATTTCCTCTCTCTCTCTCCTACTCTTTCTGTGGCCTTTTCTCTTATTCTTTACCGCTTCCTCATCTCTCTTTTCTTTGTCTCCCTTATTATCCTTCCTATGATGACATCTAAACATGATGTCAATATATCTAACTTAAGGATGCAGCTTTTTGATTTTGACATCTCCTTGGAAAATTTTCTACGGGCGCCCATATAAGAACAATTCAAAATATTGTGGTGTGTTCATGCATTTATGCATTTATGTAGTCATACACACACCCCCACACACGCACCCCCCACACAAAACAATCTTTATTTTAAATTCACATATAAAAAGGTGCCGGCACGGCGCACCGTTGATTACACCGCCAGAGAATTTACACTGTGTGTAATATATATAGTGTGTTCGGCTTAAACGTCCAATAAAAGAAAAATCATAACTTGAGATGTATTTGAGATATTTCTACAGAGTTTACTTATACAAATAGAGCAACTCAAAATGTTTTTGTTTTTTTTTCTGTGGGGTTCCTCCGCACATACGCATGAGCATAACTTCATTGTTTGCGAAAGCACGCCAATGCATTGTTTGCGGCGAACACAAACGCGCCAATAGCACATAGTGGTTCGGATCCCACTTTAAGCTGTAGATCCAGTCTCGATTAGCCTTACTGTGTATAAAGTGGACTTAAAACACCAACTCAATCAATCGATTGTAGAACGTCACAATGAAGTATTATTTTATAATGAACATTATTAAATGATGGTAAACATTTAATTCATAACGCGCAAACTTGTATTTCCCGTTCGGCGTGTTTGCGATTTTCAAAACACGCTGCACATGCTATCGGTCATTACTTCGTAAGTTGTCTATCGTATATCATCACTAACAAATCATATACCGTAGAATAACTGTTTTTAAGTAATAAGTAATTATAAACTTGATGTGGCTCACAGTAAAGGTTGCATCAAGAGCGAAGCGAGCAAGTGGACTTTAATATTTAGCCGTTCAATCTTTACTGACTTTCTATCTTTTAGCTCGTATGGCGTCCCCTTTCCCTTAGCGCCCAGGACAACACCCCTCTCTCCCCACCTTCACACCTATTGCTACGGTTCCGCATTGGACATAAACGAAAGAGGTTTATCTGTCACCGCTACACGTGTGACTGTTTGTAAACAATAGGTAAAAAGGCACCGAATGTGTTTTCCAGAGGGCGCACCGGCATGGGCGTCCGGAAGGGGGGGTAAGGGGGGGCCATGCCCCCCCTGAAAAATGAATGTGTACTTAAAAATTATATAATTCACACATAATTTCATTTCAATCAGAGTAATTTATGTTAATTATTATAAATTCGTTGAAGGAACATGATAATTTCAGACTGAAACAGTGTTTTTTGAGGGGGTATCACTATTTTGGAGGAAAATATATGTCCTTTGCCGCCCCCTGGAAAAAAATTACCTTGCTCGCCCCTCCCTGGAAAAATCTTGCGGACGTCCATGCGCACCGGGAATTTGCCTGTGTCCTCACGGCCTCACGGCAATACATATCCAACAAATCCTGTTGCTATTGTTGTTAATACAATTATAACTCCAACTGACCATGTATGAACATAATTACGCATAGGTCTTAAAGTTTGTGCACTTAAAAAAAAAAAGATTTGGCATCAGCGATTAAGTCTGGCCCTGATTCGAATATATGTCAAGTTTTTATCTGTTATATACTCCATTTTTCCAGTGCTTGTTTTTGTGTGCGATTTTCCTGTATTAAGTTATCCATAAAGCAGATTAACTTTCAGGTTCAACAAGGAAAATACGAGCGGAGAGGAGTGATGGATCATGGACACTTTCTAAAGGGAAATGTCACTGTGTAACCTTTCACATAGACCAGGAATTTGAACCTTAGTGGGCTTGCTCTATGGACGGGACTGTTAAAATTGAAAGACTTACTCGCTTGGGCGAGTTCTGGGACTTTGATACAAAATTGATACATTTATAACAGAGAGAAGCTGCTCGACATTATTCATTTCCCGGTCAATATTAGCACACCGTGGAAAGGAAGTGCAAGGCGAAATTTCCTCTCTTGGATGTAATGCTTCAGATCTCTTGTCCGCTTCCGTGCGTACGATTCAGGGCTTTGAGAACGTTGCTTCATTCCTTACCAGAGAAGCGAAGATGCAGAGCGTTTGCCTTTCGAGGCAACCAGGTACAGGGGAATTACAATGAAAATTATTCGATCACACTAGTCTAAGCGAATGGTAAATAATATAAACATGTACTGTACTTTATACAATAATAGCAAATGCCCTTTTTATAACTTATATTTCCTTTTTACAGACACATGCGTAATTTCATTTCCTCGAGGTAATGTGAAGAATAAGCAACAGAAAAAGTGCTCTGAACCAGAATGCTAAAGAATTGTAGATTATGTTGGTTTTCCAGAGATGCTAATTGTCTAAGTGTAAGAATATGAGTAACATTTGGCTGAATCTATAAATTACTTTCGCCTTCTCTCTCTCTCTCTCTTTCTCTCCCTCTTCCTTCTTCTCCCTCTTCTTTCCTCTCCTCCTCTAGGAAAGAAGGAAGGAAAGAAAAAGGAATGAAAGAAAGAAGGAAGGAATTAAAGGGAGAGGAAGAGAGAGAGAGAGAGAGAGAGAGAGAGAGAGAGAGAGAGAGACAGAGAGAAAAGTCTTTTATGTGATTCGAAACTGACAAATTCGCATAATTTAATCACAAGTGGTTTGCATTTCGTTGTATTCAACCAAAATCCATTACAAATCCGGTACAGAATTCTAAGCGTTCAGCTTTACGTCAGTAAAATAAAGTAGGAAGTGGTTCTGTACTCAAGAAAATTATAGTTGAATCTAGATGAAATTCATAAATTACGAAGGAAGGTTCCTCTTGACCCTGTTTCCTTTATTCTAAAATCCCTTATCCAGTTTATGTTACCTTATGTAAGCGTAATTCTTGGCTTAGTTCTAGCGTTCCGTTTCCTGGTTCCTAAAAGCGTGCCTGGAAATAGTGAGACGGAGCGCTCGGATCTCTTGTTTCGTGGCCCGGAAACTCTGTCCGTCCGGAGCACAGTCCCCCGGAGCACAGCCTCCCTGCACGTCCCATGTCCTTTCCCTGCTGGATCCCTTCCGGTGAATCAATCACGGGGGATCTCCCAACTCGATTCTGTCCACTTCTCGGACCGCCTCATGAAGAAGCCACCACTTTCTCAGAGATGTATGATCGCAGCCAGACTTGACAGATTGCATCAGCATGTAGCAATGCAAAGCCCGCTTCAACAAATTGACCAGACTGACACTTAGTACAATAGGAAGGTTCTTCGAATCAACATCAATTAGGAACCAGAACAACAGACATTTGCACACGTATGAGCAGAAGTGTATCGGAGTTCCGAAAAATAAATATTTTCTCAATCGTCAACTTCTTATGGTTAGGTACCCTAAATTTACCAACAAGTTTTGAATATCAAAGGACCATCTTTCCAATTATAAAGACGAGATTTCAAAGATGGACAACGCCGCCCTCCGTGGCGGAGTGGTTAGCACATCGCGCTACAACGCCAGGGGTCCCGGGTTCGAATCCTGGCATGGGCATGAATGTTTGTGAATGTCCATTTATCAATTTCATCATATCATCTCTCATCCCCATCTTCGCAAATTAGCCAAAAGTGGCACAAAAGCGAAGTAAAATAAAGCAAATGAATCAATCAACCAAGATGAACAACGTGACAAAGCACATTCTCAATATATTATTTTTCCAACGGCTCGTCTTAAGATATCCAAGGGTCCCGGGTTCGATACCTAATGGAGGCACAAAGTGGTTAGGCTCCCAATTTAAACTGTAGATTCAGTCCTGATTAGCCTACCTGTGCATAAAGTTGACTCAAAAGTAAAACTAACACTGTGAAGAATAGCTTTATGGGTTGTGCTGTATTTGACAAATTAGGAAAAACGTTATAGTTTTGAGCATTGAAAGTACCAACGCGCATTCTCTACCGGAATATCTCGCAGTAGAATAATAATACTTTTTCTAATTTGATATGTTTCTAAATCTTGTTTGTCAGTTCTTCTGTCCATATTAATTGCAGTATCAGTAGCTCGAACACGTTTTTAATTTTTCAAACAGGAGAATAATATCACCAAGGAATTTCTACATTTAGAAGCTGACAAATCACTTACGTGGTAAGCATTTTTATGAAATTTGTTTAAGTGCCAACGATACCTTACACAATGGTTTTTAAAATCAGATGTAAAAATACTAGTATATTTAGAAATAATAGCCACCAGATATTAACAAGGAATGACAGACACTTTGGAATAAATTCCATCAAAATTTTGATCCTGCAAGGGTTCATAACAAGACACAACCTTGCGGTGAAAATTATTCGTGCAAGTGACCTGTTTTACATATTGAAAACACAATTTTATTACTTATAAAAATGAGATATTCTGCACGCTTAGAGAGGCACTCGTTAGAACATAATTGGTGAATTTGATGTGTCATTTAATGTGTGAACTCTGAGAGCCAACGAATAAATATGGCGTTTAGAAACATTGAAAACTATAAAAGTTATTATCGAGATGACCATTTTTAGGTTTATACGCTGACACGCTGTTAATTTGTTTCCGTCACCGTTGCGGGGCGAAATAAAATTACTGCGAGAAACGAAATTGAAGGGGAACGTGAAAAGAGCACAGAGGCTTTTCCTCAACGCGTTGACAATATAACGTGTGTAAAAGTCAACGGTAGTAGTCTTCCTCACTTTTTATTACATTCCACATCTGTACTCAACTGCCTCATTCCACTCAATGGGACGTGTGTTGCGAGCACTTGACGGACACAGAAGTTCCTTGCGTTATTGGGTTGGAGGTTGATTGGCGGTTTGTTTGAGGAACGTGACGGAGCACTTCGATTGGGCAGCGGCCTCTGTGTCCAGTCAGTAAACATTAGCCCTGTCCCATCCGTTAGCCATTGGGAATCTTGTTTTATTGGATTGACCTTCTGTTTCAGGGGATATCTTTTAACCGGCGTCCTTCTGCGAACTGCCTCCACTCAAAAATGAACCACAACGCATCAATTTTTAAAGGTTCTCGTGGTGTTTTCATAATTCAACAGCCGCAACCAATTTGCCCGTTGCGGACAAGGAAGAGAGCGAAAGGATTTTTTGTTTTGTTTTCTCTTCTCTCAACAGACTTCCCAGCAATTGAAAAGGTTCGATTGATTACTTTCCACGCCTAATTGCTATGGGTATATTTTTCCGCTATTCGTCGCCATTCTCTATCTTCCAAGTGGATTATACTTTAGGTTTGAAGCTTTTATGTGAATTTGTACTTAACGTGAGTCCTGTAACAGATATTGAAGACTAAAGCAAATAAATAGAAAAGCTTTATGCACTTAAAGCTAACTTTGTGATGAAATACAAGTTTATCAGCATACGAAACTTCCCATAAGACACAAAATACCTTCTTATTTAGTTATAAAAACGATTTTATCTTTGCATGTGTCAACAACTTATATTGGCACCGTTTGCAAATTTTAGAAATAAACGATGAAAATGTATCTAAGTATTTCTAACATATGCAATATAACTGCACACTCATAGGGGGTTGAGGGAAAGGGGTAGGCGTGAAGTTGAGTGGGGGTGGACACTTTTTCAAATATCTCTGATGAAATTATAAACGTTTTTATTTTAGACACTACATTTATAGATGGACTGAGTGACATCGCCCAATAAAGTACTACTACATTATGTATAACCTAGTGATATCATTCTCACAAACTAAGGCAATATATGTTTACATACGGCGTCCTCTCATTTGTATTGTGGACTTAGAAAGACAATGGGGTCTCACCATTCCTAGTGAAAGTCATATTGCACATAATAATGATCTGCAAAACTTATAAATGAAATTTAAAAAGTTAAATGGACACATATTTCATAGTAGCTAGCCGAAATTAAACATGATTTTATTATTAAAAAATAAATTATGCTTCATGAACATATTTAAAGACAGCGAAAGAGTACGTATCTACATATCCTCTTTTTGATTTATCGGTTGGTTTGCTATTGTTTGTGTTTGTGTGTGTGTACTACTCGTTATTTTATAGCCAAAAGCTAATCTGTCCGATCTGTAATTTGTGGCGAATTGTGCTTCACTGAAATCGATCTCTGTACTTCATGAACGTTTCCGTGGCAACAATCACAATTAAAAAAAATTAAAGAAGCCTTCTTCAATTGTTTACGAAACTTTTGTGCGTTTCTTAGTGACAGAAGATCGGAAAGTTTTAATTGGGCTTTTCTTGTTACAACTAAAAGTAGTGAAAATCAATTATATGGAAATAAAGTTCCTCAAGACCATATCAGAAACTTTAGACATGTTATTGTTTCTCATTAAACACGAAGTTGTATTCCCGATGAATTATCTCGGGTTTAATTTTTCGTTGCCTAAAGGTATTCCATTGATGATGATGCGTCCAAATTTTCGTCATTTTTTAAAATTTGTTCACCACTATTGTTTCGTTTACAATAGAAATTTGTCAGGTAACAAATAAGAATTAATTAATTTCAAATGGCATTATCTTCTCTGAAGGATGTCAATTCTTTGCGTTCTATTCGGGTTTGCTAATTTGCTGTTCATGACATTGAAAACGCTCATCTGTCAAACTTAACATATGTGCTGCTGCTGCGTGCCTGGCATTCCAACGGAATAATAAGCTTTACTTAGTGGAGTGTTTCCCTCCATGCGTATTTTCACTCACAACTCTGTCAATAGATGTTCTCGAGTTCACTTAATTTCAGCAATATGGAATGTACTGCTACAAGTAGAATGTTATTTTGCATGTATTTTAAAGTATGTTACATCAATTGTACTCTCTCTTGAATTGATGAGGTTATTTTCTCATATGATGAATAAAATCTGTTACTTATGTATTGACCTTATATATTAACTATATTGTTGACTGATCCCATTAAATATTATCAGGATGTTGCGTTAACTTTGCTTTTCTTTTCTTCCAGGTAAGGGCCAGGTGCATGATAAGTTGATGATGAGCCTAGCAGCTTCCCATAATAGTACGTAATTAATAGCTCAAGAATTCCTGTAAAATTCCAGGAATACATTTCTTACAGTACAAATATTTGCCAATGCAGAATATATTACTTCATATTTGTGTTGTTAGGAAAGTGACGATTTTTACAAAAATAGAACAAGATTCGTTTTTGAATTGAAATCGATGTAGGTCATAACATTGTTAAGCCCTATGTTTCTAAAATCTAACGTTGCATAAATGAGAAAGTACATAATAATTTCTGACATGCATTTCCGATACCTTAAAAGCAAAATATGAGATCTGATTGGTGATAGATATTCGATGTCCATTGAATAAAGTGATGAATATTTTAAAACCTTAAACCACACACAACTTACTTATTTTCTATTACATTACAATTCATAACACATTTCGTGCAAGTACAATATTAATCATAGCTTTTGTATTAGCGAGAAATCGAACAAGGAAAAGTCTTTGTTAGTAAAACCCTGGCTCGCTCCTCTTCTGTGGAAAAGACATGCTCCTCGCTCAATGAGGAAAATGCTTCCTTCGCCGGGAAGTGGGTCAACGCCTCATTCCGCTGAAGTGAATGGAAATCGGCGAAGAAAGGAGAGTTCCTTATCGACCTTGACTTTATTTCGCGAAAGGTTTCAGCTTCAATCGTTGCTCGTGAAAGCTGCTCAACGTCATGAACCCACGGAGCGACGGCTGTTTGAAAGACAATAATGAAAGAGAGGGGGGGGAGAAGAAGGACACGTTTTGCAAAACATGTTAAAAGACACAATATCAACACGACTTTCATTTTTGGAAAAGTTTGCTTGTCGGCGACGGACTTCAAAAAATTTGTCCAAATTAAATGATTTCTGAAAGTTTAGGTAGCCTAATTCCTGGAAGAACCTACTGTACTTCTTAGCATAGAAATTTATTACAAGGTGCATGTGCTACTTTTTGGATTTCTGATTGAAATTTCTATTCGCTTGAAACTAAAGTAATTATTTTAAAGTTATGATCATGGCATATGATAATTGTTTGTGGAAAACATTCAAAAACAAAGATAACAAACAGTTCTGTGCTAAAAGGTTGTACTACTGATTAAAACTTTTGAATCGGAACACCTGGGAACACGTTCTCATGAAGATTTATAATGAATGCAAAACAAAATAAGTATACGTTAATGAGCAATCACAAGAAGGCTGGAATGAAAAAAAATCAAAATAATATTAAAACTAAGAATTTGAAGTACATAATGGGTGAAGCAGGATGTCTACAATTGATAATTAAGATGTAAACATGCACTAACGTGGTGAGGTTAATTTTTACCACAGAAAAAAATCCAGAAGATTCCAGGGTTCCACCGAAGTTCCAGGGTTCGAGTCCAGACTTCTACGTGGGTGTTATTTGTGAGTCTCCCTTCATCAATTTCATCCAATCATCACTCATCTTTATCGTCACGATCAAGGAAAAGTGGCAGCAAAGCAATGTAAAATTACAAAATATCAAAAATACAAAATACGCATACAGGAGAATGGAACGTGAGCAGCATATGCCCTATCCACATGAAGCGAGAAAAACTTTGAAAAAAATACTTTAATACTATTCTACTTGTTTATTCGAAAACACTCCAAAGTGCTTATGATCTGCTAGAATCATAAGATAATCCACCTATTATGTACAGCATATACTATAAACTATTCTGTAATATTCTATTTGAAAGACTTGTCTCTCCTTTATATTGAAGAAGCCGTTGGTGGTTACCAGTGTGAATTCAGTGAAGAAAGATCCACACCTTACTATATTTTGATTGATGAATACAGAATTTAAACCTACCATTTTTTCATAGATTTTAAAGCTCATTGATAGAATAGATAGAACTAGCTTATATAAATCAATGAATGAACTGCACATCCCACCGGATCCCACTGAACTGATGTCATTGGTCAAAGTCAAAAAAGAGAATACTAAATGTCAAGTAAGAAATCATAACGTGATCCCGGTCCAATATATGCAAGAAAGATGTCCTACATGGAGATGCACTTGCATGTTTGCTTTTTAAAATTGCCTTGAAGAAGGTAATGATAGTCTTAACATAAAAGTAACTATGTACCACAGGTATGTACAGATTCTGGCATATGCTGATATTATTTATAGTGTATGAAAGACAGACAGTAATGGAGGACGTCTTTAATAACTTGGAAAGAGCAGAAGGATAGACGCATTTGCAAATGAATCAAGAAAATGGAGTAAATTTCGGAAACTAATATACACTTATGGCTGGCCTATATACCTAGAAACTGGATGTTAAAAATTCGAAACGATATGTATCTTTATACGCAGCAAAACTAAGGGAAATAAGAAGAACTGGTAGATCGAAATTGAGATGGAAATTGGACGGGATCTGCGAGCTCTGGATTTTAAGAAGTGGAAGATCATAGGAAGGAATAGGCAGAAGCATCTGGGAGATGGAGTACGTATAACTATCGTGATGATGGTGATGATGAGTTAAACTCGCAGTTTGATGGGATCTGCTGGAACTCAAATTGTCATTATGATTTTGAATTAACTTAAAACAATTGATCACAAATCTTTTTGTTGCCGGAGTACAGTAATATTTTGAAATGATGTGTTCTTATAATGGAATTCAAAGCAAAATATTTACATTATTATACTTCAGATTATTTATTTATTTATTTATTGAGAAAATTTCACAAATGGCCATTTTACGCTGAAATTGTCAACAATGGAAAGAGCAAAATTACAAAAGACAAAATAGCATTAAAAAAGGTTAACAAAAATAAGTCAAAGAAAGCACTATTTGATATTATTTACCAGCATTTACTCTGATGGAAGAGGGATACTTTGAACAAAATATATCTACACTTGATGAGAGGTCTAAGAAGCCTGTGGAAAAGGGGTATTTTTTTAAGTTTCCAGCCTAGGGCTTTTCTGTGTAGAATAAGACTTGTGTTACGTGTTGTGCGCATAAGCACTCAAAATGGAATCCCTGAAGGAGTGTGTTGCAGGGGATTTTTCCATTGACAATTTTGTATAGATAATATAGATAATTGAAATCATTCAGCAAACGGCGCTCATTGGGTCTGTAAGTTTAGAAAGAGCAAGAAAAGACTGACTATCCATATATATTTATTTCAAAACCTAACATTTGACCATTTAATAACAAACGAGAAATTATGTCTTAAAATTCATAATAAAGGAAAGTTAATAAAATTTAATAATACACGAGAGAAAATTACTTTAAATACGTAATTAAATAATTAAACTTTTGATTATTTCTAACGAAGTAACAGCAATTATTAAAAACTTGTTGAAGAAATAACAATATGCTCTTCCTATGACACAAACATGTCACTGGACTATGTATATGAATGGGCTACAAGAAAATCAGTTAATGCTCGTATTGATGACTTGAAGTTTTATCCAGTATTGGATTACTACATTGTAACTTGAGTTATACAGTTCATATATCCAATAAAATAAAAGCTACAGATTGCTTGTACGAGCAAAATTTGTCATTTCAAACAAATCTTATAGTGAACAGCAAATGAAGCAATGGACTATCGGTCACGTCCTTCGTTATACAAGTATACAGGATTCTGCTAACTGGTTAGTACTAAATAAATCAAAATTTTACGATCAGAGAGATGCAGTACGTTCTGGTTGACTATGATTTTGCATCCAGAACAAGAATTTTAACTTATACCTGAAACGTGCGTGCATCTGGTGATTTTATTATATTGTTATATGGAGTGATAAGGAAATGGCTGGAAAAAAATATTGCCTCTTATTACATGATGTAAAATACTACGAAAACGTTAATAACTATAGTATATAATGGGCTTGCTGAACGTCATTTTACGAAACTTTAAAACTGAAAATCTTTTGTACAAGTGTTGCGCTAAGAAGGCTAAGAGGAAATTATTCGTGCTCGATACAAAAGCACATAGAATGATACTATTTTATTTACCTCTTCCTTCTTAGCATTTATGAATTTGTAAATTATGATAAATATATGATTGCTTCAAAAAATAAGTTATTTCCTAAGAGATCGCCTTGTGAATTTTGGCCAGTGACATATGCATAAAAATATCACAAGTTATTAAATTCGAGTTGAAATATTTACCTATTATGATTCCAAGTGAGGAAGATAGTACGCTTGTGATATTTATATATCTTACAGAGGAAAATATTGAAAAAGTGGCAATTTTCATAGAACAGCATTAAGAAATTGGTGCCTATCTTAACTATGTATAACAAGACGAACACAAAAATGCAAAATGTAAGATACACGGATTGTTGTTTATTTTCCGTGAATTATAAATATCCTTCACAAGTTGAAAACAAGGTTGCAGTTTCGTGGTGATTGTGGACAATATACCATCATTCGAAAACACTTTTTTTTGCTTGATGATGGGAAAACACCGTTACTATGAAATGCGGATGATACATTCTAACTATCTAAATTAGTTCTGTGGCATGAAGTTGAAAACGTACATGTTGGAAAGATGCTAGAGAATGGAATTATCAGGAATTTCAGATCATGAGAATGAAAGGTGAGTGTCGATAATTGAATGCTTCTCTAATTTCAACGATTGTGAACTGGGTTATTTATTGTCCTTAATGTGGAAAATGCAAATGCATTTCTGAAGTATCTCTTTACATAAGAAAACTCATTATTATTTCATGACAAAGTATATCCTAACTTTCTTCGACTATTCTTTTTTTTCTAAATTTGAAAAGTCAAGCTGAACCAACTTCTATCGGAGATATACGCTTCTAGTAACAAAAAATACGTCATACATATAAATTAATATTGAGGTATTTGATAAGAAATTGAAGATAGTGACGTGTTTGGAAAGTTCATTTCTGAATTTTTGTAGATTAAAATTGTAGGAGAATGTGAAAAGATAAAAAGAAAACTGAAATTAAGAAAAGAAGCCCCTCTGTCATCTGCATTTAACTTGTAACAGAGCAGTGTAGTGGTTTCCTTTTTGGCTGTGAACGTTTAGTGAGTTTTGAAGTTTTCGCAATTACGCTGTGACGTCCGAATATCCTTCCACGTCTCCCTCTCCTATAACCAGCAAGGAAGTTAGGAAGCGCGGCCAACTGTTCTCAATTTCGTTAATGATGTTGCTGAGACTGTGCGAGACTGAGGCTTCATTAAGCAGAAGAGACAATTTTAAGTTTAATGACCCGCCCCTGTCTGTTGATAAACAATTTGCCTCGCACGGGGTTGTTCGTTGTCACTGACAGGTCCTCCCTTGTTAATCATGTCCTGAGTGTGACTATTCACACCTCCCTTTTTAGAAACGCCACCTAGACGGAACACTCGCTCCTCACCAAAGTAGACAAGAAGCCTCGCCTCATTCCACACCGGATCGCTTAAGTCTTCTTCCTAAATCATCAGCTGTCGTGGTTGCGAAGGCAAAAATCTTGCCTCTCGCCTTTCCTCGTCAATGGTAATTAAACATTATATGATCTATTCAGCTTGAATTGAAGTCTGTCGGATGGTAAACGGTCTACAAACATCAAATTTAAACGTCTCCGGAGCAACTGGAATCTATCTCTCTCTATTCGGAGCGCAGAAGACTTGCTTGTTTGTAATTCACTTGTCATACGTGACTTTAACACCCATTTAATGGCACCAGAAGGCTTTTTCAGCCTTGATTACGCACCGTCATTGCTGTTAATTGTTACAGCTTTATTGAGCAGTCGCTCACTTACAGTTTTCTAAATATTTCACGTAACGACTTCGGAATCCAATTTGAATTCTCTCGCACGGGTATACAGAGCACGGTTTCAAGATGTATCCGGGACCCCACAGAGCAAATATGTCTATAAGATACTCACGTTCAATTATTTGTTGATCTCGTTTTCCCAATTTGCGACGATAAGGTAAATGTTAAATAACTCAAATCAAATGCTCAAGGTTTTAGGAATTCGGACTTGGATGAAATTAATCTCAGTTGAACCATCGCACTTGACATTTCTAGGTTTCTCTTGTGTGCTTCGTCACAGACATACAAAAAGAGGTTAAAATACTAGACTGATTAATTAGGAAATATTCTGAACAAGATTTTTATAATATTCACGAAATCACGCCTAATTGTTTCACACACGTTCCAGATAACTTAATCACCGCAATCAGACTTCCGTGCTTTATTGCCAAGTCAATGTGGTACATGCATTCAGATAAATATATGTAGATCAGTTAATGTTTTAATACTGGGTGTCCCACATGAAACCGGCACGCCTGAAATGAGCGATACATATGATGCGTTCCGTTTT